>NW_012154618.1:357125-358611 GCF_000956105.1 Propithecus coquereli | reverse complement strand
CAGTACAAAACAGATTCAAATCAAGTATTATTGAAAATTCACTTTCTGGGCATCTCTTGAAAATAACATATTCATTCCACTTTATTGCACTTTCCACACATGTATTTTTTGCAGTGCTGCCCCATGGTCATTTATATTTAAAGTAATAACCTGGGGGATGGTACCTTCTTAAAATATCAGATAATAAATGTTATATTCATTCTTCAGTCCTTGCTAAGGCAGGAATGTGAACTAATAGAAAACTTCTAGAAAGATCAACATATAAGAGAATCTCTGATTAACCTGAAATTAGCACTCATGCTCATTTTTCTCTTTCTATTCGTCCTTCTATGCATTCTTTCATCCATCCATCCATCCTGGCTCCTGTCTACCTCTTGGAACTCATTCCATGTTACTCTCCCCTTTACTCTCCCCCAGGTTACACTCCTGTCTAGCCACACAGGCCTTCTTTCTGCTCCCCAGATAAGCCCAACTTGTTCTGGCCTTAGGATCATTCCATGAGCTGTGTTCCCTCTGCCTTGGTTGCTCCTCCCCCCATCTCTGTATGGCTGCCTGCTTCTGTCATTGAGGTATCAGGTGAAATGTCACTCAGGGGTGGGGAACCTGTGACCTCAGGACCAAATGTGGTCTTCTGGATCCTTGAGTGTGGTCTTTTTACTGAATCCAAATTTTGTTCTGTGAAGTTTGGATTCAATTGAGGGGCCACACTTGGGGATCTGGAGGGCCACATGTGGCCTTGAGGCCACAGGTTCCCCAATCAATCTAAAGTAGTCACACAGTCAAACTATCACATATCCTAGTTAAACTCTCTTCATATTTATCATTTCTGATACCTTTTTTGTTTGTTTTTCTTTTCTATTTATCACCACTAAAACATAAGTTCCATGAAAGCAGGGATGTGTTTATCTTGCACATCACTTTTCCCTTAGAGCCTAGAACAGTGCCTGGCATATAGGAAGCGTTTAATAAATGTGTGTTGAAATATGATTTGAATGAACACGTTCATTTAACCCATATTTATTAAGGATTTGAGTTTAAATTATTGATTCTCTAGCTAACAAAACTGGATTTATTTATTGTTCATTATCTTTCTTTGTTGAATTACCCTATTCTCTCATATTATTACTCTTTCTGAGCCTGTTTACTTAGCTGAACCATGGTAATGACAATGCTTGCTAATTTCAGAGCCTATCTATGTAGAACAACCAATAAAATAAACTGAAATAAAATAAAGATCCCACGTCCCATCATGGATAAAGTTTGTGGGTCTCTCAATGGTCACTTACAGCTTTCTATTATCAAGCTGTTGATTGGCAGATAATGGTTATAAATGCTTACTTTCCACCAGCTGCTAGAATAGAAAGTGAAAATTGTAAGTTACTTGCAAGCTATGAATGTGCATTAGAGTACCTTAAAAGCATTATTTCTCCATGGTAATAGAAAATTTTGAAATGTGTTTGCATTTGTGATTTATTCAGTCTTTCTG
>NW_012154618.1:351753-356380 GCF_000956105.1 Propithecus coquereli | reverse complement strand
CCATCAACAAATCCTGTTGTTTCTACCTTAAAAGTATATGCAAAATCTAAAACCTCTTCTCATCATGGCATGAGCTACCACCCTGGTGTAGGCCCCCTGATACTTCCTGTCTTCCTTTTCTGCTTTGTTTTTCTTCTTAGCATTTACACATTTTACTTATTTATCAATTTTGTCATATTTGCTGTCTGTCTTTCAGACTAGAATGTAAGTTTCATGAGGGCAGGCATTTTTGTCTCTCATTCATTGCTATATCCCCAGTTCCTGGAACGGTGCCTGATACATCGTTGTACTCAGTAAGTTCATTTCTTGAATGAATGGGTTTGCTTTGAGTGGTTTTGCTCTTTCTCAAATAAAATATTTTCAATTCTGTCAGTAGGAACATATTCTTGGTGCTTCCTTCTATCAACTCTATCTTATCATGTTCACATCAGTATAGTCTTTTCATATGTACACTCAGTTTGACTATAGCTCAACTACATTTTTAAATGAAAAATGAGCACCTAGTAAACAAGATGTCATGATAATTGTGGTATGAGACCAAAGGTGACTAAGGCATGGTTCTTGTGCTTATGGAACTTAACAATTCCTCGTGAAGACTGCTAAGGAATTGTAAGATGCCAGAACAACTCAGACTCAGAGCTACTAGATTTATTCTTCAGTGAAATGGGAGGTAGTTTTTGTTTTGTTGCATTTTGCTTTATTTTCCTACAGGGCATCAGTTAAACCTGGCAATGATTCTTGAGTTCTGTGTGTTTCCTGACCTGTGAACACTATATACATATATACATATGTATCTATTTCGTGTTAGAGAGTCCAAATTCAGAATTTCATCCTCGATCTCTCATGCTAGGTGCTTTACATTAATCAACTCTGATGTTCACCATTAACCTAAAAGATGGGAATATTGGTGACTGTTTTATAGCCAAAGAAAGAGAGGCTACAAGGCTAAGTAAACTGCCACAATAATATACTATCAATTTCAAAGAAGATTTGAACTCAGGACTGTCTGAACTCAATACTCCCTAATAGATGCTATATTTCACAATTCAAAATACCCAAGGACTGGTTTCTCTGGGTTTAGAAATACAGCGAATAGCCATTTCTTTCACAAATACACAGAGCAGTTTGCTAGGTGATGTTTAAATTCCATTCTTCCCAAATGGAGGCAACTGCTTACTCCTTCTCATCAAATGTGGAGGTAATTGGAATGAAAATTTCCATTCCTATCCTATTTTACACATGCATTCCTTCCTCTGCTAAGTGTCTTCCTTCCTCTGCTAAGTGTCTACCAGCAGGCAAATTGAGCATCCCCTCTGTACCTCACAGAACTTTTTGTGAATGTCCATTATAGTATTATCCAGCAGTGGTACAATTATTGGTCTCCTCTGAATTGTGAACTATATGAGGGCAAGAACTTCCATTCATTGATCTTTGCATTTCCAATCCCTACCAAAATGCCTTGCACGTAGCAGGTTCCCAATAAATGTGGAAGTTCATGCATATGATTAACTTATACTTCATGTACTTAATAGGTTGAAAAGGAACCTAATTATTTTCAACACCCTTGGTGAGAGGAGGTGTATTCAAAGATTTAAATAGCCTAATTAATATTAACTTTGGAGACTAGGGACCTGCCTTTATGTATTTCACAAATGCTCGTTCTGGTTATTTTTCCCGAAAAAACTCAAATTTGCACTCAATACAACAAATTGCCATTTGCCATTCACAATAGCACCCTGATAGTATGGAAAGGGAAAACAGGAATACTCACTAATATGGAAACATTTCAAAAGGAAAGGAAGAAGTATCTAGAAGGAATATCTGATGCCATATTTCCAGAATTAAAGAATTAATTTGTACATGTAGATCAGTGGAAGAAATTCTTAGGAAAGGATGGTTTGATTAACTCCATTTTGTAAATGTAGAAAGAAGCAGACTTGGCTAAAATAACACTGTATTTTGTAATGGTGATGATGTGTCAAATGTTTAATTCAGTTCTAATTTCTGTTTTCATAAAACCTCATTAATTCAGTTTAACTGAGAATATACCTATTTGAAATAGAGGAAAACTGAGTTAATTTTTGTGCTAAGAAAAAAATGTAATTTATTTTTATTTGAACACTTAGTTAAATGAGGATCTATTGGCTTGCTTTAAAGAGTAACATAAGACTAACAATGAGTTTACATACTTTCTTCTAAAGTCAACTGTATTAGTTTCCTATTGCTGCTGTGACAAATTATCACAAACTGAGTGGCTTAAAGCAACACACATTTGTTGTCTTACATTTCTAGAGGCCAGAAGTCTGACGTGAGTCTCACTGAGCTAAAAGGAACGTGTCACCAAGGCTGCATTCCTTCTGGAAGCTCTAGAGGAGAACCTGTGTTCTTGCCTTTTCCAGCTTCTAGGGGCTGCAGGCATTCTTTGACACATGGCCCCTTCCTCCACTTTCAAAACCAGCCCAGTCGGCTGAGGCTTCTCATATTGCATCTCTTTGGTTCTTCATCTTCTGCCTCCCTCTTCTACTTACAGAGACCCTTGTGATTATTAAACCCACATGGATAATCTCCCCATCTCAGTGTCGGTGGATTAGCAACAGTAATTCTGTCTATAGCCTTAGTTTTTCATTGCCAAGTAACAAAACATATTTATAGGTTTAGGAGATTAGGATGTAGACATCTTTGGAAAGGGGGTATTATTCCTACCACATCAATGAAATGTTTGTGTTCTTTAAAATAGGTTAAGCTGTCTTCCTAAATTCAGTATTACTTAATATTTTACTTTTTATGATTCTGTGGCCCATCTTCTAGCCCGCAATAAAGTAAAAACATGATGTAGTTGAGTGATTTGCCCACTACCAGGAAACATGGTCCTGTTGTTCTATTATAACAAAGACAAGACATTTCATGGGGAGTTTTAAGTTAGTGTTTTTCTCCCCTGCTGCCTTCTCCTCCCCGTCTTCATTGTTAAAATTTCTCTTTTTCCTTGTTGAGCTCCCCCCAAACTCACTTCTGTGAATTTTTTCCCCTTATTTTTCACCTCCACTCTTCTTACTCACACTTACCTTGTTTATCTACTTTGCTGGATTATTTCCACTTTTGAGTAGTAAGTAAAACCATGTTCCCTTTGTTTTGTTTTTGTTTTTAGATTTAAAATATTATGATTACTCCCTAGCCGAATCTCCCCTTTCTGGTGAAAATCTTTATTTGGAAGTCTCCCTAAAGAACACAAAACCTCAGAGTGATCTACATAAACTAAAGCAAGAATGGGAACCCTCAAAATATCTTTTGGGAAAATGACCTTGTTGATTCAAATGTTTAGAATCTGTCTTTATTTAAAAAGATAGAGGATATTGCAAAATGATGTTATGTAACAAGGTCCCTATGCCTCTGAAGGGTTTTCTGTGGTGTTGGTTCCCTTGGCAGAAATCCATCTAGTGACCTACCATATCTCTCTGTGATAATCTTGGATGAATTGGTTCTTGTGCAATATTCACAAAGCTATTAAATATATGATAGTCTTCAATGAGTATTTCTTGAAGTTTTATTCTGGTAGGTGCTATGTGGGTAACAAAAAAAAAGAAGATGTGGTCCAAATCTGTAAAAAGCTTAAAATCGAGTAGCCTGTGTTGCTTACAAAATCAGCTTGGGTTTTGCATTCAAAATATGTTTATTTGCTTTTACCCCACCTTATTCAAACAGTCATGTGGTGGCTTTAGCATGAGGCAGATTTGCAGTTCCATTCTGTCTCTGCCTTTCCTGTATTACCCCGGGCTGGTTACTTAACTCTTTCTGGATTTCAGTTTTCTAATTGGTAATAAAGGAATAAAATAACATCCATCTTGTTGGGCCATTATAAAGATTCTGTGAGACAATGTATTAGCTGTAGCATAATTCTGACACTCAGTATATACTCAGTGAATCATAGTCATTTTAATTGTTGTCAGGCAGAAGACAGTATAGAGTAAATAGAGTACCTTAGCATGGTATTGATGTTTTTGGTGTTGCTCTTTATATACTAAACGAACTTGCTAGTTCATATACTTTGATCTCTTGCTTTCAGTCACCATAATTTCATGTATGTGGCTTGTATCCCAGACCCATGATACACTTGGCTGTGGCAGAGGTGCAGCCTGAAGCTGTGAAACAGATTTTCTTATGCAAACATAATTGGCATCTTTACCAAGCCTGAAACAACTGAACAGACCAGGCTAGAGGAACTTCTGGGGATAGTTCAATTTGCTTTCAACAAAATCCGATTTATTTTATACTCTGAGATATAATCAGAGTCTGAGAACATGGTTTTAGGACACTAAAGACTCTTCTAAATTCCACTTGAAGATAGCAGAACACTTTACCTCTGCTCCTTCCCCCAAAGCCCACTCTGCTAATTTTACGAATATGACAGTACAATTATTCTCTTTTAAAGACCTAAAGGTCAGGGAAGATGATGTAGAGGAGTTGATAGCGATACCATTTGAAGCTAGGAAGTAGAGAGATAAGTGGAGAATGATTTAGCAGATTTGAAAAAGTGGATCCCAAACTGACATAGGGAAAAAGGAAAACCATCTCCAGTGGCCCCTACAGAACCCTTAACACACACGGGAAGTGGCAGCCGAGTGCCTCTGGA
>NW_012154618.1:348584-350258 GCF_000956105.1 Propithecus coquereli | reverse complement strand
AAGTAGTTTTAAAAACCAAAAAAGAATTGTACTATCTCATTTAACTAGGAGGTTCTAGAATGCATCTTGACCTCAGACACAGCTAGATCCAAGGGCACAAAGTCATCAGACAGGTCTCTCCCGCCACTCCGAGGCTGGTTCTTCTGGCTTCTCTGCCCATGTAGTGGCAAAGGTGGCTACTGGTAGCTCCAAGCTTTTCTCATATATGTTTATCCCATGGAAAGAGAGTACCTTTCTCCAATAGTTCTAGCAAGTAGCTGAACTGGCTTTCATTGGCCAACCTTGGACTAAATACCTATACCTGAACTAATCTCTGTGATTCTGATTGGCAAGGTCAGGCTGAGTAGGGAAGTAAAGAATAAGATCAGCTTAATGCAACTCTCATGCTCTGGGAAAGGGGAAGCATATTTCTCCAAGAGAAAATGGGAGTGTTATAACTGCAAGAAGGAAGAATGAGTATTGAGCTTTATCAACACTTACTACATTCCAAGAACTCTGAATGTCTATTCTTCAAGGTTTGGTTCAGGTGTTATTTTCTAGCACAATTCACAATTGCAAGGATGTGGAAACAACCCAAGTGTCTACAAAGCTTTTTTAATGTCCTATTCAACTATAGGCAACATTAACCAATCTTTTAATTCCCTTTTAACTTTTATGTATATCTACATAAAAGTTATGGCATATCATTTGTGTTTGATTATAATCAATCTTTTGCCTTTCTGTTTCTTCAGTCTCCTTGAGGGCAGAGACTATTTTATTTTTGTTTTAACCCCATTTATTCATTTATTTAGTCAGCAAATACAGTCCTGTGTCACGTAACAACAGGGATGTTTTCAGAGAAATGCACCATTAGGCAATTCCATTATTGTGCAAACATCGCAGAGTATTTACACAAACCTAGATGGTATAGCCTCCTACAATCCTATGCTATATGGTATAGCTTATTGCTCTAAGGCTATAAACTTATATAGCATGTTATTTTACTGAATACTGTAGGCAATGGTAACACAATGGTAAGCATTTTTCTGTCTCATTTTGATGAAAAACATTTTATCCGTTTTTTTTCTTTATGGTCGGTACTTTTTGTGCCCTGTCCAAAGTACTCTGTCTACCCCAAATTTGCTAAGATTTTCTCTTATATTTTCTTTATAAAAGCTTTCAGGTTATGAGTTTTACATCTATATCTATTAACCATCTATAATTAATTTTTGTGTATGTAGTGAGAAAGGGGTTCATTTTTTATATGGATATCCAGGGTTTTTTTAGCAATATTTATTTAAAATGACTTTCCTTTCCCTGTTTGATTGCTTTGGTCAAAAATCAATTGATCATCTATAAGTAAGTCTCTTCCTGCCTTTCTATTCTGTTCCATTGATCTGTATGTTTATCTTTATGTCAATACCACAGTGTCTTGATTACTGTAGCTTTAAGTAGTAAGTCTCAGAATCAGGGAATGTAGTTCTACCAATTCTGCTGGTTTTTCAAAATTGTTTCGACTATTCTGGATCTTTTTTATTTTCATATAAATTTTAGAATCAGCATTTGTATTTCTTCCCAAAATCCTGCTGGTATTTTGATAGGGATTTCATTGGGTATATAGACTAAGTTGGAGAAAACTGATATCCAATAATACTAATTTACGATCCATGAACATAATACCTATCTGCATATATT
>NW_012154618.1:346224-348534 GCF_000956105.1 Propithecus coquereli | reverse complement strand
AAGGACTGGTTTCTCTGGGTTTAGAAATACAGCGAATAGCCATTTCTTTCACAAATACACAGAGCAGTTTGCTAGGTGATGTTTAAATTCCATTCTTCCCAGATGGAGGCAACTGCTTACTCCTTCTCATCAATTGTGGAGGTAATTGGAATGAAAATTTCCATTCCTATCCTATTTTACACATGCATTCCTTCCTCTGCTAAGTGTCTTCCTTCCTCTGCTAAGTGTCTACTAGCAGGCAAATTGAGCATCCCCTCTGTACCTCACAGAACTTTTTGTGAATGTCCATTATAGTATTATCCAGCAGTGGTACAATTATTGGTCTCCTCTGAATTGTGAACTATATGAGGGCAAGAACTTCCATTCATTGATCTTTGCATTTCCAATCCCTACCAAAATGCCTTGCACGTAGCAGGTTCCCAATAAATGTGGAAGTTCATGCATATGATTAACTTATACTTCATGTACTTAATAGGTTGAAAAGGAACCTAATTATTTTCAACACCCTTGGTGAGAGGAGGTGTATTCAAAGATTTAAATAGCCTAATTAATATTAACTTTGGAGACTAGGGACCTGCCTTTATGTATTTCACAAATGCTCGTTCTGGTTATTTTTCCCGAAAAAACTCAAATTTGCACTCAATACAACAAATTGCCATTTGCCATTCACAATAGCACCCTGATAGTATGGAAAGGGAAAACAGGAATACTCACTAATATGGAAACATTTCAAAAGGAAAGGAAGAAGTATCTAGAAGGAATATCTGATGCCATATTTCCAGAATTAAAGAATTAATTTGTACATGTAGATCAGTGGAAGAAATTCTTAGGAAAGGATGGTTTGATTAACTCCATTTTGTAAATGTAGAAAGAAGCAGACTTGGCTAAAATAACACTGTATTTTGTAATGGTGATGATGTGTCAAATGTTTAATTCAGTTCTAATTTCTGTTTTCATAAAACCTCATTAATTCAGTTTAACTGAGAATATACCTATTTGAAATAGAGGAAAACTGAGTTAATTTTTGTGCTAAGAAAAAAATGTGATTTATTTTTATTTGAACACTTAGTTAAATGAGGATCTATTGGCTTGCTTTAAAGAGTAACATAAGACTAACAATGAGTTTACATACTTTCTTCTAAAGTCAACTGTATTAGTTTCCTATTGCTGCTGTGACAAATTATCACAAACTGAGTGGCTTAAAGCAACACACATTTGTTGTCTTACATTTCTAGAGGCCAGAAGTCTGACGTGAGTCTCACTGAGCTAAAAGGAACGTGTCACCAAGGCTGCATTCCTTCTGGAAGCTCTAGAGGAGAACCTGTGTTCTTGCCTTTTCCAGCTTCTAGGGGCTGCAGGCATTCTTTGACACATGGCCCCTTCCTCCACTTTCAAAACCAGCCCAGTCGGCTGAGGCTTCTCATATTGCATCTCTTTGGTTCTTCATCTTCTGCCTCCCTCTTCTACTTACAGAGACCCTTGTGATTATTAAACCCACATGGATAATCTCCCCATCTCAGTGTCGGTGGATTAGCAACAGTAATTCTGTCTATAGCCTTAGTTTTTCATTGCCAAGTAACAAAACATATTTATAGGTTTAGGAGATTAGGATGTAGACATCTTTGGAAAGGGGGTATTATTCCTACCACATCAATGAAATGTTTGTGTTCTTTAAAATAGGTTAAGCTGTCTTCCTAAATTCAGTATTACTTAATATTTTACTTTTTATGATTCGGTGGCCCATCTTCTAGCCCGCAATAAAGTAAAAACATGATGTAGTTGAGTGATTTGCCCACTACCAGGAAACATGGTCCTGTTGTTCTATTATAACAAAGACAAGACATTTCATGGGGAGTTTTAAGTTAGTGTTTTTCTCCCCTGCTGCCTTCTCCTCCCCGTCTTCATTGTTAAAATTTCTCTTTTTCCTTGTTGAGCTCCCCCCAAACTCACTTCTGTGAATTTTTTCCCCTTATTTTTCACCTCCACTCTTCTTACTCACACTTACCTTGTTTATCTACTTTGCTGGATTATTTCCACTTTTGAGTAGTAAGTAAAACCATGTTCCCTTTGTTTTGTTTTTGTTTTTAGATTTAAAATATTATGATTACTCCCTAGCCGAATCTCCCCTTTCTGGTGAAAATCTTTATTTGGAAGTCTCCCTAAAGAACACAAAACCTCAGAGTGATCTACATAAACTAAAGCAAGAATGGGAACCCTCAAAATATCTTTTGGGAAAATGACCTTGTTGATTCAAATGTTTAGAATCTGTCTTTATTTAAAAAGATAGAGGATATTGCAAAATGATGTTAT
>NW_012154618.1:331516-333479 GCF_000956105.1 Propithecus coquereli | reverse complement strand
CAAGAACTTCTAGTTCACCACTAAATACAAATGGTGAGAGCAAACATCCTTACCCTGTTTCTGGTCTTAGGGGGAAAGGATTTCTGTTTCACCATTAAGTATTAGCTTGTTTTGTAATGCCCCTTATCAAATTGAGGAAGGTCCTGTCTATTCCTAGTTTAGTGAATGTAAGCATTCTAATGATGTGTATCCTTACATGTTTTATTCCATCTTCAAGCATCCTCATCTAAATTTTTAACAAAACGAAAGAAAACAAACAAGCAAACAAAAACTGATGCCAAAGCTATAAAGCTCCCCAAGTCATTCCAATACTCAGCTAAGGCTGGGAAGTGCTCTTCATAGTTCTGACATTATTAAGCTCCTTGGGGAAAACATCTTTCAGTTGGCAAGTCTGGAGCTGTTGGCCCATCTTCACACTGTACTGTATATTTCAAAGTTCGATTCCTCAGTAATTGCAGCAGAAAATGACACAGGTCCAATCCAGGATTCTTTCCAAAGACCATATTGTTAAAAATGACAGAAGGCTAGGTACAGGCAAAGAAGCCCTCAGAATTGTCTAGTGAATTCTCTGAGTTTTGGGGGGATAGCTGAAGCAAGGCTGAGGCACCATCCTACTTGTCTTCACTGGACAGACTCTTATTTTTAATATGGGACATGTGAGGCTGTAGAGATACAAGAATCCTGGGAGTCTTGACGGCAGTCTTCTTCAAGGTGATCATCTTTGTTATTTGCATCATCCTTTCAGCTCAACCGTTGGCTGGAGGCAACGCTGGGGACAGTTCAGTTAATCCCTTAGTTCTCAGACTGCCGAATGTCAACTAAGGCAAACATTCTTTCACTCAGACAACATTGGAAACAATAATATTTTATCTAGTGATCTGTCAGTTGCAAGTAAGTATAATTAGGACTATGATTGTACCATAAAGGTCTGTTTGTTGCTGATGGCTCAGAGCCAAAGATAATTATTTTATTTTCCACACCTTTGGATTGCTACTATGGAAATTAGAAAGGTATATATGATATTGATGTATCTCTGTCAGCTGTTTTTTAGTTTCTTTTTTCTGTAAATCTCTAGTGCTTAGTTCTCTTGCCTCTTCCTTGTCCCCTTTCTATGGGAGCAGGAGAGAGACACTGGACACTGTCTCGGCATCCAGGCCACTAAGGGATATATCCTTGAACTTAGACATTCTCTTCTGGATCCTTCCTCTCCACGAAGCACTGACATCTGACTCCACGTGAATAAGGCTGAGATTCTCCTCACCATTCCTGTCAGAAAGTTCAAGTCCTATTTGTCCAATCACCCTTTTCCTACTCCCCACCAGGCTTGCTACTCGCAGTAAACATCTCTCAATGGCTTCATTCTGTCCACAAGTGCAAAGTATACATATCCTTCTTGTAGTCCAGAAAGAAGCTTGTAATCAAAGTAAATTAATAGACATAATTGTAGACATGATTCTAGAACTTCTTGACTCTAAGATAGAATCGAGGGCCTTTTTTTGGTTCCTTTTTGTAGATGACATTGTCCTTTAAGAATGAGCATTTGCTCTCTCAGCACTCTCTGATTTCTTAAGGTAAAGGAGAAGAAATTGTGATTTGTATTTGTAATGTTCTGGCACAAAGTTGAGAACTCAGTACCTGCTTGATATTCCAGAAAGCATCTCTGTGATGGTGAATTTAATATCTTGGAGCAACATTCTTCTAGTGAGCTATGAAATAATTCAGCAGTTCACATTTATTGAAAAAATATATGGCAAAAATTGGGTAGCCTGTAAGTCCTAAATATGGATGCTTAGGTTCTTATTTGATGGGTCACTAGTGGCCTCTCAAAATGCTCCTGCAGTTTTAGGTTTGGGACCTTTTTGAAGGAACTTGTAGTCCACTGGGTTTGTCCCACTAGCCCGAGGCCCTCGTTTTTTCATTACCTTAATTGGTTTTCAGATTTTTCCCTTTATAACAAGAGAGA
>NW_012154618.1:330355-331466 GCF_000956105.1 Propithecus coquereli | reverse complement strand
TGATACTGGCACAAGAACAGAGACATAGAGCTTTGGAACAGGACTGAGAATCCAGAGATGAAACCATCTGCATATGGTAATCTAATCTTTGACAAAGCATACAAAAATATACACTGAGGAAAAGAATCACTTTTCAATAAATGGTGCTGGGAAAACTGGATAGCTACATGCAGAAGAAAGAAACTGGATCCCCACCTCGCACCTCTCACAAAAATCAATTCAAGATGGATAACAGACTTAAACCTAAGGCATGAAACCTTAAGAATTCTAGAATAAGATGTTGGGAAAACCCTTCCAGACATCAGCCTAGGCAAAGAATTTTTGAAGAAGATTCCCAAAGCAATCATCACAGCAACAAAAATAAATAAATGGGATCTGATCAAATTAAAAAGCTTTTGCACAGCCAAGGAAACTATCATTACAGTGAATAGACAGCCTACAGAATGTGAGAAAATATTTGCTCTCTACACACTGATAAAGGGCTGATGATAAGAATCTATCTAGAACTTAAAAAAATCAACAAGAAAAATCCAACAACCCCATCAATAAATGGGCAAAGGAAATGAACAGAAATTTTTCAAAAGACGACAGAATAATGGCCAGCAAACATATAAAAAAATGCTCAACATCTCTAATCAGTAGAGAAATGCAAATCAAAACCACAATGAGATATCACCTAACCCCAGTGAGATTGGCCTCTATCAAAAAATCCCAAATCAACAAATGCTGGAGAGGATGTGGACAGGAACATTCTTACATTGCTGGTGGGACTGCAAATTAGTGCAACCTCTGTGGAAAAGAATTTGGAAATACCCCAAAGAGCTAAAAATAGAAATACCATTTGATCCAGCAACAGTACTATTAGGCATTTACCCAAAAGAGCAAAAGATATTCTATAATAAAGACATCTGCACCCGAATGTTTATGGCAGCACAATTCACTATTGCAAGGATGCGGAACAACCCAAGTGCCCATCAATTCATAAGTGGATTATTAAAATTTGGTATATGTATACAATGGAATATTACTCAATTATAAGAAACGACAGTGATCTAGCACCTCTTATATTTTCCTGGATTGAACTTGAGCCCATTATCTGAAGTGAGGTATC
>NW_012154618.1:328889-330305 GCF_000956105.1 Propithecus coquereli | reverse complement strand
AATACTTCACTTAGTAGAATGTGTTCCAGCTCTAAAACCTGGATTCTTAATGGTGCGAATCACTGCTTTCCCCAGTTTTCTAAGCTCTCCCGCTACCACGGTTGCTGTAGTTTTCTGCGCTGTTTCTAGCTGTCTCGGCTATGGTGCTGATCAAAGCAACAGACCATGTGAGGAAGTACTCACTATTGATTGAGTCCCAAGAACTGCAATAGACCTAGTTCAGCCATGGCCATTTCTAAGGACTACTGCTAATGTTTTCCTGTCCTGAATGAAGCCTATTCCTTATCTAAACCCTCTGAGTAAGACACTTTTATAATCAAGATAACATGAATATTCACATCCAATCGTGAATGTTATAATATTGCTAAGTCTTCACTCTAATGGCAGGTTCATTCAAAGTAGCACTTCCCGAGAAAATGTACACACTATATATTTATTTGGGGATGAAGATTTAGATACTTCACAGCCAGAGCCAGAGTTGGCTCTTCTCCTTGTATTCTGATACGAGAATTTCCTGTGTTCTGCCAACTCTGTGGACAACAGCTTTCTGAGAGTGTAATATGGACAACATTAGTATTAGAATATGTTTCTTTAGTTATTGTGATGCTTGATTGTGTGGTCTCATTGGCTGGGGATTTTCCCTGGGCTGAGTTCAGTCAGGAAGATTTTATTGGTATCTTCATATTAGATTTTGCCTTATGTCATCTAAGAAATGCATAAAATAGAAATGTTGAAACAGATGTACAGGTCTTTAACATAAGCAACACAGTTCTTGGTTCTATTTTTGAAGGGACATTCTCTGAGCAATGTCTGACGTTATGACTCTAATAATCAATGGTGCTACTCTAAGTGAAGCAATAATGGTCGTATTAAAATATATGAACAGATTCCATAAACTGCTCAGGAACCTCAATTTTTTTTTATGCAAAATCATCAAGGAAACCCTGGGACATGTACTGATCAACATCAAACTCATCAATGTGTCCCAAAGTGCTCATTTTAAAACAAAAGATCAACTGGAGTACCAGGATGGAGGTCAGGAGTATGGAGAACGAGCTTATATGCTTTTTCTTATTCAATTTTCTTTTCACTAGAATCCCACCTTTGTCTCTAGAAAATAGATGGAAAACAAGCCTATTCTTCTATGTAGCCACTTATTGGAGGAAAACCAATTCTAACCCCACCTTGTTCTAAAATATTGAGTATCTGTATATATGACACAGGAATTCAAAAGGAACAAAAATTCCAAAAGTTGATCAAAATAGTCCTTGACATGCAAATTTTTTTGGTTTTTTTCCTGATCTCATGGTATTTCTTTCATCCTGTCCTATAGTCAATCATACACCAACCCAACATTTCAGATCTCAATAGATGGATGCAAATTTTAGGGTGACCTTCGTTAATTATTTTCTATAT
>NW_012154618.1:323025-327854 GCF_000956105.1 Propithecus coquereli | reverse complement strand
AGATTATGTATTATATATTGATGATATATATATTGCTGTTTTATTTATTTGGTACTTACTTTAACTAAAGGTCTAAGTTTATCCTATAGGTTAATGAAAGAGAAAAAAATCCCATTAGAATAAAATGTCATTTTAAGAGATGTTCAGAAATATCCATGTTTCTCTAGAGCAAAACATCCAAGTTTTCATAATTTGAAATATAAATTTTCATATTTTTTCAGATTAGATTGACTAATTCTTTTGTCTTTACACAATGAAAATTTAGATGTCATTATTTTTCATTTTATGCATTAATTGTTTGATATTAGTTGATTATGAGATTATCAATTAAGAAAAAATATCCCAGTTGTAGTTGATTTTTTTCCCCTAGAAAGCCTTTTAGCTAGTTTATTTTTATTTTAAGCAGAAAAATTTCATTACTGTGATTACTTTTGAAACAAATTTGGACTATTTTGTTAAGCAGGCTACTTCCTTACACAGGCTACTTCCTTGATCATTATAAAAGCTACTGCAAGCTTCATTAATAATATGTTACATTTTTTAGGAATTTAAAAACCTTATGATGTACCCTACATATTCACTATTTCATGTGATACTTTAAAAAAATGTGAAGTTGGTTCAACAGGTAATATTTTCTCCATTTTATGTGTGAAAAAAACAAGCAGTTAAGTGAGTTGCCTGAGACTACCCATTGAGAACATCAATAATAAAACTGGATGGTTGGCCACCCAACTTATAGGGGCAGAACTCTCTGTGCTTTTGAATACAGTAGTCCCCACTTATTTGCAGGGATACCTTCTAAGACCCCCACAGGATACCTGAAATCTCCAGTAGTACTGAGTCCTTTACCTATAGTGTTTTTTCCTATACGTACATGTCTATGATGAAGTTTAATTTATAAATTACGCACAATACTCTTGTGCTTTGTGACCATTACTAAGTAAAATAAAGGTTAGTTGAACACTAACCCATCAGTACAGTACACTCGGATAACGACTAAGTGATTAACAGGCGGGTAGCATTTACAGTGTGGATATGCTGGACAAAGTTATGATACACATCCCCGTCAGGATAGAGTGGAGCAGCGCTAGATTTCATCAGGTTACTTGGAATGGCATACAATTTAAAACTTATGAATTGCTTATTTATGGTATTTTCCACTTAATATTTTCAGACTGTGGTTGACCATAGGTAACTTAAACTGCAGAAAGTGAAGCTGTGGATATGCGGAGACTACTACTGTACCTTGATTGGTTTCAGTATGCAAGTTTGGGAGTAGAAATTGTAAAAAGAGAGAAAAGCAATTGGCATAACAGAAGGAGAAAAAGTCGAGATTTCCTGGACAATTCAGGAGGGAGGTTGTGAAGAAATGAGAGAGGGACAAAGAAGGAACCAGAGAAATAGGTAGTAGTTTCACATTTCCTCAGGTTCCTTAAAACTTTAACAATTTCTACTAAATTTCCAAAATGCTTGGTGTGATTGTATTTTCTGTGAAAACTGAATTTTCCATAATCTTGATTTCCTTGAGCATTTATTTATTCGTTCAATAATTAATTAGTGATAATATATTGTATGCAAGGCATTGTCCTTTGGTGCTGGGGACACAATGACAAATGAGACTCACGCCTTCCCCTTATGGAGAATATAATCTACTATGGGGTGAGGAAACTACAGCCCACAGGCCAAATATGGCTCACAAGCTAAGAATGATTTTTAAGTGATTAAAAAATCAAAAGAAGAATAATATTTCATGACATGTGTAAATTATAGAAAATTCAGATTTTAATGTCATTGATAAAATTTTGTTATAATATGGCCACACTTGTTTGTTTACATATTGTCTATGGCTGATTTTGTGCTACAATGACAGAGTTGAGTTAGCTGCAACAGAATCCATCTGGCCTACAAAGTCTAAAATATTTACCATCTGCCCCTTTACAGAAAGAGTTTTCCAAATCTAATAGGTAAAATTGATGTTACATAAGAAATTACAATTAAGTGTAGTGAATTACGGTGGAAGAAAATTCAGTATTTTATGGGACCATATAACTTATCAAATAAGACAGACATGATGGGTAATATTAGTTATCTATACTAGCCAGATAGAGTCAGAACTCTTTGCATGTTACAGAAACCCACCAGCTCAAGCTAAAAAGAGAATATATTGGTATATGTAACTAGGAAGACCAAGGAAAATTCTGGCTTTAGAAATGACTGGATTCTGCAGTTCAAATGATATCACGACCAATTTGTCTCTTTTCATCTGGTTTTTGACTCTGCTATCTTCCTCCATGTTGGCATGATTTTGAGGTAGATTCTTCCCGTGTGTTAGCAAAATGACCGTAAACAATTCTAGACTTCATTGTACTCTCAAGTAGTGAGCCTCAAGAGAAGACAGTATCTCTCCACTGTTTAAACAAAAACCTGAGGAGCATTCTGACTGGCCTGGTGTGGGTCAGGTGTCCATCCATAAATTGCAGATCTGTGTCTAGGCTACATCCAAATGACATTATCTCTGTGATAGTGGATGCAGGGCTATGCAACCGACATCTCTACCAGCAGAGAAAACCTATTGGGATACCAAAAATAAGAGACTAACACTATAACATCTATAAAATTTTTTGCAGATATTTGAGGTATTGGGAAAGATAGCATTTCATTCAAGGTGATTGGTATTGTTTCAGAAAAGTAAAATTCTATTAATATGAAAATATGATACAGCTTAATACAGAGATTGCTACTGATTGTCTATGAGGCTAATCTAGCTTGCTGATCTATTCTTCCTGGACTATTAACTTATAGTGTTTTTGTTGTATTTTTTTAATCAAACCAATCATTTTTCAGCTTATCTTTTAAAAAGTCAATCTGACAATAGTGGAACTGCATTCCTATGTGGAAATAATCAGCCGTCTCTTTTATATGGATCACCAGCAGCTATTCCCTTAGACGGAGTGTTTGCTCTCTCATTAGCCACAAGTGCCATCACTCCCTATTGTCTCTAACGTTGAGGCTGATTTCATTTGTCACTTGCACTTGTTTCTCCTATGATAGAATAGAGAATTGCTTCTGTATACCCATATCTCCACTGAATGTGGAAGAAAGAAGCTTGATTCAGGCACAGTGGAAGAGATCATTTTTCTTTGATGAAGTGAAGAATATTCCTCCATGTGTAATATGCAAATAAAAAATGACTGTATTAAAAGCACTACAATTTTAGAGGCCATTATGAAATAAACCACAATAAGATCTATGACTGGTATATGAAGAAGATGAGAAAAGAAGACTTTAGACTGAAAAAATGACTGAAATTTCAGCAAGCAACTGTTTTTAAATATGAATAAAATATCTAATGCTACTATAAATGAGGTTATATATTAAGTGAAAATATTGTCAACATCAAAGCTTTTGAAGATGGCAAGTTTATAAAAGAGCATTACAGAAGGCAGCAGAAATTGTGTGTTCTGCACTGAGACAAGCATTTGTAAATTTAAATCTTACTGGAAATATTGTTGAGCAGTATATTGATGTTATATCTGAGCACTTGCAGAAAAGTTGTTTGAAGCAAATTGGTTACAGCATTTCTATTGCAGATGATGAGAGCACAGATATAAATAAATATCACCTAGTTAGTTATATTTAATTGGTGATATTGACAAGAATTTTTCTATGTGAAAGATGAGAGGCCCTGATTGGAATTCAGCAAATGACTTATCTTCGTTGGTAAGAACATATTGCAAAACGTAATGTAGTTGGTTGAAATTAGTCAGTGTGACTCACCTCCTGCAATGGACAGTGTTAATGCGAAAACTTAAATTCAAGAAGGGTACATTTCCCCAAAGACATAGAATTTAGTCTTCTAATTACATCATTTGCCAGGAATTCCTTTGTGCCAAAGAATTTAAAATGTAATATACCATGAATATGTAGTAATTGACAATACGAACAGGGTAAAATCCCATGGCTGAAATCCAGATGCTCCAGGGCTTCTCTTTATGAATTAGAGCATGGTGGCTTGTTGAAGTACATGAACTGCTGTGGCTGAGTGTGGAGAGCTATTTCTGGACACTTTATGTCATTCAAGGGAAAATCCCTACTCAATCCCTAACAATGAAGGGTGGATCAAAGACTTGGTCTTTTCAGTTAATATTACATCCTATAGACTTTGAATATTTCCCTGCAAAGGCATTCACAAACAGCTACGCAAATGACTGATTCAATTTGCTCATTTTAAGTAAAAGTATGCCTTTGAGAAACTAATTTGGCAAGGAATAATCTGGCCTAATAGCCTATACTGCAATTCATTTTCCTGAAATGAAAAGTCACAGCCTGAACTACATTACTAAAACTGTAGAGTTGAAGATGGAATTCCAAAAAGGTTCCCTGATTTTAAACTTTATGAAAACAGCTGAGCATGGTGGCTCATGCCTATAATCCCAGCATTTTGGGAGGCTGAAGCAGGAGGATCACTTGAGCCCAGGAATTTTGAGGTTACAGTGTTACAGTGAACTATGATTGGACCACTGCACTCCAGCCTGGCTGACAGAGTGAGATCCTGTCTCAAAACACAAACAAAAACACAAAACAAAAAAATTTTATGAAAATACACTAACATTGCTTAAATTTATTTTTCTAGTTTGATATTGATAATATGAACAAAGAGCTACAAATTGAAATTTTTTAACTGCAAAGCAATGAGTGACTAAAAACTAAATACAATGATGTTGGAATGCCAGAACTGAACACACATCTCTAGATAATAACTGTTGTATAAAGAGAGTCCATACAAGTTAAGTAGCACCAATGTTTGTAAACTCCATATGACATATGAA
>NW_012154618.1:321465-321945 GCF_000956105.1 Propithecus coquereli | reverse complement strand
AGAAATTTTGGGGCTATTCAAAGTGCTAATCAAAGTTGTTAGCAGTAGTTCAAGGAAAAGATGTTTCTACTGATGCATTTTTAAATGTTATTTTAATCTAATCCAGTGGCATTCCATCCTGAAAAATTTACCCAGTAGGCTAGTTGAATATGAGTTTACTGTGAACAGGAGTCTGCATTGAAGTAGAGTAGGCTGAGCCTACAGTGCTCACGCTCTCAACCTCAGCCTGTAGCTGCTGGCACTTTTCTATGTAAAGCAAAGGCAAAGTGGTTAATGGCCCTGATAGGATTTTCCACAATAAATTCACTAATGTGGGTTTACATTCTTCTCAGAGGCAAATATGCATTCTCTGACATGCCCCCATTAATATAAGTTATGAGACAAATTATTTTAATTATATATCATGCCACATAAGACTTTATAACTTGTAGCAAGTCCGTCAATATTGAAGTCAATAAAAGTTGAGTGACTGTGAAATAA
>NW_012154618.1:316988-319390 GCF_000956105.1 Propithecus coquereli | reverse complement strand
ATGTATAATAATCTTTGTACTTCAGATAAAAGGAACTAGGCATGAAGTTAATTTTTTTTTTTAAAGTGCCTAGATGTACTAGAAACATGAAGAATGATATAAATAAATCCACAGGGTTGCTTCCTTTCCCTCGAATCACTAAGGGTTATAATTATGGAAATTTGGTCCCATAGACAAGAATCTTTATGCTTTGATATGTTTAGCCAAATCAAGATGAGTCTGTTTATTATTTACTTAGGTCTCTTTCTTTCTATCTTTCTTTCTCTCATTTACTTGCTAAAATATTTGTTCAAGAAGTACTGAGTGTCACCAAGTGACAGACCCCTTACCTGGTACAGGGAAATATAAAGATGACTCAGTCATCTATAAGGCATCGGTTTCCTTAATCTCAAGGAGGTGGTCTGGTACAGTCCAACATGTGACTGATTCCAATGTAAGCACATCAGTTAGAGATATGTCTAAAGTGTGGGGGAGCCCAGAGTAAGTGAGAATTTCCAGTTTAGGGGTTGGAGATGATTTTACAGGGTGAGTAATACTTGAGCTGGATATCTTACCCAGTAGAGGAGGGGGAAGGAAAGGTGTTGTAAAAATAGCACAAATGAAGACCCAGAGGCATAGGTGCAGCTAACTTGTTTGCAGTGTTCTGAGTGGTTCTGTTTAAAGGGCGCTTAAAGTGAGGGGTGGCAGGAGAAGCACAAGCATGTGGGGGTGATTTGGGAAAGGACGTGCATGAAGGCTGATGAGTCTGGATTTTATCTCATAGACAAATGATCAGATCTGTGTTTTGGAAAAACCTGTAATAAACAGGTATTATAACAAGCAGACAAATATATACTCTTGGCCTTTAAGCTTACAATTTAGTAACAGAGATGAAAAAATCAGTAATACAATATTTTTTAAAGATACAAAAAAATTAAAAATAATACAAGATCCAGTGCATAGTTAGAAACTGCAGAAAACTTATACTACAGACAGCAATCAGAAAAAAAATATTTATGAAAGTGATTATCATGTTCGAACTGGGCCTTGAATTTATAAGGGGTGTTCAAAGACTACTTTCAGGGATTATTTCTATAGTTCATTATGAGGGGGATTCAGGTATATAGAGAAGGGTAGGCAAGGCCCATCAAAGTAGAAGAAACAGCATGCTCAAAAAACTCAGGACTTCACAGCTCAGAAGATAGACTGAGGAGAAGACAAGGAAGTCCTTGATTTCAGTTAAATCATTTGAGTTTCATTGAATAGAGACATTTGAGGAGAGTGTGATTAGAGATGTGATTCTAGATGGTTTATCTGTAGATAATGTCTAGGATGCATGACTGGGGACACAGAATCCTGGGACATCAGCAGTATTTCAGGAAAGAGATGAAGTTCTGAGTAGAGATTGTGACAATGAGTCTCACAGGAGGAAATGAGCAAAGAGGGGGACACCATTGAGGGAGGATCAACAGTAGTACAACTCACTGAATGGGAGGTAGGGACCTTAAGAATGTCAAAGATGATGCGGACGTTTGCTCATGACTCAATGAATGGCAGTTGCAATAACAGGAACAGGAAAGGCATGAGGAGCAACTCTTTGGAGAGAAAAGAGTTTCTTAGGACTTGGATATGTTGACTTTATGATTCAGTTAAAATACCTGAAAGGCCCAGAAGACTTTGGCAATGCTGGGCTGGCAGCTTTGAAAAGAGGATAGATTTTGTGATGAACTTTTGAACTCTATCATTATCTCTTCTATGTGACATTTTTCAGGCAGAACTGCCATGATTTTAGCAAGCATCTATGGATTCATTGCCATCTGATCCTCATTAAATACAATTGTTAAAGTATGAGTCTTCATCTCTTAGAATCATAATCTCTCTAGAGGAAAAATTTCCTTGGATGATGAAATGAAATATAATGAAATATAATGCTATTTTTTTTTCTTTCAACAAATATTGACCAAGTGTCTGCTATGACAGACCTATTGCTAGGTATTGGGAGCCCAGCGATGAACAAAAACCAGTCCTTGTCCCAGAATGGCTCAGAATAGGGGAGGAGATTAATAGGCAAATGCGTAACAATTCTATAATATGCTAAGTGCTACAGTAGATTCATTAAATAGTGCTGTAAAAAACATAGAAGACAGGGTGGTTTAAAAAAAAAGTCCTGTATTATCATTGTAGATCTTTGTACTTTTTTAATTTAAAAATATTTATTAAGCCAAGTGAAGCAAAACAGCAGAGATGTCCAAGATGTACACACAAAGAGTGGTTACAATTGACCATGGGATTTAAACTGAGTAAGAAGGGAATTGAGGAGCAAGCTGGCTGCCTAATAAAATGTATTTTTAACAAAATATGGTTGTATAAAATTTAGATAAAACACACATTTCTACTACACACATATATCCATTTACACAGCT
>NW_012154618.1:297438-299488 GCF_000956105.1 Propithecus coquereli | reverse complement strand
AAGAGAATTAGTTAAATTTCGGACAGATGAGGTTTGAGCAGGCTATTGGAGATATTAGTCTTACAGCTAAGTGGGCAGTCAGAGCTAGGGAAAGATTGAAAAGTCTTTTGCCAAGAGTTGAAAGGTGAAATCCAAAGAGTTCCTGAGATTTCAAGAGCAGAGAAATGAGTACAAGACTCAGCTTGGGTGGAGCATCTATATATCGGTAGCAGGAGTGAAAGGAGGCCAGAGAAGATCATTTCCAGTCCTTACCTGAATCCACAACCTTGGTTATAGATTGCTTTCCATCAGACCCTTCACCTGCTGCTGGGCCTCCCCAGCCAAAACAGTTTTCTGCTTGGCCTTCGCACCATGCAAACATAGTCTGATTTGTGCCGATTTGCTCACCAGACAAACATACATATATGTACAAACAACTCTTTACTGAAATCTGCCATCTGTTACAGAGATGACAGCTCTATCTAGACCAAAGAGAAAAAGTTCTTATTGTGGGTATAGAGAAAGTTATAAAGAAACTTTCATCAAAAGATTGATTTTTATAACTATCAAACACTAAAGAGAGGAATATTACTTAGCTTTAAAAAGAAGTGAAAATTTGATACATGGTACAATATAGATGAACCTCGAAAACATTTTGCTAATAAGCCAGAAAGAAAAGGACAGATTATCTGTGATTCCACTTATATGAGATACCTAGAGTAGGTAACAGAGAGTTATTGTTTAATGGGTACAGAATTTCAGTTTGGGATGACAAAAAAGTTCTGGAGAAGGATGGTAGTAATGGTTGCACAACAATGTAAATGACTTAATGCCACTGAATTAATGGTTAAAATGGTAATTTTTGTTATATGTATTTTACCACTATTTTTTAAGTGAAGAGAATTTATGAATTTTTGAATACATGTGTCTTGGGACACTTTCTATGCCCTTTAGGACTTTCAGGGTAGATCTGTCCACTCAGGACTAACCCTAATCCCTGGTCTTGACTCAAAGTATTCATAAGGCTCATTGATCCGTTTATCTTTTCATGGAGTGGCCATGCATTTGAATCTGGTGGAGCACAGTCAGTAAAACAAAAGGTGATGAAGACCAATCTTTAGATGAGGCTGGGCCCTAAAGCCAATGAAGAGAAAATTGGAAAACCAAGTACTTTCCTAACGAAGGGACCATAAAATC
Organism: Propithecus coquereli; assembly: GCF_000956105.1. Classification (NCBI taxonomy): domain Eukaryota; kingdom Metazoa; phylum Chordata; class Mammalia; order Primates; family Indriidae; genus Propithecus; species Propithecus coquereli. The sequence goes on along the minus strand of NW_012154618.1, from coordinate 298,312 downwards.
AGTGTTCTTCACACCTTCCCCATTCCCCTCCATTTGGAGTCATGTATAATTAAACCAGATCAGTAACCTGAATTTTGTAATGGATGGAAGCCTGCTAGCTGCTATTAAAGTGTTTTTTAACAACTAAGATATAGGATGAGTCAAGATGTGTGCTAAAACCAGGATTTCCCCAGGCCTGATCCATATGCTGCATGAATATGGCTGTCTTCATTTATAAGAAATTAGAAGTAAACTCTATGTAATTAACATACTTTTTTTCTCCAAAGTAGGAACTGTCAAAGGTAAACATGGTGTGGTGCAATGAACTTGGTATCGTGCAGGTCATAGATCTTTATAGCTACCTTTCTGTGAGAATAAAACCAACCCACTTCTCCCATGAACCCATGACTCCTTATCTAGAGCGACTTATGTATCAATAGTTGCTGGTGGTAATGCACAAGTTGTACAGTTCTGGTAATTTCTGTGTTTGCAGTTTTAGTCAAGGCCTAAACTGGTGACTAGTTCTGACTTACTAGAGATGAAATCACCTGGTGAGTAACCATCAGAATTGGTTGATCAAGCACTAATTAGGCTCCATGTCTACTTAGTCAAAGGATATTAAAAGAAAAGGCCCGGCTACACCTTGATATTTTAATTACCCCTTCCTTTCAGTGACCTGTTTTGTATGATATTGACATCATTTTTGGTTTCTATCCTTATGGTAGCAGAGGCCAAGCTGTCTTATTCTGATCCCATGATGCCGTATAGATTTCCCATGTTTCTGTTGATAAACCGCTTTAGAAGTGTGTGCCAGAGTGAATGTGAAGTGAACAAAAATGTTTTTTCTACCTTTCCTACTTTATTAAACTCCTCAGTGGCTTTTGTGACAATGGAC
>NW_012154618.1:296153-297388 GCF_000956105.1 Propithecus coquereli | reverse complement strand
AAAATAAAAATAGAAGTTAATGAATTAGGAAAACAGAAAAAAACCCAGTTGAGTTGGTAAATCTATGTGGCAGTTGTTTAATAAAACTAATAAAATAGAAAACCATGATGGCAAATTTAAATAAAGTGAAATAAACTCAGATGTGGAGAAAGTTAAAATGACTATATTTTGCATAAATCTATGCTAAGAGAATTAACATTCTAGATGCAAATCTTATGCCTTACACCAAAATAAATCCCAGAGGGGTAAACATTTAAAAGTAAAAAATGAAACAATAGACGTATGAAAGAAAAGAGTGAAATTATTAATAATCTTGGAATGAGGAAGGCTTTCCTAAAGAAGACAAAACCACTAAGCCATTGAGAAAAATATTGATAATTTTGATCGAATAAAATGCAAACCTTCTTTAGGGCAAAAGTGAAATAAATAAAACAAATATATAAACAACAAACTGGAGTATATTTGCCAGATATCAGTCTGAAAGGGGGCAAATTTCTCTACCATTCGAAGAATTTTTACAAATAAATAAGAAAAAGCAAACTTTAGAAAAATACACACAGGACACAAGGATCTCATCCACAGAAGATGTACAAATGGCCAGAAATGTACAAAGGTATGCTCAAAGTTTCTGGTAATTAAAGAAATGCAAATCGAAATAACAAAAGCATTTCATTCTGGTGGAGCATATGAGGTTTTCATTTTGGTGGTACTTATAAAAACTGAAATCTGCATACCCTTCCATAGTAGATTGCATTATTTTTCCCCATTAGTTACTCTCCCTCCATTTAAGATCATTATACACACTCACCTCTGACCACATGACATGGAAGAGAATGTGCCAAGTCTGGACACCTCTAAGAGCCTTTGCATGGTTCAACTGTTGCATCCTTTTCCTCTGTCCCGAGGGTAACGTGTACAGAACAGAGCCTACTCCTTTAGCTTGGATCCTGGAACAAAAAAAACTGGTAAATCACACAGCCAGAGCCAACCTAAAACCACTGTAGCCAAAATATAACATGAGCAAGAAATAAACTTTAATTTTTGTGAGCCTATGAGATGCGGGGGCTATTTGTTACCACAACATAACCTACAGAAAGCTAACATAGTAGACCTCCCAGTTCCACTTAGTAATAGAATAACCTGCGTGAGGGTTCACTTGTTTTTTTGGCCACTTAATAGCAATGCAACATTTCACTTAGGTCGTCAGCTTTTCTAAGTTTTCATTTCTTCATATA
>NW_012154618.1:292732-295163 GCF_000956105.1 Propithecus coquereli | reverse complement strand
TAATTACAGCATGCTAGTTGGCTGAAGGCAAAAATACTTATCTAGTTATAATAATATAAGTTCTGTTTATTGATTTTCAACTTTTTAGAGCCAGCCTACAAAGCATGGAAAGCTTAGTTATGACTATAGAACAAAGTCTGAATATTATCCATCCTGACAGCGTGAAAGTGAAAGTGCAGCTGACAGACCTTGGAAAATGAAAAGGAGGAAGAGAAGGAGAGGCGGGTTCACTAAAAACTTCCTCTTGCAAAGGTGGGGAGTCAAGTTATAAGGAATATGAGGTATGAATCAAAAATAGAAGATTTAAATTTATAATTGAAGCCAATAAATGAACTAAAAACAGAGTCATTGACTATATTGGAGGAAAAGATGAGACAAAGTGGAGAGTGGGCCATGCTGGGTTATGGAGTTGTTGTCTCTCAGCTTCAAGCCGCCCTTCTGGCTGGGTTCTGCTGGGGCTGGGACACAGCCAACGCCCTCCTAACAACTGTGGGTTTTTGGTTTCTTTTCTTTTCCTTTATACTCTGCCAAGACTCAGGAAACTGATTGTGGTTTTGATTTGCATTTCCACGATGATTAGTGATGTTGAGCACATTTTCATATACCTGTTGGCCTGAAAAAAATCTATTCAGGTTCTTTGCCTGTTTTTTAATTTGGTTATTTGCTTTTTTGTTATTAAGTTGTATGAATTTCTTATGTGCTTTTTTCATAGGTATAGAAAAGAACAATCCTAAAATTCATATGAAATCACAAAAGACCCCAAATAGCCAACAACGCAATCTTGACAAAGAAGAACAAAGCTGGAGGCTACACACTTCCTGATTTAAAACTATATTACAGAGCCATAGTAATAAAGACAGTATAGTACTGGCATAAAACAGACACATAAACCAGAACAGAATAGGGAGCCCAAAAACACACTCATGCATATACGGTCAACTCATCTTTGACAAGGATACCAAGAATATACAATGGAGAAAGGATAGTCTCTTCAATAAATGGTGTTAGGAAAACTAAATATCCACATGCGAAAGAATGGAATTGGACCCTTATCTTATGTTACACACAAAAATTAACTTGAAATGAATTAAAGACTTAAATGTAAGACCTGAAGCCATAAAAATCCTAGAAAACGACAGAGGGAAAATGCTCCTTGACACAAGTCATAGCAACGAATTTTTGGATATGACACCAAAAGCACAGGAAACAAAGGACTACATCAAACTAAAAAGCTTCTGCACAGCAAGGAAAATAATCAACAAAATGAAAAGGCAAACGATAGAATAGGAGAAAATATCTGCCAGTCATATATCTTATTAATGTCCAAAATTAAAGACTAACTTTCATAGTGGAAAATACAGCCTCTCTCTGGGCCCGCTTCCTGTATTACTGACACTCCATCTTTTTGCTGCAGGAAAAGAAGTTTGCTATGAAAGTGTAGAGTGTTTTAAGGATGATTTACCATGGACCAGGATTTTGTCAACAAAGTTGGGAGATTTACCCTGGTCTCCAGAGAAGATAAACACTCACTTTCTGCTCTACAGTATATATAATCCCAAAATCTATCAGGTAAGCAAACTTGCTGCCTTCACACATATATTATTGTATGATACAAGATGTAGCTATAGATACAAAAAACAGATACAGTAACCTATTCTGGCATAAACTACTAATTTAAAGGCAAATAATTCTTTTTATCATTGTAATCCAGAATTTTCCCCGTATTATTTATCTTAGTATTTAAATGTGAAGATTGCTTTGAATATGTTGCTTCATATGAGATGAATTTGATATTATGTTCAGTTAATGTACTGATTGAAATTTCCATGGGTAAGATTGTAAATAAGCAACAGCATCTGTTATATATTGAATTGAATAAACAAGACAATGTCTTAAATTTATTATGTTAGGGGAAATGGGGTATGTAAACAAATACCTTTATTGCAACACGAATTATGATCTATGGTATAAGATGCAAATAAAAGACTTTGGGAACAAAGTAAAGAAGAATTTGCCTTCACCTTGGGGCTGGTGCTGGGACCAGGCTTTGAGGAGAACACATATTTGAGGTGTATCCTGAAGAATGGGCAGGATTCTCACAAGCAGAGATAAGCAGGGACATGGCAAAGGAAATGGGATGAACACAAAGGAGAGGAACTACGGGGCCTGTTTGATGAATGACAACAGTCTGGGTTAGGTTGGGGACAGGGAGGAAGGCCTAAAAAGGAAAGTTAGAGAAGTAGTTTATGGATAAATTGTATAATTCCTTCCTGTGGAGTTTGTACTTCATCCTGTGAGCCATGAGGCACCATTGAGAGCTTTTAAGAGATGCTTTAGGGCAGTTACTCTGGCTGCAGTGTACTCTCTTGCCCAGAGCTGGGAGAGAGTAAAGGTGACTGCAAGACCATGTAGAACTGTGCTGTCCAACGCA
>NW_012154618.1:285253-289132 GCF_000956105.1 Propithecus coquereli | reverse complement strand
CTTCATCTCTTTCCACTTGAAATAGGAGATCAGTGCAGTTAATTGGTTAACTATCCAAGCCTCACATTTTGGAACAGACAATATCATCTGTATCAATGTATCTGGATGGAGAACATTTGGCAAATGGCAGAGAAACAACGTATGATGTGAATAAATTTTCTTTACAGTAGCATGAAAGCTTTGTGTCTAACATGAATGTACTTTGCAAGGTATTAATGCATATTCATGGAAATCCTCCATTTAGTTATCTACATTATCTATGTTCTAAGGCCTCGAATGAATTATCCATTTTCCATTTATTTTTATTTATTATGAATTGCATAGATTATAATGGGAACAGATTCTTACAATCATTCTTGTGTAAATTCTTCCCTTACAAAAGATTAAATGGTACGATCAATTTCTCATTTAACTTAAGGAAAAAAATTCCCAACTTAATTCCATGAAATTAATCTTACTCTCTTATGCTTGAGATTAATAGACTGCTAATATCATAAGCAATTGTTTATAAGACCCTATGGTGAAAATAACTTATCTATCTCATTGAGTAAGAATGAAATAAGTTAATATATATAAAAGGGTTAGGATACAGCCTAACATATAGTAGATTCTCAATTAATACCCACTAATATTATTTCTTATTATGGAATCAAGTCTTGAGACACTTTGGTTTTCTTTACCACTTATTTCTTTAGTATTCATAATAAATCTTTGTGCCAGGCACTGCTACAAGTGGAAGATATAAACTGCATTAATTTAGACTGGATTAATGGTTCACTGGAATAAATCCATGCTATAAACAATCTATGCATTGTTGGTGCTGAGGTGGCTTATTTTATTGATGTTCTTGTGGTAAGAAGAGTTGATTTTTTTTAATTTTATTTAATTGGTTTTGGATCGTAACACCCAGAATTCCAGACAATTTTGTGTCCTTTTTATTTGCTTAAGCAAGTACTGAACATGTGAAATAATAAACATTTGTGCACAGTAGCCAGAGGAGAGTTTTTTCTTAGGAAAGAAGAGCCTGTGGTTATATGAAGCAGCACTTGGTGGCAGTGTGTCTACACAGGCTCATCACCAAAAAGTCCCCTCTAGGTCACTGCCTTGGTCAGCGTGTTGGACCATGTTGGTTAGTTTTCATCACATTGTAAATCTATCCTTAATAAGTATAAACTGTTTCCATCTTATGAATGCTATGTGTTTAGAGCATAAAATGCATTTTTCCACAAAAAGAGGGTTCTGTGACAATTAATTAGTTAGGTCTATAGGCCAGTCCAGATACAACTATTTAACATACATATTTTCTAAAGGAATAAAATAGACCTTGCTATTTATGAGGGCTATACTCTGAGATATTTATGAATCTCCAAATCCTTTACCATTGTAGAAAATAATTTCCCACCCTAAAATGCAGTGAAATAAAATCTAAAGATGTATGACACTTTCAGATTTTCAAGGAGGGTTCATTCACATATAGAATAAAATATTTGTTGAAAAATATTTTATTCTACACTTGCTGTGGGCTGGACACTATTCTAGCCACTGAAGGTATGACTTGTGAGCAAGAAAGTGTTTCTTCTCTGATTCTAGTAGGCAATGGAAGCAAGCAACAAATAAATGAACAAGAAAATGTCAGCCAGGGGCAAGTGCCATGAAGAAAATGCAACAGGATGGAGAGTGGCAGGAGCAGAAGCAAAGTGGGTGAGCAGCCAGTGGAGCTGATATTTGAACCCTGACCACAGTTAGTAAATAGCCTGAAGATGGAATCAGGGAGTCAAATATTCACTTGTGCCCCCATACTTCTCTATCTTTTCTTCTCACTCTGTCAGGAAGACTAGGGTGCAAGGAGGTCCTTAAAGTACAAGGAGGTTTTTTGCATACAAAGGATGGAATCAGATTCATTTCCTCTTTGGAGAAAAACCAACTGTAAGCTTTTGGGAATTTCTTCATTGATCCTAGGGCCTGAGCTGTGGGCTTTTATAAGTCCAGTGAACAAACAGTAGTGGCTTACAGGAAGATGGCAGGAGATGTGTGCAGAAATGAAGGGAAGTGTTTGCTGAATTAAATATTCACTGAATTGAACAGGCCACATTGGAGTCTCAAAGTGAAGAAGGGGAGAGGGTTTAGGGAGAGGGAGGGTCTGGAACCCCCAGAGAATAATTCAGGAGCCAGGCTTAAAGAAGGAGCAGCTAAAGACACAGATGAGTCTCTTCTATACCTCTCTGTCATCTCATCAGAGGTAACTAGGCCACCACACTTCCCCGCCTGCACTGGTTCTGGGCCAAGCAGGTGCTTGGGAATAGGATATTGATTAGGTTGATGGGGAAGAAGGAGAAGACGAATGAAGGGAAGGAGGGCTGAGAGCTGATCTCAGACACCAGCCTGTACAGGGAGACAGGAAAGAAAATAGAGATGTAAAATAGTGGGAGCAGTGATGGAAGTGATGCCTTCATGACCATGTGTCACTCACTGTCATCCATTCACATATGTAAATGATGAAGAAAATACTCTTTGTAAAGGGACATATATATTATATATGGTAGAAAACGTAACTGGTGGAAAAATAGAACATTTGCTCAAATGACAAATGTTTGCAAGTGCAATCAATTGCTTGATTTTCATCATAATCATGAGAACCTGAAACTTAGATGAAACTATTAATAAAAATGCTTGCTCGGGAGCAATGTCATCAAGATAGCAGAATTAGAAAGCCCTGGGCCCTTTCTTTCCCCACAAACAATATACAGACAAATTCTTTTTTGAGAAGTCCCAAAACTAGTTGAGAGGCTCCTACACCCTGGGTAAGTACAAAACCAGCTTCATTGCAGCCAGTAGGAAAATTTGAGACACCTCTTTGCCATTACTTCTGTTCCTGGCACAGAGTCATATGATCTGACGGAAACTCCTAGCTTCCAGCTTCACCTTGGATATGGAAAAAGCTGAACTGAATGTTCAATATTCCAACTTTTCTGAGGGCTGCTTGAGGAATTCACTTCAATCTTGCCTGTCTCGGACCACTGATGAGACCCAGCATACCTTTGAAGCCTGAGGGCCAGTGAGAACAAAAATGGCAGTTTGAACTAGCATGCAAGCAATTGCCATAGTCCCTTCCCCTGATGTGCAGAGTGAGTGGGCAGAAAACCCTAGATTCCAGGTTCTCCTTGGGAGGGAAAGAGTTTGACTGCAAATCAAAATTTCCAACTTTTCCATGGGCTGCCTAAGGGACTAGACTCTGTCTTGTCTGTCTTGAACCACTTACATCACCCAACTTATTCTAGGAGCTACTAAGAACAAAGACAGAGGTTTACACTAACACAAAGGTTTGAGAGGTCCCCCAACCCCCAGTATCTCTGACTGGGCTGATTGGTGAGAGTATTCTCCTATATAGGGCAATCCATGAACACTGGGAGAGATGGTGTTTTTTCTAATGTGCAGATATCAACGTCAAGAGACAAGGAAAATGAAGAAACAGGAAATATATCCCAAATAAGGGAAGAGATTGATCTTCAGAAACTGACCCTAATGAAACAGATATATAATTTGTCTGACAGATAATTCAAAATAACCATGACAAAGATGCTTAATGAGGTCAGGAGAATGTTGCATGAAAAAAGTGAGAATTTCAACGAAGAGGTAGAAAATATAAAAAGTATCAAACAAATCTTGGAGCAGAAGAATATTTTCAGTTCAGAAATGAACTGAAAAATTCACTAGAGGGTTTTGATAGCAGACTAGATCAAACAGAAGGAAGGATCAGTGAAATTGAAAATAGATCATTGGAAGGTATCCAGTCAAAGAAGCAAAAAATAAAATAGTAAAAAAAAAAAAAACCTATACAAATCCGATAAAGGGCTGATAACCAGAATCTACTTAGAACTC
>NW_012154618.1:271198-273491 GCF_000956105.1 Propithecus coquereli | reverse complement strand
GCTTCAGATGAGTTTTAAGACTTCAAGATATCCTATTTTACATTATATTTATTACTAAGGAACCATTACTTTTAAAATTAATAGTTCACTATATTCTAACCAACTGTCTTGTCTAAATCACAATTAATTGTGACTATAAATCTGTAGATTTACAGAAACCTAATGTAAGAGAAGTCCTTGTTTAAAAAAAAGGATGATGCCAATTATTGATCTCTGCTGACTATATTACATTTCTGAAATTACGCTGTCTCAGTTATCTATTGCATCACAAACCATAGTTTCTTACAAGAGCGATTATTTTTTTGCCCAGGGTTCAGAGGGGTCAGGATTCAGAGTTCTGGTGAAACTCTGCTTTGTGTGGAGTCAGCTGGGTAATTCAGGGGGCTATATCCAGCTAGGGGCTGGGCTGGGCTAAGTTAGGTAGGAAAGTCCAAGATGACCTTCCATGTCTGGGGCCTTGGGACTGGTTTTCTTCTGTTAAGTGGTCTATTATCCTCCAGGGCCTCTCTCCCCAGCCAGTGAGCCTGGATTTCTTAACATGGAGGATGGGTTCCAAGAGAGCAAGAATGGGTGCTGGAAGGCCTCTTAAGACTGAGGCCCTAAAACTTGAACAATGTTAGTTCTTCCACATTCTATTAGTCAAAGCAAATCACAAGATCAGCCCATAATCCAGGGGGGTGAAAAAATAGGCTCCATTTCTTGGGAGGAAGAATGATAACGTGTTATTGCAAAGGGTTGAGGACCTAGGAAGGAGTGATTCGTTTCAGGCCATTATTATAGAACAATGATCTGCTGCATATACTAACACCAAAATCTAGTTTCTCAAAGATCAATTAAGCTGGGTAGGTAGTTGGAAGAATATAGTCCATGCCATTCAGTAAAAATGTTGTTATGTAAGATAAAGAAAGCATAAATGACTAGAATGCTATGAAAACTTCAGAGTGTGCAGATGTATTTAGATTTCTTATTTATTATTGCAATGACCCTAACTATTGAGGCCAGTAATGTCTTGCTTGACAATGAAAAAACTAATTTGTCTTTAACATTTTGTATAATATCCTCCACCTGTCAGCCTTCTAAGTCAGTTCTGGTTAACATTGCTTGCTATTTTGTGGTTGAATAGGAGGAAGTTGTGTCCCTCCTGCAGAAATAGAGAAACAAGAGACTTGGTCTAAGGTGAAGATGCTGTGTGCACAGGGATACTATGTCAGAGATCCCAGGAAGTGTTTGGGAATATTGGTGTCAAAGGTCATCTACGTTTACTTTTGTTTATTTACCCTGCTGGCATGTCCCTTTTGAGTCAGACAAAAAATCCAAAGAAAATGAAAGAAACTGTCATTTAAAGTTACTCTTTATAAAAAACGGTTCATGCTACTGGTTATTAATTAAGTGCTATCAGTTAATTGGCAATTGTTTCCATAGAAGTGGCTTCCTTCTATGAACGTAGCCATGCCCGAAGTCATTGCTTTTATGCCAGAAGCATTCTCGATCCTGATACATTCATCGCTTATACTTGTAGATCCTACAAATCTTTTAAAGCAGTAAGTAAGCATTTTACTTGGAATTTAATTAGAAAGTAATTTTTTGAAACATGATCAACTAGCTAAACATTAGGGCTTTGAGTAGACAGCAAAAAATGCATCTGCCATTTTGGGAAATAATGGCTTGTTTCTCTGCTGAGTACTGCACAGTAGCTAGGATTGCTGGTGGGTTGAAGTAACTAAACCAACGATTTGTATTCTCGTTGTTTCAGGTCTTTTGAAGATTATATCCAATTCTGCTTCTTTGGCCATTTGTTATGCAGTAATTAGATGCTACTATGTAACAGGCATAAGTCCAGGGCAACAATTTTTGTGTATATATATATTTAAATGTCATCTTCAAAGATGCCCTGAGAAGGCTGAACCAATCAATAGCTACAAGCAAACATATTACTATTTACTAGGAACATGAAAATTATTTTATTAAAATTTAATTATTTATACAGAGTAGAAATAAGGCATAGCCAGCACACAGGAGTTCCATACAGATCAATGCATGACAAAATATCAAATCTGATTTTGCTCATGTCATAAAGCATGCTGTGCCAGATCTGAGCTAAATGTATTTTTCATTTGGTTATCACTATGAAAAGGAGAAAGAAAATCTATTTTGTAGTGGGAAATAGAAAAGATTTTTATTCTTGTGCTTTAGAGATCTAATCCCCTGTTTTATCAGCTGGGCTTTCCAGTTTGAAGTGTATTGTACGTAATAGCACTTTGGGAATACATGTGGCGTTGGGACCGGAATAAGC
>NW_012154618.1:267801-269995 GCF_000956105.1 Propithecus coquereli | reverse complement strand
AAAAAAAAAAAAAAAAAAAGTTCAAAGCCTAAAATAGCAAATAAGCATTGCTACCCAAATTTTTAAAAAGTGAAATTTTGTTACTTTTGCTGTAGATTTTAAAACATATAAATAAAATTAAGGAATTGATGTGCCTTATTTAAAAATGCATTTAATGTATATCAAATAAGTGGTGTTATATTGTAAGTGTCTTTCTGGATTTGGTGCCTTAATTAAATATTAAAATTTGAGATCTACATTGATGTATACAGATCGGGTGTATTTATTTTTTAGGAATCAGCCACAATTTATTCATTCCCCTACTGAGTTTTGGTTGTTTCCAGTTTCTGTTATTAAATACAACTGTGCCATACACATCTCTTTGCATGTCTTCTTATGTACTTGAACAGAAGTTTCTTTATGACATATAACAGAAATAAAATTATCAAAGCTGTGTGCATTTCCACCTTTATTAGACTTTGCCAAATTGCTGTCTAAAATACCAATTGTTAAAGAAAAATAAAAATGAAAGCCATAGTTTAGACATAACCCAAGGCAAACTGCCCATAACCACATAGCTAAAAACTTAAGTCATCCTGATTTCTCTGAAACACTAGCTCTAATCATAAGCCAAACACAGAAACATAAACTTCACCTCCTTGCCAGCATGATTCAGTGAAATTAAACCACTCGGCTATAGACAAATCATCCTGAACAGCTCTACTTGCCCTAAAAAAGAACGTTCCTGAGTAATAGCCAATCACAAAAATGGTCAAAGCACTTCCTCCTTTACGCTTTATAAACTGTGCTGTAACTGCTGCAAAGGGGGCTCCTTAACTATTTTCAGTTCAAGCTCTCCTGGTTTAAGAACTCTTCATTTGGATGCACAACAAACTTTTTTAAAATTCAAAAATTTGATCCGATTTATTTTTGACAGAGTTTATATTCCCTTCAGAAACAAATGTGAATTCCCCAACTCTATGTACTTGGTATTGCCAATTGTTTTAATTTTTGTAAATCTGCTGAATATGAAATCATATCTTGTTTTAATTGGCATATCTCTGACAACTGGTAAGACTGAGTATCTTCTTACACAGTTATTGACTATTTGAGTTTCCTCTTCTGTTTCCCTCCTCCTGGTCTCTACAATCCTGGCAGGGGGCCTCTTCTTTCAGTTTCTGCTCTCTCTTCCTTGCAGGCATTTACAGAGGCAGTTCCTCCTGCCTAGAACACTCCCATTTCCTGCTCCCCTTACTCATTCTTTAGGAGTCAGCCTAGAAATCACTTTCACTCAAAATCACTTTCACACAGAAATCACTTTCCTGCTCTGCGCGCACCTTGAATGTGTCCTGGTAGATAGTTTATTACTCGGGATTGGAATAGATTTTATTTGCTGTCTTCCCCAAAAGCCAGAATGTCTATTCATATTGTCTACCATTTTTCTAATAGGCAGTTTTTCTTTTCCCCTCAGTTGCTTTTGTTTTATTTTTGAAAACAGACATGGTGGCCTATTATGCAATTTAGTAATCTTTTAGTCCGTATACTTTATTTAGATCCCAAAGATTTATTATCATTTAATTATATAGCCTGAATTATTAAAGGGCAACATTTCTAACTGCGTAAGTAACTACCTCTTATTTTCCGTCACCGGGGAGATTGCTTCCATTGTCCTAAAGAAGGATGCCCACCAGTGGGTCATTTTGCTGATAGATTTCGCCTCAAAAATACGAAGACTAATAGATCATATTACTTTTTAAACATTGGGTCTCTTTCCCCATTTGCCCGTAAGTATTATAGCTAAGTTTTATTGTAATGCTTTAAGGTACTTATCTTTAAAAATTCAACAGTTTTTATTGTGTCTATTAAACAACTGGGCACTGGGCCAGACTGGGGATGCAGTGAAGAACAATGCAGTGAGCTCCTTCATTTCATTGAGGCTAGTGGGGAAGACAGCAAATAAAATCTGTTCCAATCCTGAGTAATAAACTACCTACCAGGACACATTTAAGGTGCGCGCAGAGCAGAAAAGTCAGGGGAGCCTTTTGAGTGAAAGTGATTTCTAGGCTGACTCCTGAAGAATGAGTAAGGGGAGCAGGAAATGGGAGTGTTCTAGGCAGGAGGAACTGCCTCTGTAAATGCCTGCAAGGAAGAGAGAGCAGAAACTGAAAGAAGAGGCCCCCTGCCAGGATTGTAGAGACCAGGAGGAGGGAAACAG
>NW_012154618.1:265708-267751 GCF_000956105.1 Propithecus coquereli | reverse complement strand
TTTTTTTTAGAGACTGGGTCTTGCTGTGTTGCCCAGGCTGGTCTTGAAATCCTGGCCTCCAGCAATCCTCCCACCTCAGCCTTCCAAAGTGCTGGGATAATAAGCATTAGCCACTGTGCCCAGCTATTTTTAACTTTTTGAGGAATATCTCCATACTGTCCTTCATAATGGCTGTACTAATTTACATTTCTTCCAGCAGTATACAAGGGCTCCCTTTTTTCCACATCTTTGCCAACATATATCATCTTTTTTCTTTTGGTGATATGTTCTGATATATGTATACATTGTGGAATGATTTTATCAAGCTAATTAACATAACAGGTATAAGGTAATATCTCATCGTGGTTTAATTTGCATTACCTTGACAATTAGTGATATTCATCATTTTTTCATTGTCCTGTTGATAATTTGTATGTCTTCTTTTGAGAAATATCTGTTGAAGTCCTTTGTTCATTTTTTAGTGATGTTATTTGTTTTCTTGCTATTGTGTTGTTTGAGTTTGTGAATATTCTTAAAAGCTCCTCCTAGTGTTGCCTTAGCCTGGAGGAGACAGACACAAGCAAGGTGGATAACATTGTAGGCATGAGCTAGCTGCCTTTGACCCATGTTAGCGGTGTGCTGAAAGGGTTTGGCCTCAGGAGGGATAGGCGTGGATCTGGAAGCCACAAATACAGCTGCTAGGGCTGTTCTCTTATTCCCAAAGACCAGGAAGCCAGCTCCTTAGCGCAAGAAGAGCTCCAATAGAGGGCATTCTTCCAGGCCTGTCTGATTCTCTCCTTTGGTCAGATAAAGATATAGGTGTCACTTTGTCAGTTTACCAGTCTCCATCTTATGTGCAAGAGAGAGAACCATGTTGCTTCTGGCTTTTTCTTTTCTAAAGCATATGTAAACAATCCTTCCTGTTCTGTTTTCCTTTAAAACAATCCTTTCAGAAAAAATGTGGATATTCCCCTTCTAAATTGCACTTAATTGGCCACAGCTTGGGAGCACATCAGGCTGGGGAAGCTGGGTCCAGGATACCAGGCCTTGGCAGAATGACCAGTAAGCATGCCCCGGAGTTGGGCTTTATGTTTGTTTACACACAATATCAAGTATCTGAACACCAAATAAAGTAGAAGCAAATGTAAGATACTACTAAATGTGACTCTTCTAAAATAAAACATGAACTGTTTTTAAAGCATGAGTGTGTAGATACACATTCAAAGATGTCACTGCAGCATTGTTTGTGGTGGCAAAGTAATGGAAACTATGTGATCTCCCACTTGTAGAGGAATGGTTAAAAAAATTCAACTGGTGAATCTACAGGTACTCAAATAAGAAAATCAATTTCATCTAGTAGAGATAAGCAAAATTCATACAAAAAAGGCCTGTTATAAAACTTATTTCTCTCATCATTTTTCATATTGCAGCCTTAAATCCTTTCAATTAGGATAAAATATAGATCAAAAGACTTCTCAAAAGACTTCTTTATATAACTATCTTAAGTGTTATACACAGATCATATGAAATTCTGTAAAGGATTAATTCAAGTAAAACATACATTTATCATAAGCTATCATTTTGAAACATTATAAGATTTCCTACAACTTTATTAGATTAAAAGTACATTTATCATTCACATTAAGGCTTCAGATGAGTTTTAAGACTTCAAGATATCCTATTTTACATTATATTTATTACTAAGGAACCATTACTTTTAAAATTAATAGTTCACTATATTCTAACCAACTGTCTTGTCTAAATCACAATTAATTGTGACTATAAATCTGTAGATTTACAGAAACCTAATGTAAGAGAAGTCCTTGTTTAAAAAAAAGGATGATGCCAATTATTGATCTCTGCTGACTATATTACATTTCTGAAATTACGCTGTCTCAGTTATCTATTGCATCACAAACCATAGTTTCTTACAAGAGCGATTATTTTTTTGCCCAGGGTTCAGAGGGGTCAGGATTCAGAGTTCTGGTGAAACTCTGCTTTGTGTGGAGTCAGCTGGGTAATTCAGGGGGCTATATCCAGCTAGGGGCTGGGCTGGGCTAAGTT
>NW_012154618.1:264508-265658 GCF_000956105.1 Propithecus coquereli | reverse complement strand
AGTGAAAAATGGAAAAAGATAATCCATGCAAATGGTAACCATAAGAGAGCAAATGGCTATTCTTACATCAGACAAAATAGACTTTAAGTTAAAAAGTATCACAGGAGACAAAGAAGGTCATTATATAATGATAAGAGGGTCAATTCCTCAGGAAGATACAACAATTATAAATGCACTGAACATCAGAGCATCTAAATATATAAAGCAAACATTGACAGAACTGAAGGGGGAAATAGACAGCAATGCAATAATAGTAGGAGCTTTCAATAATCTTCTTTCAATAATGGATAGATCACCCAGACAGAAAATAGATAAGGAAACAGCAGAATTAAACAACACTAGAGGTGAAATGGACCTAACAGACATTTACAGGATATTCCACCAAACAACCACAAAATATACATTCTTCTCAATTGCACACGGGATATTCTCCAGGATAGATCATACGTTAGTTCACAAGTCTTAGCAAACTTAAGAAGAATGAAATCATACCAACTGTATTTCCCGACCACAATGGAATAAAACTAGAAATCAGTAGCAGAAGGGATTGAAATCAGGATCTCAAAATGATATCTCCATTCCTCTGTTCATTCACAATGGCCAAGACATGGAAACAACCTAAAAGTCCATCAATAGATGAATGGATGGTGAAGAAAATGTGGTATATACACACAATGGAGTATCATTCAGCCTTTAAAAAGAAGGAAATACTGTCATGTGCAACAATGTGGATTAACCGGTAGAACATTATGCTAAGTGAAATAAGCCAGTCACAGAAGGACAAATACTGCATGATTTTACTCACACGAAGTATGTAAAATAGTCAAACTTAGAGAGAATAGAATGGTGGTTTCCAGGGGCTGGGAGGAAAAGGAGAGATACGGAAAGTTGCTATTCAATGTGTATAAAGTTTAAATTATGCAAGATGAGTAAGTTCTAGAGATTTTCTGTATAACATCATGCCTATAATTAACAATACTGTAGTGTACAATTAAAATTTTGTTGAGTATAGATCTCATGTTAAATGTTCTTACCACAATTAGTGGTATTTAGTCTGATATTAGCTATTAAAAAATTCTTGCTCCCTTTTTCCTTATTACATTGGTTTTTTGTTTGTTTGCTAAACCCTAGGCATATAGTCTATTTGTGA
>NW_012154618.1:256024-258326 GCF_000956105.1 Propithecus coquereli | reverse complement strand
CTAAGCATCCCCTAAAAATCAGCTAGCCACGCTTTCCGTTCACTTCACCCTTCTTTCAAACTTCAGAACCATGCTCTTCTGGGATACTGATCAATATTAATGGAAAGAATAAATCTACAAGCAAATGCCAGCAAATATAAGTTTCTCTTCCACGGTACTTACACAGGTGTGTTTTCTTTCATTCAGCATTGCAAATACCCTTGCAAGCTTATTAGTCTTATTTTTGTTTACAGTGAAAAACTTGAACCAGGCATGAGTTACACAAAATTAATTGATGCAGACATTAACATTGGAAACATTACAAGTATTGAATTCATTTGGAAAAACCATTTGTTTGGACATTCTCAGAATAACTTGGAAGCAGAAATGGTGATAGATATATCTGGAAAATATGGTTATAAGTATTACTTTTTCCTTTTCATTTCCAAGTATAGTTTAAATTTGATAAATGATATTTACATCCACATATAATTTGAAATTTGCAACTAGTATAAAAATTTACACATCTTGAAATTTTGCAATTAAAGGAAGTGAAATTATTTAAGAATCAATATTATATTTGCACAAGTGTTTAGAAAATAACTACTCATTAAATTGGAAGATCTACCAATGTCTTTTTTCTCCCTGGAATCGCACTAAAATTCTTTTTTTTTTCCCTTTAAAATTTTCAGATCTACCTTCTGTAGCCAGGACATTATAGGACCTAATATTGCCCAGATCCTGAAACCATGCTAATCCCAGACACAGTCCTGTTGGGTTTATTTAGTGGGAGTAGTGAAGAATAGAGTTGCCTCCCACCCAGTATCCAGACCAAACTTGGCCCTTAAATGAGACAGAAAAGTACAGGTTTGTTGGGAGGTTTTTTCTGTTTAGGACGTTCATCTCATTGATAAATGTGCATGTGTGCCCTAACAATGGACTGAGCCCTGGGACTGAAAATAATCCCATGATCTATAGGAATCTGGATATTAACGACAAAATAGAGCTACATTGGAATCTCCTGAATAAGGAGGTGACACAGAAGTATGGTGGTATAAACTCACTGGGCAAAAGTGGGCCTCTGGCTGGCTGAATTTTTGAAGTACATTTAGAGTATTTCCAGGTGGAATAATTGTTGCTCTAAAATGATGTAAAGAATATTTAGTATGTTGTTAAAATTTTGCTGAGATAAATTATGACTATAGTGCGTGATACATAGTAGATTATAACCTTGTGGTTTGATGCATCTTTCTATTAATAATGAAAACTAATGAGAGTATACTAGCATTAGTATTTCCAAGGTGTTCTTTGGTCTTCAGGGGTGTGTGAGGTAAGAGCAATTTGGGAGCTTATCTACTTTGTGTACATCAGTTAGCACAGGGCCCCTAGGATCACCAGCCCACGGTGTGGCCTTTCCTCTAAAAGTCCCCGGCCACAGGGGAATTACTCCTCTTCCTGAGTCTTGAAGGCTCTACTGAGAATGTGTATTTAGCCTAAAAGCAGCATTTCATTTGTAAAGCACTTGAATAACCGTTTTGTGTTTGTAATAACAATATTATACTATTTAAATGTGTCAATTGTATTTTTTCTTTATTTTGCCTCATTTCTATTAATTCAGTTGTCCTTGCCCATTGAAAGGGAAAGATTTATGTTGTTATTTGCTCTGTTTTTTTATCACTAGGCTCAGTGGTTAGCCTATAGTACTGTGTTATAAATATTGTTGAAAATAAATGATGACGAATACTCTGCAGAGGGTTTCTTGATTCTCCTTGGTGCCTTGCTGCCAACTGAACCTTCAGAAGAGATCCATGGATGTACTAAATAAACCTGAGTTGTGGCAGAAAGCAGAGAAGCAAGTGGGGAGACTCTCTCCCATTGTGCAAGTAGGGAATGCAAGATTGATTAGAACACAAGGCAGAGTGGAGGAGAAAAGGAGATGCAGGCACAGTTTGCACGAGCGTGGCTGGGCATATTTAGACCTAGGACTAGGCCAGCCCAGGTACGGGGTGGCTGTGAGCAGGCTGGGTAGGAGGGACTGAGCCATACTGTAACTGTGTCACAGTCCCAGCATTCATTAACAACCTCCTGGTGGAGTCAGCCCATGACTCCAGGGGAGGGAAGGCATCCTGGGACAGCCGCCCGCCAACAGGAGGAAGAGTTATGGAGCAGGTCGTGGCATTAGGTTCTGTGAGTCCTAGCCTGCCTCCTTGCCCCAGAGGTCTCCAGGCTGGATCCTTCTAGGCTTGAAAAGACAAATGGGAGTCAATTGCTTCTGAGAACCCTATTTTAATAAAGTATAGACTTTCTGTCCCATAGTTCTTCA
>NW_012154618.1:253541-255974 GCF_000956105.1 Propithecus coquereli | reverse complement strand
ACAGTCAAAGGTCAGAATAACTAGTACAGATGTTCACTGTGTATCTCTTGCTAGAGTCTCCTTTTATCTCAAGTTTTCCTTAATCTTGTATTTGATCAGCCTTAGCATTTCTGTATTACATATTTCACTTCCATTGTTTAATTCTGTAATTTATTTCAGAATTAACATTATACATACTAATTAGTTGCTACCATTTTGCAAACAGATGAATGGATTAGGTGTTTTATCTCTATGATTTCCATTATCTTCAAATACTGGGCACAGGCACGAAAAGCAAAGATTTTGTGGTTATTTTGTCAGTTGGGATGCATCCGTTGAATCACTGGTAGAGTTTCTGTACATAACCTTGCCTGAGTGCAGCTGCCTGTGAGCATAAGTTCAGTCAGTGATCATCTGGATCCTGGGGTGCCCAGGCCCCCGCCCACCTTTCTAGCCACGTCTCCCACCACTTGGCTTTGTTCACCTCCAGTTCAACGAGGTTACACTGTCTGCACTCCCCAGCATTGAACAGATCCCACCCTTTCCTCTCTTCCAGACTTCACTGAGGCTGTTCCTTTGTTCCAAACACTTTTCCCTGTCTTAACATATTTCATTTCTAACTGTTCTTCATGGCTCCGTTAAGCATCCATCTGAGAATAGTTCAACACAACAGTGTCCCTGTGGCTCTGAGGCTCACAATGGGTAAGGCTGTGTGGTTTGTGCCCTGCACAAAGGCACCTGGCCTGGGCAGGTGGTGATGAATATGCAGTTTGTGCCTCTTTTAAGATTTGTGGGAGTGTTTCCACATCTCCGTTCTTCTTTTGGTAACATCTAAAGAAGCTGTGTGTAATGTTGCATAGTTGCCTGATCCTCTTTTTAAGACAATTAAGTATTCAAGGTTCACAGCAAATTTCTCATCTTGAAATGAAGTCAGCTAGATGAATTTGTATGTTAATCTATTCCTATTTTTGTCCAGCTTCACCATAGGTTATAGCTTAGTTAATTGGGCTTCTAAGGACACATTCGGGAAGGGCTGCATTGTATGGGTGCTGAGTGAAGGCAGTTCATGGAATGATAGGAAGATTACCTTTAAGAACTTGGGAGAAAATTTGCCCTCTGGTAATTAAGTGAATTAATTCTACTTGTAAGACAGTAAGACAGACCCTAGGGACAGCAACATTCATTTATTCATTCAACAAACACGTAAGTGCCTATGCTGTGCCAGGAACTGTTCTACTTGCCGGGATACAGATACAGGTCCTTCTCTCACAGAGCTTATATTGCAGTTAGAGGAGACAAACAATTCATTAATAAAAGAATAGTGATAAGTTAGAAAGAAAATAAGGCAAGATGATATAGCAGGGAACAACAGTGGGACAAATTTAGATTGGACTGTAGCTTAATCAGTTACTAACTATAGCTTAATTTATGTTACTGACACAACCAAAAAAGGGACTGTATCATCAGAAGGTGAATGGGTATCAACGGTCATAGAAAACGGGAGTCAGGTAACCCTTACAGGAGTAAGAGATGTTGGTTTGGGTGCCAGTAGCAATCTGGACCACAAAAAAGAGTTTTTGCATTGTGGGGAATAAACGTTTTATAAAGTTTCATTTTGGCTTGGATGGAATATGCCTTATGCCTCAATATAATCCCCCTCTCTGTGTTCTGTTCCCATGATCACCAAAACATCTTTCGATCACTAGTTTGGTTACCCAATTCCTTTTATACAGATAAAGAAAAGGGACCAGGGAAAGGGTAGAGGAGCATTCTGGTTAACAAAAAGGAAGCATTTCCCCACTGTGAATTGATAAACAGGATTCTGGCTTATAGATCAGTCTTGTATAAATTTAGTCCTAAATTGACAGTTTCTTTATTTTCCAGTGTCAGTATAATAATCTTGTTTCTGAAACTACAAAGATCTTTCACTATGGAGAACTCATCATGGTAATGCCTCTCTAAGCATCCCCTAAAAATCAGCTAGCCACGCTTTCCGTTCACTTCACCCTTCTTTCAAACTTCAGAACCATGCTCTTCTGGGATACTGATCAATATTAATGGAAAGAATAAATCTACAAGCAAATGCCAGCAAATATAAGTTTCTCTTCCACGGTACTTACACAGGTGTGTTTTCTTTCATTCAGCATTGCAAATACCCTTGCAAGCTTATTAGTCTTATTTTTGTTTACAGTGAAAAACTTGAACCAGGCATGAGTTACACAAAATTAATTGATGCAGACATTAACATTGGAAACATTACAAGTATTGAATTCATTTGGAAAAACCATTTGTTTGGACATTCTCAGAATAACTTGGAAGCAGAAATGGTGATAGATATATCTGGAAAATATGGTTATAAGTATTACTTTTTCCTTTTCATTTCCAAGTATAGTTTAAATTTGATAAATGATATTTACATCCACATATAATTTGAAATTTGCAACTAGTATAAAA
>NW_012154618.1:239849-241211 GCF_000956105.1 Propithecus coquereli | reverse complement strand
TCAAGAATCAAAGTCAATTTTTTTTTTGGAACAGAATTTCTCCAGTTATTGATTTCCATTTTAATATATCAATACACCAATTCATCCAAACTGTCACATTGGTTGTGTGTACAGAGAGTGTCATGAAGTAAATAGAAAGCTAGAAAGAGATGTGGCAACTTGAATGTCATGGGGTTAAATAGTTACTTTGATTAGTACTTTATAGGACAATATTTGATGTGGTAAGTTTCTATAATAACTCTTCATATTAAGTTTAGATCACTCCTCATAGCAAAAGAACAATAGAAAGTTCTATGAAACTGATTTAAAAGTTAGACGCATTTCTATTTTTTTATGTAGCTATGGGAAAATTCTATGAGTAATGAATCTTTGGGGTACTGATACTTCTTGCAATGAATGGGGAAAAATCCTACCATCTCTCTGTAGCTTTTGTCACCTGAATAACTCATGTTTCCAGAGGTTCTCTACATCTTTAATCCTGACACTTCATGTCCTCTCTTTCTGTTCACACCACTGACAACAGGCCAGGCTCCAACACCACTGAGGAGGTTAGAAGGAGGATAAATGGGGCCAGTGGGTAAATCACAGGTCAGTGAAAACAGTAAGAGGTGGAAAATATACTGTCCAATGTACACAGTGTAACCCAGGCCACCTTATAGGAAGAAAGCCCCTAGAAGAGGGCGTGGCACAGTTTTGTTTAATTTAAACTTATTTTTATTAAAGTGTAATATACATATGAGGAAGTGCACAAATCATAAGTGTACAGCTCAATGAGTTTTTTAAAAGTGAACACACTCATGTAAATTTTTTAGAAAAGAAGAAGGGCATTAATGGTATCCTTGGAGTCTCCTTTGTGCCCCTTCTCAATTATTACGCACCTAAGGGTAACCACTATTCTGATATCTAACACCACAGGTTAGTTTTGCTTGTTTTTTAACTTGACGTAAATGGAATCACACAGTATTCATTCATTCTTAGTTTATTCAACATTAAGTCTATAGGTTGTTGCAAATAATAATAATTTGATCTTTTCCATTGCTGTATAGAATTCTTTTGCAGGACAATTTCTTTGTCCATTCTACATTTCATGGACACTTAGGTTATTTCTAGTTGGGGGCTACAACAAATAATTCTTCTATGAACATCTTTGCATATATGACCATTTTTGAACATATATTTTGTATGCATTTATTTTGAGCATAAACCTAGGAATAGAATTGTAGATTCATGGAATATGCACATATTCAGCTTTAACAGGTACTATCAAGAAGTTGTACAGGTGGGTGTATGATTTATAATCCATCAGCAGTGCCGAAGGTTCTTTTTTGTCCCCACATGCTCGCCACACTTGATATTGTCAAT
>NW_012154618.1:238278-239799 GCF_000956105.1 Propithecus coquereli | reverse complement strand
AAAAAAAAAAAAAAGAATTGTAACAGAAGCAGGCTCAGGGCTGAGAGGAGCGTAGAAAGAACCAGCTTACTGGACTACTCCTAAGACCTCCACCCTCCACTCATTGATCTCCTATGGAAGCAATAACTACAAAGAGAGAAACCAGTAGGTTTTCATTTCTGAATTCTGTGGTTACCACAAATATATTTTCATAAGCAATCCATTTTGGAATTCAGTGTACTTTATTTTTCCAGTAGCTATGATCCTGGAGAATAGAACTGACGTTTCACTCACCCATATGCATATACATCTATCCATCAAGGATGCATTGACTGTCAACTGTGGCTAGATGAGCAATAATTTCCTCAAGGGTCTTAGACCAAGGGATCAAAGGCCATGCCCAATAGATTTAGGACAATGTCAACCACAGCATGACTAATCCACTCATCTTGGGCTCCTCTTTGACACAGTCCACTGGCCCTAACCGGTCAACTGCAGAACAGTACCCATTGATCATGAAGACAGATGCAATTACCAAACTTCAACCCATCGGTTAAGAATAACCACAGCAAACCTAACATTTAAAATAATTTAAGGCTAGAGGTGTGTGTGGAGGGAAAAAAATGTCACTTAAGAACAGAAAAAACACTATCATTTCCTCTCTCTTAGCTCAAAGAGCTTGAGGGCAGTGGGCAATGCTTCTGGACACTGTTCATTTATGTGAGACAAGACTCTCAAGCTTTTTAAGTAAGAGCTCCATTCAAGTCACTATACCACATACAAGTTGAGAACAGGGAAGCCTTAGTGATTCCCTTCTTGCTTAAAAATGAAAATGTATGTATATCTGTGGCTTCTGGAGAGCAGAAAGGAATTTAAATTTTATTTCCAAAGCAAAACATTAAGTCAAACAATTAGAATTAGACCTTTTACAGGATGAGGGTTACTTTCATAGAATATAACATCAATATCTAAAGTCCAGGTATTTTACCAAACTCCTCTTAGCATTTAGAAACAGCATTTACAGCAACATTTTTATAATACATGATGCCATTTGCTTTTTCTCTGAAGCTGCAGGGAAAATATGCAACATTTTCTTCATCTTATTTACAGAGGTTTCTTTCATGAATACTTACAAAGGTCCATGGATTTTCAAGGCCAAAAGCTGTAATTTCATTAGTTATCACAGAGAGAAAGAGACAGGTCCAAGGTGTCCAAATAACAAACCTTGGAAAAAGAAAAATATAGAATATGAATGGAACATGGAGCACATACTATTTTGTACCAGCAATACAGGTGGCACTTCTGAAATCTCAGGAACAGAAGTTTGTTTCTTTTTGAACTTCCACAATATCTTAAAATTGATTGTAGTAAATAGAGCATGGAATTGTGACTTAGAGAATCTGGGGTCTAGTTATCAATTAATGAAGTGGACTTGGACAAATCTATTCTTCCCTTTGAGCCTCCATGTGTTCATCTGTAAAAGGAAGATAGTATTCATGATTTCTGGGGTTACTATCTCATTCTGAAACCCTCTGGGGGAAT
>NW_012154618.1:206634-226438 GCF_000956105.1 Propithecus coquereli | reverse complement strand
ACCTCATATAGAAAAAATTTAAATCAGAGAGAAGACAAAAGAATAATTTAAAAAACCCTGAAATCCATCGGGCACACAGTGTATGCCAGCTACAATTCTAAGGGATCTGCACATTTTATGATTCACTCTTCACAGCAACCCTATGAGGTATATACTGATAATGCACCTGAGACACAGAGGGGTTAAGTAACTAGCCAAAGGTCATGCAGCTGGTCAATGGCAGAAACAGAGTATAGACCCAGGCAGTTTGGCTCCAGAGTCAGAGGTACTGCAAAAGTGTTAATGCTTTACACATTTTGGACCACAGGAGTGGTGGGAACCAAGAAGACATTTGGGATTTGACCAAATAGAGCATAAGGTCCTACTTCACCTAAAATGAGGGTTCACCATTTCCAGTTGCCCCGGCAATGAACTGCTTTAATGATAACACAGGCAAAATGAGGAGCTAAAATGATGTACAAATGAAGTAAATAGTAGTGAGACAAAGAAACGGGGGAGTGGAAAACTCCACTTGGCAGGAAGGTGTGTGGAGGCATTTGGGAAAGAATGTGCAGCCAGTGTAGCATGGCGGCATTATAGAGAAGCATCTGGATCCTAAATAATAGAGCTAAAATGAACTGTGATGCTCCAAAGCATATATCTATTGTCTCTCTCACTAATTTGGTCAACAGAGAGTCAATAAATCAAAGAGCAAAAACCCACAGTGTTTCCTGTTTTCTACCTCATATCTCTTATATCTGGAAGGGATGACTGCAGAATTCATTTTACAGATGCCCTATGCAAATTGGCCTTTTTGTTTGTTTGTTTTCCTGAGACAGGGTCCTGCTCTGTTGCCCAGGCTAGAGTGCAATGGCTTCATCATAGCTCACTGCTACTTCAAACTCTTGGGCTTAAGTGATCCTCCTACCTCAGCCTCCTGAGTAGCTAGGACCACAGGCACACACCACCATGCATGGCTAATTTGCTTATTTTTTGTAGAGAAGAGGTCTCGCTGTGTTGCTTAGGCTGGTTTCGAAGTCCTAACCTCAAGCAATCCTCTTGTCTCAGCCTCCCAAAGTGCTGGGATTACAAACTCAGCCCAAATTGGCTTTTGTATGGCTTTCCCTGCAAGTGCACTGTGTGCCCTTGCTGTCAAATGGCAATAGTTGCTGAAAAAAAATTATATAGACATATATATATACGTAATATAGCCACTTTCATATTTTCAATTTGTGGGTTAATTTTTCCAAAACATATTAATAATAAAAGGGCATAAAAATATATATCTAACTATATTTAAAAAATGAAGATAAATTTTTAATTTTTTTTTAATGATTACTAGTGGCAAGGAGGGAAATAGGGTGGAAAGGACAGAGACAAAGCTTGACTTTTCTGAATGTACTTTGGTAAATTTGACATGTAGACATTTTACATTATTGTATAACAAAAGAAACTAATATAAAAACAATCCCTAAATATTGAACTCCAAATTAAATAAATACACTTTAGTATATATCCGGCTGATTTGCCTAACCATGTAAAGATAAACTACTATAAGTAATTTTATAACAGTTTTTTGACTTATATCCCCAGTGGGATAACCTTTAGGATAAAAAGAACTGGTCGGGGTGGGAGGAACACATAAAGTGTTTTCAGTATTCATATTATTGTTGCTGGTGTTGATGTTGCTATTTTGAGACTGATGTGTGTGTTGTTATTTTTGAGGCCATTGTGGGATAAAACAAATGAAAAAGTAAGTTGATGTCATTGAGAGCAAGTACTTTTGACATGAGAGAAAGTATATCCAGATGGAAGATTAATGAGATTAAGTAAAATCCTTTAGTATTGAATTTGAATTGGAAGCTCCAGTGTGAACTCATAGTCTATTTTATCTTTTTTAAAGCCATTTTATTTACTTATTTATTTATTTATTTATTCATTCATTTATTTATTGTAGAGATGGGGTCATGCTGTGTTTTTCAGGTTGGTCTTGAACTCCTGAACTTGGCCTTCCAAAGAGCTAGGATTACAGGTGTAAGTCAACGCTCCTGGCCTTTTAAGCCATTTTTTAAAAGTCCTAGAAACAATAATCAGTCCAGTAGTAATGAACACCATAGCACTCAAGACTGCAACCTCTAAATGCCATTTACCACTAAAAATAACCAAAACTCCTTGGAGAAATGGCTGATTCCAGGTAAAAGATGAGGCTGGCACCACATCTTGTCAGACCCGAATGCAAAGAAACTATCAAGGATTACTAGGGTCATGTCAAAATACCAAAGCACTCACTTAAAGAAGCTCCTACTGATTGTAGGTGGGACACTAAGAGGATCAATAAGCAGTAATTATGTGGCAATGGATTGAAACATTTTAAATGTTTTTTATTCATGAATTCAAAATGATACCAAAAAACAAACAAAAACCTCATGATCACCTTGAAGGATGTTAAACTCATTACTTTGAAAATTGACAAATAAATGGTAAGTCAGCGATTGATCTTGCCTTTTCTATATGAATTGTAACTCAAGGTAATTAGTTATTAAAGGGGGAAGCAATAGTTATTACAGAGGCAGATTTCTCTTTATAGAAATGTGCTAATTAATATATGAAAAAGAAGTTATATAATTAGAACATCATTATTTTCAAACCCTAGAGAATTAAAGGACCTAGTCAATGATTATCAATGGCTGCTAACATCACAAAAAACAGAGACAACCAGATATCTGGACATCAGAGTCTAGAAATACACCACGAAGCATTAATGTATAGAATCCCTAAGGAGCAGCTTTGGCAAATAGCTTCCTAGTCATCCACTGAGAAAGATTCAGATTACAGTTCCCCCCGGTAGATTTTTATCACCGTTTCCCGAACTTATATGTGCCTGTGAGTCATCAAAAATTATTTAAAAAAAAATATTGAATCCAAAATACTGCCCCTGAGCATATGATCCAATAGGTCTCAATTGAGGAATTGCTTTTGTGAAATTTCACAGGTATTTCTGATGCACAGCCAGGTAAGGAAATTACTGATTTGTCTCTTATTGTCCCCAAAGCCTCAGCTAGTACCCTGTATGGAGCAGGCTGTAGGCAGGTAAAGCTTTGGGATTTTGAGAGAATCCATCAAAAGTCTGGTGTTGTATTTTCAATCACTCCTCCACCTTATTGCTGGCACCTTCAAATCTGCCATTAGCACTTAAAGTGTTTAGCTTTTACTGTCAAAATAATGCACTAAAGATGAGAATGGAAAATGCATAGTCAATGTAATACCATTTTTCACTCCCAACCCATAGCCCCACTACTAATTGATCAACATCCTCTTTCCCACTGAAATCAAATGTGACCTCAGAATCCTTCTCACTCCAGTGCTCCGAGCAGTCACTACCAGTTAATTATTGTTGACACACAAATGAAAATAGATTTGTCATCCTTGGCTCAGGCGTTACTGTTATCCCTTGTGCACTCTGAGTAGGCAGAAAAATATGATGTGTTTGCATCTACTTTTTAACATGCAATAGGGACCTGAGAGTGGAAGATGATGACAAAGTGAGAGAAATCAGGAACACTTCATGTATCTGAGGCTCACCGTGGGGCGTGTGCTCATTCCTTCAGTAAGTATCTATAGAGCTGCTCATGTGCAGGTCCCAGGCTGGGCAGCAGGGTTCAAAAGGAGAACATAAGCATGGTCCCCAGCCACATGGGCGCTCCTGTCCCACATTTCTCAGCAGGAATCTGTCAAGGGATGAACACATACTTTGGCAGTTTCAGAGGTATAAAGGGATGAAGCAATGTTATTCAGGTGCATTTGACAAATATGAAATGAAACATTTAGTATAATTTGCATGGAACTCTTTTTTCCTTCTTAACAATGGTAGCATGTGCTGTGAGGATGGAATTCATCCTTTGGCCTTGGTAAGCATTTTACTTGGAGCAATCCTTCTCAGCTAATATATTCTCACACCATTTGTGGGTTTATTCTTCACAATTTTGCACGATTTGTTGTGACTCCTGTGTTTGTTACATCCTCAACTTCACTAAAAAGGCTCAGTGGCCCCAAAGTTGCCCACTGAGATGAGAAATCATAGATGGCAATAGCAGTGTAAATCCCTTACCACAGAATAATGTGATAAACCTAAAACCAGCCGTGAGTCAAATGAATCTGAAAGTATGAGAGAAATAAATTGGACAGCAAAACTTTCTCCATCTTCCTTCAAGTCCCTGGTGTATAAACATTTCTCCAGATGTGGCATAAAATTTTTGACATGTTCATGACATTTTAAGCAAAATGTAGTGACCTCTGTAAGTATATTGAGTATTTTTTAAGACAAGCAGGAAATAATACGTTCCAGTATGATGTTTGTCAATAGGAGATGAGCTCAAGAGCACATAGGCATCATTTAGTGTTGTGTCCCTTGTAGCGAAAACAGGTGCAAATCTCAGTATCACAGAGGAGCTTGTAAAACCAGTCTCAAAGTCAGTGACAAATATTTTTGAGCAATCACAGAATAAGTTATCAAATTCCTTGACCAGATAAAATTGATGGAAGTTGCATCATATCTCTAGTATACTGTGTGGAATTACTATCACCTGTGCCTGCCAAGAAGCTTATATGGTTGTATAAAACCATCGATATGTAAAGTGGTGTGAGGGAGAAGTATTCAGTGATCTTTTGTCTTCTTGGTCACTGAAAGCCTGTGCAAAGAGTAGCAAAGATTTCCCTCCAGCAAAATGATTGGCTTGTGAGCTGTAGATAAACTGGGAAAGGTGTACCGGGATCCGCACAGACAACACCAGCTGTGCCTGCAGCAAAGCAGCTGTGAGGACACAACTGAAAAATGTGGCATCAGAGCACCAGTTAAGGCACGGCTGAATGCACAAAGAACAGTTGGCCCACAAAATGCCTTCTGATCCTGACATGGTGTTGAGCGTACTGTGAAATTTTGAATATGACAGCATCATGGCCACGGAATACGGGTCTAGCACGCTGTACGAAGAAAAGAGCTCCGTTGCTGAGAGGAAATGTGTTCATAGTGAAGGAGACAAAAGCATTTTCAATACTCCTGATGCTATCTGTTCTGTGATTTCGAGAGAAGCACCTCAGCAATATGTTTATTTTCTTGAATAGACTGAACTTCTCACTTTTTGGATAAAATATCACAATTTTTAATGCTGAAGAAAAAAATTAGAATTTCTAAGAGCAAACTGTAGTGAAAAATTTCTTGATGCCCAAGACTGCATTCTTTCCCATCACTCATTAATTCTGCCCTCCACTTCCTCCACCCCTCACCCTGCTGCCAAATAACCACATTTTTGAGAATAAAGAAGAAACCTGCTTAACATCCCCAATTTAGGATGTTAAGACCGACTGGATTCTCAGATACTCTTCACTCTCGTTGTAACACATACTAACAGGTGTCCACAGCACGGTGGCTCAACTGCGACTCAGTATGACTGTTCTCAATTGTACTTTAATATACGTATGTAATCTAACCAAACATTACACCACCTGATGATATAAAGTTATACACCAGATTCTCTCGGGAAGCCTTAAAACTACCAATGTCCAGGCCACCCTCCAGCCCAGTCACATCAGCATCCCTGGGGATCAATCCCAGGCAGCAGAATTTTATTCAATGATCTCCAAGTGATTCTAGCGTGCAGTCAAGCTTGAGAAACAGAGATACAGAGAGTGATCATAAAGCTACCTTAGGTATGCAACAAAAGAAACAATTTGGCACAAATTATTAGTTTAGACTTTTTTTTAGCATAGCTCACAACCTATCTTCATTGATTCTCGGGAATTTTACCTCTTTCCTTTTTGGTACTAAGTAGTGGCATTTAAGAAGTCTGATTTTTTGAGATATTGCGAAAGAAGACCCCTTCCCTCTGCCACCCCCGCTCCCCACCACACACACACAAAGTCCTGACTGTGTAGGCAGATTCAGATCACTTCTTGGCCTTTTGGCTAAGATCAAGTGCAGACACCTTGATAGCCCACTAAACAGACAGAGGCTACTTAAAAGAAGATGGAAGCCAAGCACAATGATGTGCACCTGTAGTTCCAGCTACTTGGGAGGCTGAGGAGGGAGGATCACTTGAGCCCAGGGTTCAAGACCAGCCTGGGCAACATAAGGAGACCCCATCTCAAGAAAAAAAAAATTAATAAAAAAGAAGGTTGAGGGAAAAAATAGCACAAGGGGGATGAGCTGAAGGGTAGGAACGAAGGGCAAGATTTTGTTTCCAGAAAGGAATGACTTCACCGATAGACGATACCCACTTAAGCCCAGTGTGGCTGAGTGGGCCGTTGGAGAGGGAGGCTCCCCAGTGTTGCGAGGTGTGCAGGGATGGGGGCAGGATGTAGGGGGTGGGGTGGGCCAGGAGATAATGTTCCTACTTGAGCAAGAGGAAGGTGAGAGGAGAGCTGAGAGACTGTCCGCCCTGATTCCCCCGGGCCCCTGGGGAACTCCACTGCTCTGCTGAACGTCACACTTGGAATGTCCTCACTGCAACCTCTCTGGGGGCCAGAGGGAAAGACACAGGAACAACTGTTTCTCTGCAGGTCCTTGTTTCTCAGACTTACAAACTCATACTCATCTATTCATTCAGCAAATATTCACCTGAGGTAGGAGCCTCCTGGGGTGTCTTTGAAAAACAGCCAGTGTGGCCGGAGCCAGAGTGCAAGGCAGAAAGTAAGAGGAAATGACGTCAGATAGCAAAATGACCAGCCAGCAATGAGAGTGTGATGAGGAACTTGGAATATATTCCAAGGAAGTTGGGAAACCAGTAGAAGATTTTGAACACTTCCTGTAAGTTAACTCCCTAAGAGGAAAAATCTTATCCTGAACTCGTGATGTTCCCCAAAGATGTGTCTCCATTTTTATAAATATGATCACCATTAAAAGACTAATGTAAACCTGACGGTAATTTTATGTGTTTTTCCTTGAAATACCTGTTGGATGTTTTATTTAATGGACCAGTTCTTCTGAAGAATGACTTTCTTACAACTTCTTTGCAAGAAGATGTCTTCTTTTCTTTCCTAAATGCTTTTGTTTCTGAGTTCTGTTTTCCCACAACCCACAGGCTTTAGCAGGATCTCTGAGCTCAGAAAGGAGAACATACTTGTGAGACCTGCCTTCCCTCCTGTTGGCACCTGTGACTATTAGGACCTGAGCAGGGAAGGAGGGATCATAGTTGGGCTGTCTTGAGATGTGATGTGTGTGGTGGAGACTGGAGGAGACTTAGTCTAGGTGGCAGGTCCAAGCAACCCACCTATGGGATGTGAATACCTCTGTGTACTGGCCGACTGGGCAACTTCAACCTCACATACGTGGCGTCTGGGACCCACGCAGCACTGGGTAAATCTATGCTGGGATTTTGGGTTTCACTCAGGCTGCCTGGAAATCACAATTCCCATAGGTATGATAAATAACAATTCACCCAGGCAGCACTAGGTAAATCTATGCTGGGATTTGGGGTTTCACTTGACCTCAGGCTGCCTGGAAATCACAATTCCCATAGGTATGATAAATAACAATGGTTATATTCAAGCACCTTACAAAATCATGAATTTTAGATATTAATAATTTAGGGATAGCAAATGAAAAAGGATTTTTTAAAATATTTAACAATATAGAAAAGCTCTTTCATGATATTAGGGTTATGCAAAAATACTATTTCTTCAGAAATATTCATAAGTACTGCCCAAGCCATTGAGGATGTTTGCAGACCAGTGGGAGATTTTTTTTCACTTGAACTTTTAGTGGACTTTAGAGGGAAATCAGCAAATGATGACATACTGAAATACCCTAAACTACTTTTCTACTGGGAAATAAATGGCACCCTAGAGGCATAAATAAATCATTACAGCTAATAAAATTTCCTGATATTTCCTCTAGTGAATTTGCACTAGGAATATTGAATTTGTACAGATTTATATAGTCAAACAAGGTCAGTCTACATAAAGGAGAGCTGTTTATCCAGCATTTGGGCAACACAAATTTAGACTATTCACTATGTAACCACACCTGCTGTGGGTGCCCTTTGTAGCTTTCCTATGAGATTGGAGATGAGAAGGCTTACGTTGCTATTAATATTAATGAGTGCTAATGAGAGAGGTCACCGCACAATTTGTTCTCAGGCTATTTGACTCAAAAGTCTGTGCCTTCGGCCGGGCGCGGTGGCTCACGCCTGTAATCCTAGCTCTCTGGGAGGTCAAGGCGGGTGGATTGTTTGAGCTCAGGAGTTCGAAACCAGCCTGAGCAACAGCGAGACCCCATCTCTACTAAAATTAGAAAGAAATTAATTGGACAACTAAAAATATATAGAAAGAAATTAGCCGGGCATGGTGGCGCATGCCTGTAGTCCCAGCTACCCGGGAGGCTGAGGCAGGAGGATCGCTTGAGCCCAGGAGTTTGAGGTTGCTGTGAGCTAGGCTGTCCACTCAGGGCAACACAGTGAGACTCTGTCTCCAAAAAAAAAAAAAAAAAAAAAAAGTCTGTGCCTTCAATCATTGAAGGCTTTTGGTTTTATTTCTTGCCAAAACAATACCTCATTTTAATTTGCATTTTTCATTGCTATATTTAATTATATTTTATATAAACTTTCCATTTTTCATTATATTTCTTTTTTTAATTTCTGAATTTCCTGTTTGTGTGATTCGTCTATTATATCTGGATGGTTTGTCTTTTCCTTATTGATTTGTAAAAACTCTTTGTATATAAGGGATTTTTTTTGTCTGACATATATATTGCAAATATTTTTCCAAGGTTGCAGTTTGCATTTTGTCTTTGTTTGTTTTTATGCTGTGGAGATGTTTTTAATTTTTATGCACTCATGGTGTAAGAAATGAGGTTAGGATTATCTTTACTTTTTTTTAAAAAAATTCGCTATCTAAAATCCATCATTTTCCACTGATTTAATGATGCCTTTATATTAGATTATACTTCTATAGATACTTAGGGCTAATGCTAGATTCTCTGCATTGTTCTGTTCATTTGTCTATTTTAGGTTCTCAACCTTGGCACTAACGACATTTTTGGGTTGGATAGTTTTTTATTGTTGGGGTGGGAGTGGAGAACTGTCCTGTACATTATTGTAGGGTGTTTAGCAGCATCCCTGGCCTCTACCTCCTAGATGCCAGTAGCACATTATCCCTCAGTTGCAAACCAAAAACGAAAAAGATGTCTCCAGCCAGTGCCAAGCATCTTTGAGGGGCAAAATTGTCCTCAGTTGAGAACCCTGGGTCTACGTCTATCCCAATACCTCATTCTTTTAATGACTGTGGCTTTCTAGTATATTTTAATATCAGCTAGGGAAAGTTACCTTTTTTTTTTTGAATTTCCATGATTACAATTCAGAACTCAGAATCATTTGGTGAATGAAGGAAAAAATCATGATGCAAATTATATCTCAATAAAGTTGTTATACTTTAAAAATCCTGTCAGGATTTTATTGGATCTTCATTAACTATAATTTGATAAGAACTGACATCCTTCATGACAGCAGCCACCCTCTTCAAGACGTATCTCCAGTGAGTCAGGTGTTTTTACGATCCTTTAGTGGAGTTCTATAGTGTACTTTGTGAAAATGGAATGGCAGTTTCTAGCCATAAAGACCACAAAC
Organism: Propithecus coquereli; assembly: GCF_000956105.1. Taxonomy (NCBI): domain Eukaryota; kingdom Metazoa; phylum Chordata; class Mammalia; order Primates; family Indriidae; genus Propithecus; species Propithecus coquereli. Next base: position 216,842 of record NW_012154618.1, on the reverse strand, counting down.
TTTGGTTCAAATCCTGACTCTTCTGTGTTCTGTAAATAACTTTGAAAGGCTATTGAACCTTTCTGAAGCTCAGTTTTCTCAATTACAAAATGGTTGTAATAATGCTAACCCAGAGTTCGCTTTGAGGATTAAGTGATAATGTAAGAAAGTCCTTAGCCTCAACAGATGATTGTTATTGGCTACTATTGCAATTTCTAGTTATTTTGCATCTTGTTGTTTTTGTGAGGAGAACTTCCTCTTTCATGATGGTAATTGTTTCCATAGAATGAGATCTGTTGATTTTTGCATATAAATTTTACGACTAATCACTTTATGGAATTCTCTTATTGTTTTCAATGGTTTTTCACAAATATAAGGATAGCATCTGGAAATAAGGGACTATTGCCTCCTCCTTTCCAGCTGGTATACTGCTTGGTATTGAATTGTTGCATTATTTAACACTTTCAGAACAATTTAAATTATAAGAAATGATGAGCATCCTGGTTTCATCTGGTGTAAATGAAAATGTTTCTAGCCTTTCACCATTAAACATTGGTTTCTGAGTATTATTGTTATGTTGAAGAAGTGGCTTTCTATTCTTACTCTCTAAGGTTTTATTTGTTTTTTAATAAAAAATAAATATCGACACAGAGTAGAATGGTGGTTGCCATTTTAGTCTGGCAAATGGGGAGCTGCTAATCAGTGGGCATTAAGTTTCAGATATGCACGATAAATTCTAGAAATCCGCTGTATGACATCATGCCTATAGATAACAATCCTCTATTGTACACTTAAAAATCTGTGAAAAAAGTAGATCTCATGTTAAGCATTCTTGCCACAATAAAATAAATTTATTAAAAAAATATTGAGTAAAGGAATAGGGAAAGAGACCAATGAAATAAAATAAAGGTAAGACAGACCCATACGAATATATAAATAACACACAATTGGCAGATGTAGATCGATGGGGACAGATTGAACTTTTCAACAAATAGTGCATGGACAACTGATTATACACGTGAAGCTAGACCCCCTACATCAGTCTGTACATAAAGAAATTAATTCTAGGCAAATTGAGACTTAAATGTAAAGGGAAGAACTATAAAACAATTTGAAGATGGTATCAAATATCTTTATAATTTCTGAATTGAAAAGTATTTCTTTTAAAAGATATAAAAATACACACCATAAAGGAAAAAAATAATATATTCAGTTACACTGGCATTAAGAACATCTGTTCATGAAAAGAAAACATAATGAAAGTGAAAATCTAATCCTATAACTAGGAGGCTATATTGCAACACATATAACCGGCAAAATGAATATCTATATCCAGAGTATGTAAGGGATGCTTACAAATTAATTTTTAAAAAAAGAAGAAAAACACAATAAAAAGAGTCAAGAGGCTCTTTACAGAGGAAAAGAGTCCAAGTAGCCAAAGGAAAAAAGCTCAATGTCATTGGCAATCGGCAACACACTAATCAAAACAAGCAGACTGTTTTACTGCCAATAGATTGGCAAAAATTTTAAAAGTCTGATAACATCAAGTTATTGTGAAGAAGTGGAGCAACTGAAATAGTTACAAAGTTCTGATAGGAATGTAAATTGGAACAACCTCTTTGGAAATAATTTGACACTCACTATCCAGTAAAGACTATGGTCAACCTATCAAGACCCTATAACCTATCAAGTCCACTCCTAGATATGTAATCGGAAAAAAACTTACACAATTGCACAGGGTCATGCATAAGAATATTCACAGCAACAGCTATTGTGCCAAAAACTAGAAACTATCCAAATGTCCACATGTACCCCACACAAAGAATAAATTAATCGTGGCATAATCACACAACCTTATGCTCTATAGTGGTAAACACTGAATCAAAGCTACGTATCATACAACATGGATGAATTTCAGAAACAAAATGTTGAATGAAAAAACCACATCACAGAAGAATGTGGATAGTATGATTCCATTTAGAAAAAGTCAAAAACATGCAAAACTAAACAATATATTTTTAGAGATACAAACACATATATTGTGTACGAAACACACAAAGAAAGAAAGAAAGCAGGGGAGACATCACCATGTTTGAATTTGTGGCCACCTCTGATGGGGGAGGAAAGTAGGTGAAATAGAGGAAGATCACACAGGGGATCTGTCCTGGTCCTTCAACGTGGTGGTAGAGGTGTGGGTGTTTCCTCAAACATGCACTCAACAACTATTTACTCAAAGCCTCCCCTGTATCAGGAAAGATAACAGACGTCCTGCCTACTGGAGCTGACTTCTGATGCAAGAGGTAGTCAACAAATATGATTAATGAATAACATATGTTCTGTAATGATAAATGCTAAGGATTTTAAAAAATGAAGCCTGGAAGGAGAAGAGGAAGTCTTGGCTGGGGTGGATATTGGATATTCCCCACAGGGAAGGGCTCATGGTTCAGGTGGCATTTGGGGTGAAGCCCTGAAGGAAGTGAGGCTCAGTCCTGGGGCCGTGCAGAGAAGAGAACTACAAGCAGAGAGAGGGCCAGGGCAAAGGCCTGAGACAGGGCAGTCAGCTCTGCTTGAGGAACAGCAAGGTGTTTTATAAGCATTTTTATAAGTATTTGCTATGGTCTGAATGTTCATGTCCCAGAAAAATTCACATATTGAAATCCTAACATCCAATGTAATGGTTTTAGGAAGAGAGATTTGGGGGAGACCATTAGGTCAGGGGGGCAGAGCCCCTGTAAATGGGATTAGTGCCCTTATAAAAGAGGCCCAAGAGAGACCCCTCACCCCTTCTGCCACGTGAGGACACAGCAAGAAGGCACAATCTATGAACCAGAAACCAGTCCCTCACCAGACATAGAATCCACCGGCACCTTGATCTTGGACTTCCCAGCCTCCGGAACTGTGAGAAATCAATTCCTATTGTTTATAAGCCACCCAATTTACGATATGTTGCGATAGCAGCCCAAATGGATTAAGACAGTATTATTTTCTAACAATGCAGCATTAATTTTTTTAAAAAGCTATTTAAAGACTAAAGTGGATTTCTCTCCCACCCCCACTCTATGCGTTATTCCCATGAATTTACAGAAGAGCAAGGAGGTGAACTTACAATTCCAATGTTTCAGTTAGTAAATAAGTTTAGATCATGACTATAAACAGCAAAGGCTGCAGTTGTTAGGATTTGATTTTGGGTTTCTTAAATAGTGGCCAGGAGCTGCTGTGCAGACTTCATCTCTGGCTGTGACCTAAGGGTTAACTTGACATTTACTCGAGCAAATATCTTGAAGAATTAGGACTCTGGTTTTTAGAAGTTTCTATTCTCTGATGTTTCAACACAGTTTTGAGACAAAGAGCTCATTAAAAATCCCAGTGTAATATTTTACAGATGGCTGATTTGATGAGGCACACTGGACAAGATAATTTACTCTTCCATATCCATAACTAATCTGATTTTTATCAGAACTAGTTCTTTCCTCTCTATTGTGTCATTACAAGCACAACTCAGCAAACCTCTTGGTCAGTCATACACAAAGGTCTCTGCGCTCTTGTGCGTCTTGCTTTCTTTTTTTGCACCTGCTATGTTATCTGGGCAATGAATATCTATTTTAGGGACACACGAGCAGGCCTCAATGGCACTGAATTTTTTTCTTCATGCTGTACCACAAGGCCCTGCTCCTGGCCTCATGGAACTTGCAAGATGGTGGACAAGACAGACCGTGTACATGTAATCTTTAGTTCTCTTCTCAAGAAGATCTTTTCTGACTTTTTTTTCCTAGAAGGAATTTTCCAAGTTGGATCTTAGCTTACCCTCTCATCGTTTCATCAGGCGGCCTATATCTTCTTCCTCCCTTATGCCTTCACCACTGCCACTCTGTTAGTTCACTTTTTCTTCCACATTAAAGATGAGAGGTAAATGGGCTGGTCATACTTTATTCTAAGCCAAAATAACACCCATTTTTCTAGAATGACGGAGTGATCTTGTTGGGTTAGCGGTGAAGAATCTTTGTTAATTTTCTGTCTCCATCTTTACGTGAGTTAGACAAGCTATTCATAGGAAAGCTATGCGGGCAGGTAATATTTTCGTATTCATTTGCCAGGCTTTCCTAATAGGCTCTATGGTAACAAAGCCCTGTCAGCCACAAGCATGTCTATACCCAGAATTGTGGAATAAAAAAGAACCACACTGAAAAAAATGACTCGTATAAGCATGATTATCCAGTTTTTAAAGATAAATTTTATGTGTGCCCTTATGACCCTCCCTCAGTTGTTATTGGTATAAACATTTCAATGATTAAAATTGGAAACATATCCTCAAAATCTTCTCTCTTTTCTTGTTCCTTTTCTATGAAATTAAAGGCAAAAGTGAACATTTACCTATGAAAGGGCATTTATACTCTGGCATGATATGTGAAATCTCCTGGAGCTACCTGGTGAGTTGGAAAATGTTCCCTACTTAATTAGATATTACAAAGGCTTTTTAAATATATAAAATTTATTTCATACCTATCATTCTATATTTAAATTAAATTTAATTACAGTTATCTCTTTGTATCCATGGGGAATTGGTTCCAGGCCCTTGCCCCAGGGTACCAAAAGCCTCAGAGGCTCAAATCCCTTATATAAATGGTGTAGTATTTGCATGTAGCCTATACACTTCCTCCTGTATATTTTAAATAATCTCTAGTTTAATAGAATACCTAAAACAATATCAATTAATTTAAAAATATGTTAAATTATTAAAAATCTGAATAGCTTTAAATATTGAGGTTTGTATATTTAGATATCTTTAGAATCAGTGAGTTCAAGTATCATGTTATATAATTTAATTTGAATTGATATATCATGTTGGTATTATTCTTGTTTTTTCATTTAATAAATATATTTCATCATCAATTGCTTTTTTCTATGAAATGGGGATTTCGATAGCATCTGCCTCATCATATTATTTTTTAAATCAACTTTGTTATAAACTTTATTATTTAAAATAAACTGCACTCATTTAAAGTGTGCAGTCTGATAGGCGTATAAGCCTATGAAACTATAATAACACTGTAATCAGATTCACCCCAGAGGTCTCCTTTTGCCCCTTTGCAGTCCATTCTTTCGTACCCTGGCTCCAGGGAACCACAAATTTTCTTTCTGTGTGAAAAGATTAATTTTCCTTTTGTAGGATTTTAGATAAATGGAATCAGACAGTATGCGTTCTTATTGTCTGGCTTCTTTCATTCAGCATGGTGATTTCGGGGGTTATTGTTGCATTTATCAGTAGGCCACTCCTTTATATCGGTGAGTATTATTCTATTGTATGCCACATTTTGTTAATCCATTCACCTGTTAATGGACATTTGGAGAAACCTGGGATATAACTTAAGGCCAGAGGTCAGTGGCAGTAGGAGCACAATTCCACCAAACAGCGAACAAAACAGTAGCATTACCTGTTGTTCAGCCCAAAAGTCAGGTGGCGTGGGGACTTTCCCTAGGACTCAAGAATCAGAGGTATAACTACTTATTCTAGATATATGTATATATAGAGAGAAGACTGGAATACGTCCCATTAGGAAGTAGTGGGAAAAGCCTGGAACTGGGACTTAGGGAGCCTGACTGCCATTACTGGTACTCTTGCCCTGGGCAAATTATTTCCCCTCTTGAGCCTCGGTTTCTCCATCTGTAAAATTGAGAATGTTTAGTATTATTGCTAAGATTACTACATTAAAAAAATAGTTTTTGAACTAACGTCAGGGTATTTCTAAATTAATTGTTATTCTTTTAAACAGTTCATTCAGCATTAACACTATGATTCTATTTTTTGTTTTGCTTCTGCCATTATACTCTGATCATGGAACTCCTCTACCTTACGAAACTCTAATTGAGTATTTGCATGTTTTTCTATGAAATAACTTTCCTTTTATATACAGTAATGGTACAGATTAAACGTTTTTGATTTTTAAAAAATTGATCTTTTCGTCATGAAAAAAACCTCTTTCACGTCCCTTCAATATCTTTAGTTGAGGGGCCCTCTAGTGGAAGAATCTGCATATAGCATGAGAACGGTTGCTGTTTACAGATTAAGTAGCCCATATACTACATTACAATAAATATATTACAATAAAATTCCCAAGATTTGAGTTCTTACTGAGGTTAAACTTCTAGTTTGGATCCTATATTAAAATGTATAATGTCTAATATATAGGATTGTAAGACTAATTTTTTCTATCACAATTATTATTCACTGTTAGATTAACCTTAAGGAGAGTCTGAGGGGTAGATGTGGATACTGCTCAAAAATACATGAATATAAAATGTTCCTGGGGATCGTGACAAGGAATTGATGAATTCATTAATTAAATAAGTACTTAGAGATTGTTGACCGTGTTCCAGACACCAGTCTAGGTACTGGAGAGCTAAAGATGAAAATATAGAAATTACCCTTATGTTCATGGAGTTTTTTCTCTCATTTGATGTTTCTCAAAATATGATCAATCAAGTAGAAGACAGGTGATGAATCAGCTAGTGCTACATAATAAATCACCCAAAACTCAGTGACTAGAAAAGATAAGTATTTATTATTGTTCTGTGGGTCAACTGGACAGTTCTACAGATCTGGGCCAGGTTTGGCTGATCTTGCTTGGTCTCACTCATGCGTACACAGTCTGCTGCCAGGTTGGCAGAGGGCTGGCTGGTCTGGGATGGCCTGGTCTGGTTGGCTCTCCTCCACATGATCTGTCATCCATCAGCAGACTAGCCTGCGCTATTGAACTTGGACCCCCAGGAATCCAAGGAAATGAATGTAATCAAGGAAGACCTCTTGAGGCCCAGGCTGAGAACTAGCAAAGTGTCATTTTCACATTTTACTGGATAAAGCAAGTCACAGGGCAAGCCCAAATTCAAGGATAGACAAAGTGATTCTACCGCTACAGGGGAGGACCTAAAAAATCATATTGCAAATGGAATATATAGAAAAAGGGGTAGGGAATTGAGACCATTTTTGTAATCAATCTAGGTGGTTTCTTAGTTTTAGTAGAGAAAGTGATGAAACCATTCTGTTGACCTACATTTGACAAATTTGAGTTGTAAAATTGATTAGGAAGTCCACAGAAATCCCTTTCCCTTTGTAATAACTGTTGTAATATGTGGTGCAGGTAGCCCTTGACATTTTGCCTCAGCACCATTTCCTTCCCAGAGAACAGTTCTGTGGTTAATGTATTTTCTCATCATTTGTGTGTAGTTGTTCACTCTCATGTGTGAAATGTGTGTTTTATATTATTCCTATTCTGTTGAATTGTATTCTCATTATGGGTTTTAAAAAAGGAACAATGGCTTAAAGTGGTTCATTGAAGTAAAAAACAGTAATGAAAATGGTAACACAAATACAGTATCTCAGAATAATCTTATAATCTAAATAGTGGACAGAACTCCAATGAGAATCCCCCATATGAATCTTTATGTCCATAAACAAGTGGAAATGTGATGGTGCTAATATAATACACAGTAATGATCAGCTAAACTCACATTAGACTAGATCCACACTCATTTGTCCTGCCCAATGTCCTGTATACTACCCTCAGTCCGCATTGCTTTCAGTGTTGCATATTTGTCCAAAGTGAAGTTGATGATGTTGCTGTTTTCATAATATTCTTGAATAATAATCAAGTCTGCTCAGATAAATAAATTCAGTAAGTTTTTTTTTCCAGAACAAGCAAAAAAGAATGCTTTCCAGGAAAAACTCAATTAGTTTTCTTCTACACTACCCATTTATTACAGAAGATATTTTAAAGAAGACAAATAAAAAGCCAGATGAAGGGACACACAGGGTGAGATTCTGAAGGGTCCCAAGCTCAGTGAAATCAATTAATTTTACAGCTAAAGGTGGAAAGCAACCTAAGACAAAACAGGCATTAGTAAAAATTACATTTCTTGTAGTCAAAACAGTTGCAAATCATACTATCCCAGAAGAGCCTGGAACACCAGCCCAAATGATAATGACATATTATTTTTGGAAAGAAAACAAAGAATGAGCTATCAGCCAAATTCCCTTATCAGATGACATTGTTAGATGTTACAAAGCACTGTCAGCATATTATGTGAAATTATTTTCCTGAGTGTGCTAGAGTCACATTACAGTCAGATGGCCCCTCTCATGTGCAGAGTAGGAATTGATTCCTGGCACATGTGACACAAGGAAGAGTGCTTTACACATTTTTTTCTCTGCTCAATCACAGGATTTTCACAGTTAATGTTTATTTTGTGAGCCATAACCGGAAAAGATGTGCTGGGATGACTAGGGACAGAATACCAACTGTGTCTGCATCAGGGAAGGGTGTGGCTATTAAGCTATAAAAGGTAGCAAAGAATTCTAAATCTCAGAGACCAGCTGGTGGCCAAATAAATGCTTCAAGTTCCTAATTGAATGTTGAAAGACATGATAAAAGTTGTAACTACAATAGAAATCTCTCTTTCCCAGCCTCCACCTGGCCAGATCACTGTTTTCACTCATGTTCTCCATTCTTACAGGCAGCTCTCATTCTTACCTCGAGCCTTTTTGGTCATCTGTCCTCTTTGAAACAGTTTCTTCTCTGAGTGTCCATGACCCCACTTCCTCTTGGTTCTCCTCCATCCTCACTGGCTGCTCCCTCTCAAGTCTTCCTCAGTTCCCTGAGCTTACAACATTGTAATGCCTCAGGGCTTAGTACTCGAACGTCTCTCTAAGTGATCTCATATCGACTAATGGCTTTATGTAAAACTGATGAACCTCAAGTTTATATTACTTACCTGGATCTCTCCTCTGAACTCTGGAATAACTACCTACTCTCCATCTTCTCCACTTAGACTCTAAGAAGACATTTCATTTTCATCTCTGGATCGCCATCCCCAAACCTGTTCCATTGAAATGCAGCCTTCCCCATCTCTGTTAAAAGCAACTCAAGCTGTCCAGTTGCTCAAGCCAAAATTTTGGCATCATCCTTATTTCATCTCCATTTCCCATACTCCCATCCAAATGCTATCAGTCCTATCTTCAAAATATATCCAGAATCTGCACATGTCTTACCATTTCTATTGCTGGCTTGAAAAGGTTGTGGGTCTTCATTATTCCCAGGGCAGATGACAATAACTATGCAGAAAATAATCACCTGACGAAATGAAAGAATGCATGAATGAATGAATGAATTGCCAGGATCAAGATAGAAGAATAGTTTAAATGACAGAATCATCCCCTTGTCAATCACCCTTAATAAAATTCAACTTAACAAATAGTTTCTGAGAACATAACATAGACTAGACATGTAAATTTTTTTCAATATTATTGAAGTATACTTTACATATAATGCACTCAATTTAAGTGTACAGTTCCATATGTTTTGACAAATATATATATATATATATCTCAATGTAAACAATGAAGATATAAAACATTTCCATTGTCTCTAATAAATAATTCCCTGATTAACCCCCAATCCTAGGCAGACACTGATATGCTCTATGTCATGGATTAGTTTTGCCCATTCTAGACTTTATGTAAGCATAATAATATAATATGTGCTCTTTCTGTTTTCTTTTGGTTTTATATCTTTGAGATTGTCCATGTTGCTGCATGTATGTGTTGTTCATTTCTTTATATAACTGAGTAATATTCCATTGCATACACATAGCATAATTTTTTATTCCATTTACTAGTTGATGGACATTTGGGTTGTTTCCATCTTGGGGCTATCATGATTAGAGCTATTATGACCATTCATGTAAAAGTCTTTTTGTGGACATGTGCTTATAACTCTTGGGCAAATACCTAGTTGTGGAATTGCTGGTTTGTATGTAAGTGATGCAACTTAATAGGAAACTGTCAAACTGTTTTTCAAAGTGGTTGTATATTTGATACTCCCACTGGTGGTTTATGAAAATTTCCAATTGTTCCACACTTTTGGAACTGTCACAGTTTTGTCATTTTACTGAGCTGTAATGGTATTTCTTTGTGATTTTATTGTGCATTTCTCTGATGACTAATGATATTGGGTATGGTTGTGCATGCTCATTAGCCATTCACACATCTTTTTGTGAAATGATTAACTATTTTTCTATTTTTTATTAGGCTATTTGTCTTCTTTTCAAAGTGTAAGAGTTTTTTAAATATTCTGGATACAAGTCCTTTGTTAATAGTGTATTGCAGATATTTTTTCCTAGGCTACATCTTGCCTTTTTTTTTTTTTTTTTTGAGACAGAGTCTCACTCTGTTGCCC
>NW_012154618.1:193979-195305 GCF_000956105.1 Propithecus coquereli | reverse complement strand
AATCTGAATAGCTTTAAATATTGAGGTTTGTATATTTAGATATCTTTAGAATCAGTGAGTTCAAGTATCATGTTATATAATTTAATTTGAATTGATATATCATGTTGGTATTATTCTTGTTTTTTCATTTAATAAATATATTTCATCATCAATTGCTTTTTTCTATGAAATGGGGATTTCGATAGCATCTGCCTCATCATATTATTTTTTAAATCAACTTTGTTATAAACTTTATTATTTAAAATAAACTGCACTCATTTAAAGTGTGCAGTCTGATAGGCGTATAAGCCTATGAAACTATAATAACACTGTAATCAGATTCACCCCAGAGGTCTCCTTTTGCCCCTTTGCAGTCCATTCTTTCGTACCCTGGCTCCAGGGAACCACAAATTTTCTTTCTGTGTGAAAAGATTAATTTTCCTTTTGTAGGATTTTAGATAAATGGAATCAGACAGTATGCGTTCTTATTGTCTGGCTTCTTTCATTCAGCATGGTGATTTCGGGGGTTATTGTTGCATTTATCAGTAGGCCACTCCTTTATATCGGTGAGTATTATTCTATTGTATGCCACATTTTGTTAATCCATTCACCTGTTAATGGACATTTGGAGAAACCTGGGATATAACTTAAGGCCAGAGGTCAGTGGCAGTAGGAGCACAATTCCACCAAACAGCGAACAAAACAGTAGCATTACCTGTTGTTCAGCCCAAAAGTCAGGTGGTGTGGGGACTTTCCCTAGGACTCAAGAATCAGAGGTATAACTACTTATTCTAGATATATGTATATATAGAGAGAAGACTGGAATACGTCCCATTAGGAAGTAGTGGGAAAAGCCTGGAACTGGGACTTAGGGAGCCTGACTGCCATTACTGGTACTCTTGCCCTGGGCAAATTATTTCCCCTCTTGAGCCTCGGTTTCTCCATCTGTAAAATTGAGAATGTTTAGTATTATTGCTAAGATTACTACATTAAAAAAATAGTTTTTGAACTAACGTCAGGGTATTTCTAAATTAATTGTTATTCTTTTAAACAGTTCATTCAGCATTAACACTATGATTCTATTTTTTGTTTTGCTTCTGCCATTATACTCTGATCATGGAACTCCTCTACCTTACGAAACTCTAATTGAGTATTTGCATGTTTTTCTATGAAATAACTTTCCTTTTATATACAGTAATGGTACAGATTAAACGTTTTTGATTTTTAAAAAATTGATCTTTTCGTCATGAAAAAAACCTCTTTCACGTCCCTTCAATATCTTTAGTTGAGGGGCCCTCTAGTGGAAGAATCTGCATATAGCATGAGAACGGTTGCTGTTTACAGATT
>NW_012154618.1:175567-189294 GCF_000956105.1 Propithecus coquereli | reverse complement strand
TGTGTAATCTTCTATTAAACTATGCTAAATAGTTTCTATGCCTCTCCTCATTATGTCTATGTTTTCCTTTACATCTTGAGCATACTTATAATAGCTGTTTTAAAATCTTTGTCTGCTAATTTTATCCTATCTATCAATCCTGAATCTCTTTCTATTGACTGATGAATCATTTTCTTGCTTCTTTCATGCCTAATAATTTGTATCCGGATGCTGGGCACTAATAATTTAACATTATTCAATACATAATTTTCTTCTATTAAAGACATGTATAGAAGTAAAATTTTGATCATGTTGTTGTAGGTAGCAGGCAGTTAATTTACTTCCAGATCAGCTTGATGTTTTGAGGGTTGCATTTACACTTTGTTAAGGCAGGTTGAGATTAGCCTTTACACTAGAGCCATTTTAGTCCTCCTCCTAAAGCATGACCTATTCAAGGTGTCTATAAAATGCTCTGATCATTCAATAAAATGTCTTATGCTGTTGGACTGAATGTCTCCCAATCATGTGAGTAAGCTTCAGCAGTTGTTCAGATTACAAATTCTCTCAGCAACTGTTCTTTCTCAGATAGTTGTTATTTAAGCAGCCTCATGGAATCTTAACTCTTTGCAGGCTTAACTTAGTATTCATGCAAGGACTCAAGGAGTACTCTTGTGCCGGTTTCTGGAGCTTTTCATTTTTGTAGCTTCTTCTCCAGTACTCTGCCAGTCCAAACTACTTTGGCCTCCCTGACCTCTGATCTTTGTCTCCTAAGCTCACTGAGTCTATCTTGCTCTGCTCAGATTCTCCCTCGCTGTACTAGGGTCCAGGAAATACCTCCAGGCGTGTAGTTAGAGCAATTGGAGATCTCACCTCATTTGTTTTCCTTATTCAGTTATTACAGTCTTGCACTGCCCATTTGCCAATCTTGGAAAATCATTGCTTCATACATTTTGTCTAATCTTTTAATTATTTATGGTACAAGAGCAAATCTGACTAGAATTGAAAATCCCTCAGTTTATAATTTGTGAAATTTGTGAAATTATTTGTGAAATTTGCTACTTATCTTACAAAGTTAGTTGTAAAATACACATGCTATGACATCTTCTGGTTTAGCCTGCCCCTCTATTAGAATCTTTAAATTGTTTTGAATTGTTTGATTCCCAAAACATCTTAATATGGAAAAAAAATATTTGATACAAATTATTGGTTTAGTCCAATTTTTTCTTTCTTTTTTTCTTTTCTTTTCTGTTTTGGGCTTTCCCTCGATTTTTCCACTCTCATCACACCTACCAATACCCACGCTGTGTACTCTGGGTTTGTTGAATCATCCATATAGACCTATCTGCTCTCTCTTCCTGATCAGTGGCACCTAGAAAATCTTGTTATTCTATTCTTTAAGTACCCTATAACCTTCCACTCCAAAACCCTTGGAAGTTTATATTTTGAAAGGAGTTCAGAGTGGCTAGAAAATGGTCCAAGTGTTATACAACAGGATTGACCAGTATATAAACCTTGGATAAGCCAACCAGATCTGTAAAGCCTTATTTGTGATCCAAAGAGAGTAAAGTTGATCTAGAATTATGCAATCCAAAACAGTAGCCACTAGCCCATGTGACCGTTGATCATTTGAAGTGTCTACTGTCACATGTTGAAATAATATTTTAGATATATTGGATTATAAAAATATTTTTAATTAATTTCATTGGTCTCTTTTTACATTTTAAAATGTGGTTTATATTATATTCCTTCTTTTTTTAAAAATGCTTCCACTTTGTCTATATATATTCCTTTTGAACAGTGCTCATCTAGAAAACACAGGGCATGAGAAGGAAGGCTGGGGTTTTAAGGATAATAGCCCGACCAGTCTGTATTTTAGAACTAGCTATCTGGAAGTGTGTAGAAAAGATACAAAAGAGGAACAGTGTGAGGGCAAGGAGAGAAGTTAGACGACTACTGTGATGGCCCAGGAAAGAAATGATTGTCACATTCAGTATCACAAAAGTTGTATTTCTATTTGATAAAAGTGTCATTTAATTCATTAGTAGTAGGAAAACAAAATACAAATAAAACAAAAAAATTAGAGTATCCACAGAGTATTTGTGTAAATTTGTTGTGGAAAGCAAATACCCAGTCTTACAAACATGTGTATGGGCACACGCTAGCATCTCTTGCTGTGCTCATTCTTCCCCGTATTTTAGTTCAACACTAGACTAACACAGCCTGTGAGAACATGGCCTTCTGTGGACTGGCACAAACAAGTCATTTGCGGATGGTGGAAAGAACTTGTCCCTCCAGACTTAGCTCTGCTGCTTACCAATGTTGTGTTCCTGGGCAGGTTACTTAAACTCTCTCTGTCTCCTTGTTTCCATGAGAAAAATAGCTAATACTTCAACAGGTCCAATGAGAGATTAAATTCAAAACCTCAAAAAGTAAGGAAATTTGAATAATTAATGCTATAAAATTGTAGGTATTCTTGTTCTGTTCCACAAGTAAACCATATTCATGTATAAAAGGAGGTTTACTATGATATCACTCCCTGGTCCTGAGTGAGCTAGACCCACTCACATTAGGCAGGATGGTTGCTCTGGAAGATGTGAAGCAATAACACCAAGATCTCCCCAGTATTTTCTACTCGGGGAATTTTGGGATGCTATGGAAACCACATCCTCCTTCCCTTTGAGGGCCCTGGCAAGAGGCTGAGCAAGATAAGTGGAGGCAGGCCAGGCTCTTTGAAGGTTAAGTAAATGAGACCTTGTTTGGCTAACAGGCTGGTCATCTGGCCACACAGGTGCTCCAAGCCCTTTCTTTTTCTCACCTGGAGTTTGTTATCACAAGGTTGCCAGGATCAGAGCCTAAACTTAAATCAATATTTTACTCCTCTGCCAATACAAATAACTACTTGATTGGAAGCTTCCAAATTTGGCATTGTTATTTCTAAATGTCCAAGGTTTCAGAGTCAAAGTTGAATTGTTATGCAATGTTCTGATAAATCTAGGGCAGATGGAATTATTTCTCAGTAAGAGCCTATGTTGGCTTTCAATGTCATGAGGTATCTAGGTGAGGACTGTCAAGGCTCCATCACCATCAAAAAGTCTTATCTTCATATCTGCAATCCCGAGATATGGGGAGCAACAGAGGCTGGTGGAAAGCAGGGTTTGAGTGGTAGCTCCACTCCAATTCTGGCCTTTGAGAGTCTCCTATGTACCCAGAACATTGAGCTGCTCCAACTTCACTAAACAGTATCTGAGGGCCTAGGCAACATTGGGTGAATTTTCACTAAACCCTGGGTATCATATGGCTTCATATTACCTGTGAAACAATGGTCACCACCAGGGACTGAATTGAAAAATGCCCATTAAAAAATAAAATGCTGCAAAAATGAAGTGAAGACTTGAACAATTGCTTTTTAAAATTTGGGAAATGGCAGGAAAGAAGTTTTTAAAAACCAAGTATTAGAAAAAATCTGTCCAAGTATTTATGTTATGTCTAAGTACCATCCAAATTTCATGGTGAAATGTACAGCCCAGCATTTGGTACCCAAACTGTTCATGGAAGTAGGAGAAACAGCACGTAAATAATCTCTATTTGTTATGGTAATGCTAACTGCGATATACTCAAATTTCAGGGCTTAAAGTAACAAAACTTATTTCTTGCTCACGTACAATTTAAAATGATCGGTGGGTGGCTTTACTCTATGAAGCCTCCTTCCATCTTATGGTTCTGCCAGATTCAACACATGGCCTTGAAGGTTTTGTGTTTGTCTGCATCAAGCCACAGAAGAGAAGGAACATGCAGGACCACGTGTGGGTTTTTATGAACAGGACTGGAACTGGGGCATATCCATGCATTCATATCTCATTGGCCAGAGTTGGTCACCTGGCCCCATCTCCCTGCAATGGAAGTTACGGAATAGAATCCAATTCTATTTCCTGTATGAAGATACCAGGAAATCTGACACATACTATGTAAATAGACACTCCTAGATAGCACCTTAGTGGTCTAAATGAACAGTATGGGTTATAAAATTTCACAACCCAGCTAAAGAGTTCAGTTGAATTGAATTTAGGTGAAGTCAATCATCCAGAGATGACATGGTAGACTGCTGATTCTATACCATTCCTTTGTTCATTTTTACAAATTTGAGAACTTTAATTAAAATTTGAATATATTGTAGTTTACAAAATAATTCCCTATAGACTCTACTCTGTGTTTCATAATGTGGTGACTTTTTATCCTAATTCTTTGGACCATATTAAACAAAGGTTGCCCTAATTATGGATTAAATTGTATACTATCTAAAATGCCAGCTTAGAAATTTTGTGGGAGTTACTTGGTAATTCCCACAAAATGTAAATTCCTCCACAGTGAAGACTTGCTCCCATAGAATATGACTCTAACGTCTATGTAGCATTACCATGCCTAAATGCTGTAGAAATGTAATACTTCAGTTCTGAGAAACTTCTGTATAGTTTTTTTTATTTTTGCCAGGTTTTTTTCTGTTCATTTGTTTTCTTGTTTTCAGTAAAAGAGGCTTCACAGTTCTTTACTATGAGATTGTGGAGGCAGTTGTTACTATAGAAGTTATACAAAATATTAACAAATTATATTTCATGGCCATTCCCTCATTTGTTTGTTCATTCATTCAACAAGGAAGTGTTGAAGGCCTGTTATGTACCAAGCACTGGGCTAGATGTTAAGCTGTGACCC
This sequence comes from Propithecus coquereli, assembly GCF_000956105.1. NCBI lineage: Eukaryota > Metazoa > Chordata > Mammalia > Primates > Indriidae > Propithecus > Propithecus coquereli. Next base: position 184,608 of record NW_012154618.1, on the reverse strand, counting down.
AGAGAATTCCAGCCTTCTCTGAGTCTATGACCCACCAATGATGGTGATGGGTTTCAAGTGAGGGAAGGGAAGGCTTTTTTAGAGGCAACTGCAGAATCACCTTAATCAGGGCTGGAGAAGACTCCCAAAGAGAATCATAGACTGAAATATGAAGGATTAGGTGGGAATTTGCCATGGCTCCTGTCCGCGGAGTTCCTTCCTTGTTATTTCTGCCTTTATTTTAACATTTCCCTTGCCGAAATTTCCTTGTACACAAATAATTTTGTTGCTATTTCTCTGTACCTATAAACTTTGTCAGGGGGCTGAATTATATTTGACCATTTCTGACCTACAAATGTGACAATTGCATATCATTTAACCTATATCTGTGAAACTGTCTGGCTAAATGGTCCTGCTCTCTTAAAAATATAGTGTCATTGTGGTCTTTAAAATTTATTGTAAGAAATCCATCATACACTAAAAAACATCCCAGTTTCCTTCGAACATTTTTCTTTCAGATCATTTTTCCCAAGTTAAATCTTATTTTTCTATCTTCTTCATAACTTCATCTGGTGGTGGGGTCACTGATTTCACCCTTATGTTCTCAGCAGTACCCTAATTCCTTTTGTTAGCTTGTTTATTCTTTCATCCGTGTTATTGTTGAGAAATAAACTAGTTCTATGGAGTATCAAAATATCAGCTGCTTTTCAGGAAAAAATGAACTCTTTTGAAGGCTTGCTTCTGTTTCTCTGTTTGTAAGGGTAAGGTAAGGTTATACAAAAACTGCATGAATTGGTAATACGTTCTTGGTATTTGTTTTCAAGACTGCTGTTACATATCTATGAAAACGTTTTAGCTGCATGCATGCCCACAGACCTGCACAGGGAATTATAAACTGAAAAAGGGGCAGGAAAACTAGACCCTTCACTACATGGAAATTATGGTGATTCTGAGCATTACATACTCACTTATCTACCTTTCTCTCATCTTCCCACAAGTACTGTGGGAAACTTTACCTACTTGCCTGCTCTGTCAACTTTGGTTTACCTATGATTAAAATTAGAAATATATCCTTGGAACTTTCTCTCTTGTCATGCCACTTTTCCATGATACTGCTCAAAAAGATAAGGTTTGCCTATAAAAGGACCTTTCAGTGCTAGCTGGTTGTGTGCGGAACCTGAGGGAACTGCCACGGTGAGTCCAGAACACGATTTCCAGGCCCAATTTATCAGAATCTACCCATTTTCCCCCAGAGGTCTAAATGAACTTGAATTATGCCAATCTTTTAAAAAACTTTTTAAGCCAGACTCAATCATGTTTTTAACTTTGTGTAGATGTTGCTACTCTGGACACTTTCACTGCTGCTGGGAGCAGTAGCAGGTAAGAAAACATATTTATGTGGAGTTCGGGGAGATTCACGGCCCAGTCCTTTCAAGAGGGACTGTGACAGCTGAATTTAAGCAACTATGAGGACAAGGGATAAAGTGAAGGAGCTGTATGATAAGGAACACAGGTGCTTGGAGTAGAGTTGCCAGATCAAATCTAAGATATCCAGTTAAATTTGAATTTCATATAAACGACAAATATTTTCCACAATGAATATGTGACATATTGATTGTTTATCTGAAATTCAAATTGACCTTCTATTTTTATTTGGCAAACTTAGCCCCCCTAGCTTGGAGTCAAGTTGGCTTTGAACCCTGGTTCTACCACCTACAACTGCATCACCCCGAGCAAAATCCTTAACTCCTTGGTGCTTCAGTATCTTCCTCTATGAAATGGGGATAATGATATTATTATTATTATTGTGAAATCTCTCATAGGATTATTATGAGAATTAGGTAACATAAGTAAACCATCTTGCCCAGCACCTGGCACAGTAAGATTTCAAGAAATGTTGCCCCCACAACAGCTACTACTGTTACTCCTACCGTTTATATAGTTTATCCTCCTCAAGTAGGAGAGAGAACCTTCCCTTTAAGTTGTTCCCAAATGGGGTAACATTCAAGCCTAGAGTTGTGTCAAACCTTGGATTTCTTTGTTTGATTGTCTGTGAGCAGCTTTTTCACCACAGGAATGGCGATGTCTTTCATCACAGCAAAGATAGAGATATATAGTTCTAGCCTTTCTATGAAATTTAAGCTCTCCATTCAAAGCCCAAAGCCAGTGGTGGCTACAAGAATTGAGATCCTCACTCCCTCATCAAGGCCTGGGGACACACAGCTGCTCCTTTCTGGGGCACCAATGGCCCAAGGAAGACATCTGAGTTTAGAGGCCAAAATGAGTCCCAGATAGAGACCGGGCAGAGACACAGGGGGAGTGAGGTGATCCCATGTGTCAGAAATGAGGAACAATAGCCTGTCTGTAGCAGCGGTGTTGTCTTTTGAAGCTCTTTGTAAGTGTGGCTAGGAGGGTTTTTCAGAAAGAAGAGTAAAATCTGCCATTAAATGCAATTAAATCATATTTGGCAGAGAGTCTATTAAAAAGAACTTTCTGGTTTAAACTAATACCCTTGAAACTCTTCTGGGGCATTGCAGGAAACGAAGTCTGTTACTCAAGACTTGGCTGCTTCAGTGATGATGTCCCATGGGCAGGAATTTTGGAAAGACCCTTCAAAGTACTGCCCTGGTCTCCAGAAGATGTCAACACCCGCTTCCTACTATACACTAATGAGAACCCAAACGACTTCCAAGTAAGAATGTTCATTGTTTTCAGGACTAAGTTCTATCTGTTTTATGTAATGAGGATACTGAATACTCAAGTCTTCTGAAGAGAACAAATCGGAATGGAATTTGCATAATTGTAGACTTCAGGGCAGTGAGCTTAAGTATTATTTTATGTAAATTGTTTCTAAAAGGTCCATTAACTTCATATTATTATTGTCCTACTGCCATGGCACCATTTAATAAATATTCTAAATATGGGGAGATATTTATATATATATATAATATATAAACTTTTCCAATATTATATATAGGAAATCTCCCAAGATTATATTTATATGTATCTCTATATTAGAGATACATACATATGTAGATACACGCACAGCCTTCCACTGTGTGAAGACAAGACCTTTACCACCAAGATTACAGCAGACATATAATCCCAAATTGAACAACTGTAAACATGTGATGACTGGCAAACAGTAACATGATAAAGATTATAAATAGCATGGTTGTAATGGAGGTATCCTTACTCACAAGGATCCTAATCTCAGCATTCTTTTCCTACTTACCACCTCCCTCCATGTACACATGGTTCTACTGGATACTATAAGAAATAATATGAAACACTTTTCTGTCCAAAATAGGAAATTGTTGCAGATCCATCAAGTATCAGTGCCTCCAATTTCAAAACAAACAGAAAAACCCGCTTTATTATTCACGGATTCACAGACAAGGGAGAAGAAAGCTGGCTGTCCGATATATGCGAGGTGAGACGTGGTAATCTGGCAAGGAAAGGTTGTTTCCAGAGTGATAATTAACAACCTGTAAGGCACTGGCCATAACCAAGGCACACAAAGGCTGGTCACCACAGCACTGAAGGATCCTCTAACCCCTGCTGGGCTTGAGGTTCCTAGGGGAGGTCCCAGAGGTGGTGGTGGCACAAGGGGCCCTAGGATGGTCAGGGCAGCTAGGTTGGCAGGCATTTGGTGGTTTCAGGCAGTGGTTATTTAATAACTAATACAGAGATATTTCAAAATGTTAGCAACAGATACTGCCATACCAATGCATACCAGCTGGTCATAGGCCCCTGTTTTTTCATTACCTTTTAATTTCCATGTGAAGAGCTAAGCAATCTCATTTTATCTGAACTAATTCTTTTCCTCTGATTTCCACTTGCTACTCTTTGATCTCCTTTGGTAGCAGTATCTAGGAAAACTGTGTAGATTTTCATTTCTGGCTTCTGTTATTTCAACACCAGTGATCCTATTTTCTTCAATTTGCCTTTGACTAGATAATGAAGAATTAAAAGACAGAAAATCAAATAGCATAAATGATGCTAGTATTTCTGGGGGGTGATTACTGGGGGGAGGGTAATGACACATTTCTACACAATAGTGATGAAAAAATGTGATTTTTAGTTCAAAAGGAATATAGCTTTGTTAGGTATGTATATAGAATTTGCTCCCAAGATCCTGGAAGCAGTTGTGTTCTTCTTTTACTTGGCTTGGCTTTGACAAAATTACTGCATTAAGATGGAAAAACAATCAGATTCAAGTAGAAAGATAAAGGTCCTAGATTCCAGTCCTGACTTTCCCCTTAGTTGACTATGACGTTAGCCACCCTTTTCCCTTCTTCAGATTTTTCCTTTGGTAAAATGAAGGAGATGAAGATGATTTCTAATATTTCTTCATTATTCTCCAATTCTTTCTGGAGAAAGGTGGGGATATGTTTAAACACCCACTCAAACAAAATTTATACCAGAATTAACATTCATAAAACCCCCATCAAACAGGGTTTCCAGTAGATATCTGGTACAGTATGTTTTCATGTGAAATAACTCTTCAGTGATGTACAATACAAAGCATTCACCCAAAAAGTTTGATTAATCTTTCTATCACAGAAAACCTTACTACTTTCAATATATTCATTTAAGTGGTCTTAACATAGCCTTTCCTTCATTCAGCAAATATTTATTGAACACCTACTATGTTCCACAAACTAGACACTGAGGGTACAGCAGTGAACAAAACAGGCCATGTCCTTGTGTGCATCCTAGTAAGGGACGATGTAGTCTTATAACATTTAGGATGACCTAATGAACAACCCATTGTACCACATTTTACATATTTTATCTCAAATTAAATGTCTATGTATCTGTTACAGTAGAAATCCCAGGATTCCAGTTCCCATTACAGCCAAACCTCCAGCTTGGAGCCATATCCATAACAGACCAGAAGTTTTGTTCATTGCTTTGCGGTTAAAAGTGACATGATATTAAGTAGGTCAAGGAGGGAATTGATCTTTGTCCTCAAATGTGTTAATTAATAATCGATAAAGATCCTATATTATTTACCTATTTATTGTGTCTTCCATCAGAGACTGTTCGAGGTGGAAAGTGTGAACTGTTTCTGTGTGGACTGGAAAGGTGGCTCCCGAACTACTTACACACAGGCCTCACAGAATATCCGGATTGTGGGAGCAGAAGTGGCTTATTTTGTTGAAGTTCTTCAGGTAACTACCCCCGGATTACATAAAAACCCATACCCATTGCTCTTTGGATTTGCTTTTCAAAACAAGGGCTGTAGGTACGATCCTTTATAAAGACATTTCACTACTAAGACTTGGCTTTCCCCTGGGTTGAAAAGTGCAAAAAAAAAAAAAATGTAGTCTGGGGCATTATTAACAACCCTAGTTATGTCAATAAACTAGTTTTTTTTAACTAACTTATTCAAGCAACTGAGTAGTTTGTTTCTACTGAATTCAACCAGTATTTGTTTTAATTTTACCAGTTATTACTAAGTTGACATGACAATGTCAACCTTGAGATTAAACTAGTTTGTTTTTATTTTTGTTTTTTGAAGAGAAGTACCTTCAGGGCAGTGAGCTTAAGTATTATTTTATGTAAATTGTTTCTAAAAGGTCCATTAACTTCATATTACTATTGTCCTACTGCCATGGCACCATTTAATAAATATTCTAAATATGGGGAGATATTTATATATATATATAATATATAAACTTTTCCAATATTATATATAGGAAATCTCCCAAGATTATATTTATATGTATCTCTATATTAGAGATACATACATATGTAGATACACGCACAGCCTTCCACTGTGTGAAGACAAGACCTTTACCACCAAGATTACAGCAGACATATAATCCCAAATTGAACAACTGTAAACATGTGATGACTGGCAAACAGTAACATGATAAAGATTATAAATAGCATGGTTGTAATGGAGGTATCCTTACTCACAAGGATCCTAATCTCAGCATTCTTTTCCTACTTACCACCTCCCTCCATGTACACATGGTTCTACTGGATACTATAAGAAATAATATGAAACACTTTTCTGTCCAAAATAGGAAATTGTTGCAGATCCATCAAGTATCAGTGCCTCCAATTTCAAAACAAACAGAAAAACCCGCTTTATTATTCACGGATTCACAGACAAGGGAGAAGAAAGCTGGCTGTCCGATATATGCGAGGTGAGACGTGGTAATCTGGCAAGGAAAGGTTGTTTCCAGAGTGATAATTAACAACCTGTAAGGCACTGGCCATAACCAAGGCAGACAAAGGCTGGTCACCACAGCACTGAAGGATCCTCTAACCCCTGCTGGGCTTGAGGTTCCTAGGGGAGGTCCCAGAGGTGGTGGTGGCACAAGGGGCCCTAGGATGGTCAGGGCAGCTAGGTTGGCAGGCATTTGGTGGTTTCAGGCAGTGGTTATTTAATAACTAATACAGAGATGTTTCAAAATGTTAGCAACAGATACTGCCATACCAATGCATACCAGCTGGTCATAGGCCCCTGTTTTTTCATTACCTTTTAATTTCCATGTGAAGAGCTAAGCAATCTCATTTTATCTGAACTAATTCTTTTCCTCTGATTTCCACTTGCTACTCTTTGATCTCCTTTGGTAGCAGTATCTAGGAAAACTGTGTAGATTTTCATTTCTGGCTTCTGTTATTTCAACACCAGTGATCCTATTTTCTTCAATTTGCCTTTGACTAGATAATGAAGAATTAAAAGACAGAAAATCAAATAGCATAAATGATGCTAGTATTTCTGGGGGGTGATTACTGGGGGGAGGGTAATGACACATTTCTACACAATAGTGATGAAAAAATGTGATTTTTAGTTCAAAAGGAATATAGCTTTGTTAGGTATGTATATAGAATTTGCTCCCAAGATCCTGGAAGCAGTTGTGTTCTTCTTTTACTTGGCTTGGCTTTGACAAAATTACTGCATTAAGATGGAAAAACAATCAGATTCAAGTAGAAAGATAAAGGTCCTAGATTCCAGTCCTGACTTTCCCCTTAGTTGACTATGACGTTAGCCACCCTTTTCCCTTCTTCAGATTTTTCCTTTGGTAAAATGAAGGAGATGAAGATGATTTCTAATATTTCTTCATTATTCTCCAATTCTTTCTGGAGAAAGGTGGGGATATGTTTAAACACCCACTCAAACAAAATTTATACCAGAATTAACATTCATAAAACCCCCATCAAACAGGGTTTCCAGTAGATATCTGGTACAGTATGTTTTCATGTGAAATAACTCTTCAGTGATGTACAATACAAAGCATTCACCCAAAAAGTTTGATTAATCTTTCTATCACAGAAAACCTTACTACTTTCAATATATTCATTTAAGTGGTCTTAACATAGCCTTTCCTTCATTCAGCAAATATTTATTGAACACCTACTATGTTCCACAAACTAGACACTGAGGGTACAGCAGTGAACAAAACAGGCCATGTCCTTGTGTGCATCCTAGTAAGGGACGATGTAGTCTTATAACATTTAGGATGACCTAATGAACAACCCATTGTACCACATTTTACATATTTTATCTCAAATTAAATGTCTATGTATCTGTTACAGTAGAAATCCCAGGATTCCAGTTCCCATTACAGCCAAACCTCCAGCTTGGAGCCATATCCATAACAGACCAGAAGTTTTGTTCATTGCTTTGCGGTTAAAAGTGACATGATATTAAGTAGGTCAAGGAGGGAATTGATCTTTGTCCTCAAATGTGTTAATTAATAATCGATAAAGATCCTATATTATTTACCTATTTATTGTGTCTTCCATCAGAGACTGTTCGAGGTGGAAAGTGTGAACTGTTTCTGTGTGGACTGGAAAGGTGGCTCCCGAACTACTTACACACAGGCCTCACAGAATATCCGGATTGTGGGAGCAGAAGTGGCTTATTTTGTTGAAGTTCTTCAGGTAACTACCCCCGGATTACATAAAAACCCATACCCATTGCTCTTTGGATTTGCTTTTCAAAACAAGGGCTGTAGGTACGATCCTTTATAAAGACATTTCACTACTAAGACTTGGCTTTCCCCTGGGTTGAAAAGTGCAAAAAAAAAAAAAAAATGTAGTCTGGGGCATTATTAACAACCCTAGTTATGTCAATAAACTAGTTTTTTTTAACTAACTTATTCAAGCAACTGAGTAGTTTGTTTCTACTGAATTCAACCAGTATTTGTTTTAATTTTACCAGTTATTACTAAGTTGACATGACAATGTCAACCTTGAGATTAAACTAGTTTGTTTTTATTTTTGTTTTTTGAAGAGAAGTACAATACCAACCTAAACTGATTTGTTTATCAAAAAACACAGAAAATATTATACTTGAATGGTCTTAAGAAATTGCCTTCATTATTATTTTCTAATCCAAATACTTGCTTCATCATCTCTGCATGAAACTCCTCATGTCTATCAAGGATTCTCTCTACATAGTAGGAAAACGAAACAGATCCCCTTCCACCACTTTAAAAGTTAAGCCCATTTCCATTTTCCATTATAACTGTGAAAAAACCCCTAAAAGTCATTTTCTTTGAAGGGGCAGAGTGCCTTTTTAAAGCTCAAGTTTTTGGAGGTTCCCCTTCTGTGCCCATCTCGAATTCTGCAATATAGTCATGTACCACATAATGACATTTAGGTCAATGACAGGCTGCATATATGATGGTGGTTCCATAAGACTATAATGGAGCTAAAAAATTCCTGTGGCCTAGTGACATCACAGCAGTCGTGATGTTGCAGCACAATGTATTACTGACATGTTTGTGGTGATGCTGGTGTAAACAAATTTATTCTGCTGCCAGTCATATAAAAGTATAGCACATTCAATTATGTACAGTACACAGTACTTGATAATGATAATAAATAAATACGTTACTGGTTTATGTATTTACTAGACTATCCTTTTTAATCATTATTTTAGAGTGTACTCCTTCTACTTATTTAAAAAAAAAAATTAACTGTAAAACAGCCTCAGGCCAGTCCTTCAGGATGTAGTCCAGAAGAAGGCATTGTTATCATAAAGGACAGCTCCATGTGTGTTATTGCCCCTGAAGATCTTCCAATGGGACAAGGTG
>NW_012154618.1:158895-174491 GCF_000956105.1 Propithecus coquereli | reverse complement strand
ATGGGGCCATTGGACGCATCACAGGTTGGTCAAAACAGTGAAAGCTGCCAGGCATGGTGGTGTGTATGTAGTCCCAGCTACTCAGTAGGCTGAGGCAGAAGGATCATTTGAATCCAGGAGATGGAGGCCAGTCTCTGTGTCCAGGCATAATGCATGATTACAGCCAATACTTGCACTCAGGACTGTAACTGTAATGAAGAAAGGTAATTGTGCATGAACACTGACAGATAATTAATGACACATCCTATTTACTTTAGGGTTGGATCCAGCCGAACCTTACTTTGAGGGTACACCTGAGATAGTCCGACTGGATCCCAGCGATGCCCAGTTTGTGGATGTAATTCACACGGATGCTGCTCCCCTAATCCCCAATCTGGGTGAGTTCCTCAACTGTCCCCCTAGAGGGTTTTATAGTGTCTTGAGTTTAAACATTAACATAAGCCTTCCTTTATTTTAAAAATTCTTCAGGTTTTGGAACGAGCCAAATTGTGGGCCACCTAGATTTCTTTCCAAATGGAGGACTAGAAATGCCCGGGTGTGATAAGAACATTCTCTCTCAGATTGTTGACATAGACGGGATCTGGGAAGGTAAAATTATTACGAGTACAAAGATATTTTCTTGGGACAAAGTTTGTGTCAGGTTTTACTAAACTTACAAAATACTTTGGAATTGTATGGTTCGCAGATTTTATATAACAAAGGACTTTTAATTGTATCCCTGAGATGTAGGTTTTCATTGGGAAAAGTGGCCATGAGGAGACTGTGGGAAAGAAAGCGTATTTGCAGGCAACTTTCCAAGAATCCAATTCAGGGAATACCTTCCTAAGTTACACTGATATCTATGTAAACCACTCTTTTCCTTCTAAAGTTATTTTTCATTTCGTTTAGCTATAATGCTACCTATTCTAGTCTTAAAGAGTCCTTCTGATTGTATCGCAAATCATAAATATACTTCGTAACTTACTCTGTGACATGTGTGAGTTCACACTAATTAGAAAAATCCATTCAACTATATTCTGATTATGACATTAACTTGGAAAAATAAAATCTGTTATTGATGTATAATCATGTCTGACTTCAAAGGAACTCGTGACTTTGTGGCCTGTAATCACTTAAGAAGCTACAAGTATTATACTGACAGCATCAGCAACCCTAATGGCTTTGCTGGATTCCCTTGTTCCTCTTACAGTGCTTTCACTGAAGTAAGTAAACTCCACCATCCACTTAAAAAATTTTGACTGTCACTTCTCATGACTGGTGTGATTTCCTGTGCATGACATCATTCAATGAATGGTTTATACTTTCCTACTTACATATATCTTTAATCGTAGATATGTGTTTTATTAATAATAGGGATAAATTTGAGGACTTCAGAGAAATGGGCTTGTAAATGGAAATGTCCCATGTCTACTTTTGCCTCTATCATTTCTGTACACATCAGGTGAGTGTTCAAACTTGTTTTAGAAATAATTCTAAATAAACAAACAAAAAATAACCAGTCTATGGAAATCTGAGCTATGTCTATAGAATGCTGATGAATATGGAAAAAATTTCTTAAGTGCTGAATTTTAAACTATATAAGTATGGACATGTGGACATTTTTGTACAATCTCATAATTGCCAAGATTTTTTTGAGTTTTCATCTTATTTGGTATCCTCTTGATATTTCAGTTGGGTTCTCACATGCGATTCCAAATATGACATATCTATTGTCTATTGTTTTTTATAAAATTGGCTTTTCTTTTCACCATAAATTATTCAGATCAAAATTTGAAAACAATGCCATTTAATGAAGAAAATTTTCAGTGACAAATGTGCCAGGTAAAATCATAACTACCAAGGAGAAACACTTTAGTGAGTAAAAGGGAGTACTTGAATTCTGGTTTCACCACTAAATAGCTGAATGATTTTAGGCAAAACACTTCTCTAAGGAAATTTCATCATCTACATATATAAATAAAAGTGGTAGACTCAACATATTTGGTGGGAGGACTTAATGAAAACAGATATGTTAATTGCTTAGCCCAGAGCCAAAAATATAATAATTAGCATTCAACAAATGTTAACTATTATGGGAGAGGGGGTACAAATTTTATTCATACTATTGCTTGCATATAAGTTAAAACAGGAGCCTCCTGCTCTTTCTTTGTTTTAACTTCATTTTTATCTTCTTCCCTGATACCCAACACTAGGTAATGAGGAAAAAAAAAAAGAAACAAACTAAAAACCTTTAGGTCTCATCCAGTTAAAACTTAGACTGATTCAATAATATACAGTTCTCTTAAGTGATACTCAGCACTTTTATAAGAAAATAGGGCCAGGCACGGTAACTCATGCCTGTAATCCCAGCACTTTGGGAGGCCAAGGAAGTAGGATTGCTTGAGGCTGGGAGCTTGAGACCAGCCTGGGCAACATAGTGACATCCCAGCTCTACAAGAAGAGAAAAATGAAAAAAAAAGTCTCAGTCTTAAAGATTTCTCCCCCTTTGGAACTTCTGTCTTCTCTCCAAGTCAGTCCTAGGGCCAGGTGATCTTGCTGATGATGGTCCGTGTGTGTTCAGAAGAGGGAACAACTTGGGGGTCCATTCACCCAGGGTCTGATGGAAGCTTTGGACTCTGGGCAGTATCCCTTCTGCCTTATTGATGGGCACACTGCTAGCATTTAGAGACGAGGTCTGGGGCTCAGCTACTCTTCTGGCTCCAGCAATGCCCTCAGAGAACTTTGGCCATTTCTTCCTGCCTGGCTCCCCCTGGCTTTTGTTCAACACAACCACTGAGACTGTGCTGAGCCCATCATTGGGTCCATTGACCCAGGAGTGCACCACTTGCCTGGACTGTGGAGTAGCCTCGCCCCTCACAGTGGGAATTGGGACGCTTGTGGGAATCTGCTCCTTCCTCTCCATCTCTTCTTCCCACAATTCCTTGGTCCAGAAAAAGAAGACATTTTCCTATGCTATTTCTGTCTCCTCCAGATATCAGCCTCAAGGTTAAACCACAGGTCAACTGGGGCATTTTCTCTCCATACTGAGAGAATTCTGGGATCTGAATCCCTCAGGTCTTAATATGCTAAATGTGAGCTAAACGAATTATTGGAAAAAGCCTGACATTTGAGCCTATTTTCCTCCTAATAAATCCTATTTTGCATATCCCTTTTACTATCAGAACAGAATTGGCTTTAGAATATTTGAATTGCAACATGTAGGAGAAAAAAATGGTACACTCTTAAAAGACAGGCATCCTCATTCACCATTTGTTTGTTTTCACTAGAACAAGTGCTTCCCCTGTCCAAGTGAAGGCTGCCCACAGATGGGCCATTATGCTGATACATTTCCTGGAAAAGCAAACGAACTGGGCCAGGTATTTTATCTAAACACTGGTGAAGCCAGTAATTTTGCCCGTAAGTTTCTATTTTCTTTACCTTATATTCTGAATGCTATGTATTTTATCAGGTCCACTGAAAATGTATGAAATTGCTTTTCTATATAAAAGCTTTAAACACTCCTCCCCAGTATGGAAAAATGCTCTATGCTAGGCTCAAGGTAATCATGGCTAATTAGGGTGGCAGAATACAGTTTGGAGCCTGAACTCTTAATGATATAAAAATAAAATTATTTACATTTGATTCTGATGCTGAATTCAGAAGACTTACTCAGCCCCGGCTTCTTTGTAGTCAGTCAAAAGAGTTCACTGGGCAAAATTCTGAGGTTTTTACAAGCAGAAAGTTATGCAGGAGAAAGCGATGACAGAGGTTGTAGGAATGGAAAGAAGTTGGCAGATTCAAGAGCTATTTAGGATTGTAGATTCCATGGGTGGTGGGAATTAGAGGATGTAGGGATGGTGAGGGTTGGGACAGGCTTCAGGTTTCTTTTCTGGATAATAGAAAAACAAAACTATTGGGATAGAAGTTAATGGGTTAACTGTATAGTAAAGCTAAAGACAAATTTCCTCCCCTATCCAATTTGCCCAGACTACCTCTAAATGGCAAAAATTGGCAGTTCACTATTGGCTAGTACCAAGGGAACATTCTTTTGGTTTTCATAAATTAATATATTTCCAATGGCCAAAAAAAAAGTTGAATTATAGAATTTTTAAAATAACTTTAGATAAACAAAAAGATTACATTAGTCTAAAATTTGGTCATCTATGAAAATAAACTGAAGAAAATAACACCTACTACTATTTTAACACCACCTTTGAATATAAAGTTCTTGTAACATTCAAGAATAAACTGTTAGGTTGAAAATTGGAAGCAAAATGTATTACTTAGTCCTTTGGCTTGAAAAAAATCATCTATTGATTTTGGAAAAATTCTGCACAGCCCCTGCTACCCAATGTCTATCCCCTGAATATTTAGATAAAGGAATGTGGAATATCTATGACTATTTTATTAGAAAAATTACCAATATAATATATAAATTATTCAAAATTCAGCAATAGGGGGATCCAAATTATCCTGTTTTCAGTGTCTCTCCTCTACAAGGTGACATTTTGCAAATTTTTTCCCCTTGCAGGTTGGAGGTATGGGGTAACTGTCACACTGTCTGGAAAAAAGGTTACAGGACACGTGCTGGTTTCTTTGTTTGGAGATAAAGGAAACTCTAGGCAGTATGAAATTTTCAAGTGAGTAATATATCACTCTAAGCTTCTTCAATGTTGGAATACTGTGTATGTATAACATATGTTATCAACGTAAGAGTTTGTTTATTCATTACTGTATGGGAGTCAAGTACTGTTATGTATAATAAAAAGAGACAAATTTTGTCACACTTGCATCTTATTGCTATTCAGAATTTGGTTTCTGATTTTTTTCATGCTATTTCCTGAGAAAACTATTAATGTTTACATTGATGCCTAGCATCTGATTTATAATCAGTAAATAGTTATTCTGCCCACAAAACAGATGGTAAAAGATAATATAATGATGTCATCACCTATTAAATTGTGGAATGATTGTGACTAAACGTGTTTAAAGTTTGATTATGGTAAAGGTGACTTTAAAGTAATATGAGTCATTGATGGCAAATGGACTAGCTCTGAGTTAACATACATGTCTGAATTTATTTAATACATTAGAATGACAAATGGAGTACCAATCAACTTAGCTAGAGATGCAATGTAAGCTGATTTTAGAAATAAATACATGTGTATGAGATTATATGTATGTTTATTTATATGTATGTTTAAATATGCTCATGTATGTTTTTGTTAACTTCTTTACTTCTAAGGGGCTCTCTCAAACCAGAGGATACTCATTCCGCTGAGTTTGACTCAGATGTGGACGTTGGGGACTTGCAGAAGGTGAAATTTATTTGGTACAACAACGTGATCAACCTAACTCTACCCAAAGTGGGAGCATCCAAGATCACAGTGGAAACAAATGATGGAAAACTGTAAGTAACGAAAATCCAAAGAGATTTATAATTCTGTTGCTACTAAAAGTCTACTTTAAGTTAAACCTCCGATGGTGGCTCACCCACTCCCCAGTCACAGTTGCTTCCCAGGGCCTTTTGTTCCTTTAGGGGAAAGTGTAGAACTTCAGGAAAACACCTTTCACAGATTTGTAGATAAATGTTGTGCTGTCTGATACAAATTAAGCGTTAGAGTGAGAACCCAGCTTTATGATCGTAAGGTGAAAAGAATGTTTCATTTGGCAGCTGGGCCCTGTACTATGTGCATGCTTAATGTGTCCATCTTCCCCAAACTTCTTGAGCTACTAAATTGTCACTTAATTTGTCAGGAACACATTTAATTTATGAAGGAACAGAAATAGGCTGTTCGGTGTCATTGGTTTTCTTTTAATGACACAGAACACAAAGGTCCAGGAGGTCAATCCTTAGCTCTAACCAGGACTGGAGTGTGTGGGAGCCAAAGGATGTTTATGATGGGGAACTACCAGAAAAGTGAACTAAGGATAATCATGATAATCCCATATTAGCCCAAGCATGTTTGAGTATTAATCCAAATTCCAAAGCAAGCACTGTGCTGCTTCTGTCACCATGTCATTTGCTCCTCACTTTAAATAAAAAACACAAATAAATTTCACAAGATGAAAGAACAGAAAAAGATATACTGTTAGTCATTAGGAAAATGTAAATTAAAACCAGAATGAGATACCATCATAAACCTATTTAAATGGCTAAAATTAAGAAAAATTAAGAAGTTTGTCAATATCAAGCACTGTTGAGGATATGAAAAATCTTGAACTCCCATACACTGCTGATGGGAATATAAAATGTTACAACCAGTTTGGAAAGCAGTTTGGCAGTTTTTTAAAAAGCCAGACATACTCACACCTATAATCCCAGCACTTTGGGAGGCTGAGATGGGAGGATCATTTGAGGCCAGGAGTTAGAGACCGGCCTGGGCAACAGTGAGACCCCATCTCTACAAAAACATTAGCCACCTGTGGTGGCACAGACCTGTAATCCTGGCTACTTGGGAGGCTGAGGCAGGAGGATTAGCTTGAGCCCAGGAGTTGAAGGTTTCAGTGAGCTATGGTTATGATTGTACTCCAGCCTGGGCAATAGAGCAAGATCCTGTCTCAAAAAATAAAAAAATAAAAAAAACAGATATACACCTACCTATGATTTGATTCAACCATTCACTCTTAGACATTTACCAAAGAGTTAAGAAAGCATATGTGCTTACAAAGTTATATACTGAATAGTCATAACAGCTTTTATTTTAGAAATTTTTTTTTTTTTTTTTTTTGAGACAGAGTCTCACTCTGTTGCCCGGGCTAGAGTGCCATGGCGTCAGCCTAGCTCACAGCAATCTCAGGCTCCTGGGCTCAAGCAATCCTTCTGCCTCAGCCTCCCGAGTAGCTGGGACTACAGGCATGCGCCACCATGCCCAGCTAATTTTTTCTATATATTTTTAGTTGTCTGATTAATTTCTTTCTATTTTTAGTAGAGACGGGGTCTTGCTCAGACTGGTCTTGAACTCCTGAGCTCAAACAATCTGCTGGCCTCGGCCTCCCAGAGTGCTAGGATTACAGGCGTGAGCCACCGCGCCCGGCCATAACAGCTTTTATTTTAATAGCCAAGAACTGGAAACAACCCAAATGTCCACCAATAGGGGAATGGATAAACAAACTGTGGTGTATCCACACAATTGAATGCTACTCAGCAGCACAAGGAATGACTAGTGATATATGCAACAACATGGATGAATCTCAAAATAATTATACTGAATATGGAAACTAGGCAAAAGAGTCTAGACCTTAGATTCCATTCATATAAAACTCTAAACAATTCAAACTACTCAGTAGTGTCAGCAGACCAGCGATTGCCTGGGGGAGAGAAGATTGGAGGGGTGGGAAGAAGGAATTACAAAGACGCAGGAAGAAAATTTGGGGGTGATAGATACGTCTACAATCTTGATTTTTGTGATGGTTTCAGAGGTGTATGTGTGTTGCGTGTGTGAGAAAAGTTAGCACTTTAAATATGTGCAGTTTATTCTAGGTAAATTAAAGCTCAATAAAGCTGTTAAAATAAAAATATATACCCTATGAGGAAGGTATTTTTATTATCCTGATTTTAAGATAATTAAATGAAGGTACTATGCCAGAAGTTCTATGCAGGAAGTTTTACTCCAGCAAGTTCTTTACTACTGCAAAACAAATTCAGTTCAATTTTAGTAATATATAGAGACTGGGTGGCCGTCATTTCTTGGGTCCTTTATTGATATTGGTATTAATTTTTAATTTCCTATTTTCAATGCTGCCAGTCATCAGAACATATGGAGAAAGTGAACACGAAAGGGAAAAAAGCATTTTCTGAGCACGTTTTGTGTTTCAGCTGTTTTACATATGCTAAAATATTTTACTAAAGAAAACTATCTCCAAAGCATCCTAAGTATTATTCAGCCTTACTGAGAAAAACTAGTCAATTATTTTCAAATATTGAATTAAAATAAGAATGGTTAGCCAACTTAACAATAGCACCTTGGAATTTTTTACCAGTTTTCATGCTAGTGACCCTGCTCTTCCTCAGTTGCATTAGTAGACATGTGCAAAGTGTTTGGTAACAGCCATTCCTGTTCTTTGAGGTGTCATTGACAGCTCCTCTCAGCTATTGCACAAGCATAAAACAAAATTGAAAATGAGAATGCAGCTCTTTAAACAGAAGAGGTCTTCTCTCAGCCATTGTCCAATCTCAGACACGGGGTGTGTCCTTGCTCAGACTGAGGTGGGAGCAGAGGCTCTCCTCATGCTCAAGACTCCAGATGTGTGCCAGGAAGAGGTGACTTTTTGTTGTTTTTGCTCCACAGGTTCCACTTCTGTAGTGAAGAAACTGTGAGGGAGGACGTTCTGCTCACCCTTACTCCATGTGAGGAGGCTGCTGTCATTTGACCACTGAGTCTTACTGCTAATAAAATCTAATGGTAATGAAATACATTCCTTTCTTTTATCATCATTGTCCAACTGCAATAAATCCTTTGTATATGTTGATAAAAATCTAAAATTTGGAGTTGGTCTGGAGAATCACAAATGATTGTTGAATTTTGCTACAAATTTGAGCTTGGAAATATTGTTTACATGATGCTGTCATCATGTCCATTATTAATATTGCTGATGTCATTCTGATCACTTAAGCAGACGTCCAGATCCAAAATGATCCCCTCTTGGTAGGGCCATAAACAAAGTACCAACAGTTGCTGCTTTTTCCATCATCTTTAAGTTCTGTGTCTGCTCCTAACCAGATATTGCAGGAGAGATGACAAACAAGGAGATGAGGACTGAACAGGTCCGAAACTTCCAAACTGGTCTTCCTTCTCCCAGTGGGGTCCTCCAGACCCGTCACTTCTCTTCAATGCCTTCGATCCTTCCAAAGCACAAATCAAACAAACATTCTCCCAGTGGTCCCCAAGGCAGAATCTACCATCCTTAGTGAGCCTTGCCAGGTCCCTCTTGGTCTGGTTGTCACCTTGGACTCCAGCCTCATCTCTCACCACGCTCCTTCTGGAACAGTACAGTCTGACCTCTCTCCCAAGAGGGCCCTGATTTCTGATGCTGCTGGAGGCTGACACAAACTCTTCCTCTTCCTGGGATGATCTTTTCCCTGTCTTCCTGTCTGTGTAACTCCTACTTGTTCTTACATCTCTGTGTAGACATCAATTCTTCCAGGAAGTCTTTCCTCACCCCCTAAGACTTGATTTGGGGCTCCCATATTATATGTCCACTGCACCCAAGACCTTTCCTATCTGAACACTTTCCTCTCCATATGGTAATTGCTGGCTCGCTTCTCTGTATATCTGATTTGTAAACTCCTTAAGGGGGTGGCACTTTGTGTGTGCCTGGCACATGCCTGGTATATAGTAGAAGAGCAAATAAATATTTTTTTAACAACCATCACGCTAGTGGGAACAATGAATGAATCCACTAGCATCAGGTATTTAAAATCAGGCCCTGTCCAAACAATAATATCCTAAAAGAGAAAGGGGTATTTGTGTGTTAGGTCTTAAAAGATGAGTAGGGAATTGCCAAGATGACATGGTGGGAAGGACACTCCAGAGAGAAGGAACTACATAGGCAAAAGCATAGGGGTATGAAAACATGAAAAATTGAAAATACCATTCATTCCATGTTTTACCAAAATATATGCAAGTTGATCAACACATGAAGACTTGTTCTAAGGATCATAAAATCATTTAGGATGCTTTCACTTGCATGAACCAAAAGCTTCAACTCAAACTTGCTCAAAGAAGGAAAGGTAGTGGCTCACATGCTTAGAAAGTTATTTCCCTCTCCTCTGTGCCTCAGGAGTTTCCCATGAGTTCTACTTTAGACTCTGGTGTTCTTTCCTAGATATTCTATTCAAGATATGATTGTCAATTCAAAATGTTGATTCTTCTTTCTGGAAGGGAGGGGTGTCTGATGTCTCTAGTCAACCAGTTGGAACTGGAATCTCCCAGTCTGCATTTTAGAACTGTCTGTCTGACAGGATGCAGAAGACAAAAAAAAACAAGGTGAGAGTCTGAGGGCAAAGGCAGCAGTTAGAAGGCTACTGTGATGACCTGGGAAAGAAATGATTGTCATATTCAATATGACAAAAGTTGTATTTCTACTGAATAAAATTGCCATTTGCTGCATTATTGGTAGGGAAAAAATACAAATAAAACAAAAAATAAACTATCCAAAAAATACTTGTATAAATTTGTTTTGGAAAGCAGATACTCATTTTTACACACATAATACAGCCAGCTGTACTCATCCTTGGCCATATTTTAGATCAATGCTAGGCGAACACAGCCCAGGAGAACATAGCCTTCTGTAGATGGACACAAGCAAACCAGGTGGGGCAGGTAAAAGAACTTGTTCCTCTAGTCTTAGCTCTGTCGCTTACCAAATGTGTTTCCCTGGGCAAGTTGCTCAAAGTATCTGCATCTCATTGTCTTCATAAGAAAATAGCTAATCCTTCAACAGGCTCATTGGAAGATTAAATGCAAAAACTTAAGAAATGTGGAAAACGATCATTAATTCTATAAAATTTTAGAGATTGCAATGGTTTGGATGCAAAACTCACGCTGAAATTTGATTACCACTGTTGCAGTGTTGAGAGGAGGCGCCAAGAGGAAAGTGCTTGGGTCATGGGTGCATGTCCCTCATGAATAGATTAATGCCTTCTCTCAGGAGTGAGTTCTCCCTTTGGAGGGACTGCATTAGTTGCAATGAGAGTGAGTTGTTTTTCCTCCTGTTTCTTCTTTTACCACACGCCTGTTTCCGCTTTCACTTTCGACCATGAGTTGAAGCAGTATGAGACCTCACCACATGGGTCACATGATCATGAATGTCCCAACCTCCAGAATTATGAGCCAAATAAACTTCTTTTCTTTATAAATTACCCTGTCTCAGATATTCTGTCATAACAACACAAAACAGACTAAGACACACAGGTATGCTTGTTATTCAATTCCACAACGTAAACCATCTTCACGCATAACAGAGGCAGGTTGACTATAATTACATGTTTGGGGTCTTGATGAGCTACATCCCCTCACATTTGGCAGGGTGGTTGCTCTGGAAGATGTGAAGCAATAACAACCCCCAGATATTCACAGGATTTTTCTACTCAGGGAATTTTGGGAGGCTCAGGACAGCACATCCTCCTTCCCTTTGAGGGCCCTGGCAAGAGGCTGAGTGAGATAAGTGGAAGCAGGCCGGGCTCTCAGAAGGTTAAGTAAATGAGACCTTGTTTGGCTAACAGGCTGGACATCTGGCCACACAGGTGCTCCAGGCCCTTTTTTTTCTCACTTGGAGTTTATTATCACAAGGTTGCCAAGATCAGAGCCTAAACTTAAATCAATATTTAACTTCTCTGCCAATATAACTACTTGATTGGAAGCTTACGAGTTTGGCATTGTTATTCTAAATGTCCCAGGTTTCAGAGTCAAAGTTGAATCAATGTTATGCAATGCTCTGATAAATCTAGGGCAGATGGAATTATTTCTCGATGAGAGCCTATCTTGGCTTTCAATGTCATGAGGTATCTAGGTGAGGACTGTCAAGGCTCCATCACCATCAAAAAGTCTTACCTTCAAATCTGCAATCCTGAGATGTAGGGAGCAACAGAGGCTGGTGGAAAGCAGGGTTTGAGAGGTAGCTCCACTCCAATTCTGGCCTTTGAGAGTCTCCTATGTACCCAGAACATTGAGCTGCTCCAACTTCACTAAATAGTATCTGGGGGCCTAGGCAACATTGGGTGAATTTTCACTAAACCCTGGGTATCATATGGCTTCATATTACCTGTGAAACAATGGTCACCACCAGGGACTGAATTGAAAAATGACCATTAAAAAATAAAATGCTGCAAAAATGAAGTGAAGACTTGAACAATTGCTTTTTAAAATTTGGGAAATGGCAAGAAAGAAGTTTTTAAAAACCAAGTATTAGAAAAAATCTGTCCAAGTATTTATGTTATGTCTAAGTACCATCCAAATTTCATGGTGAAATGTACAGCCCAGCATTTGGTACCCAAACTGTTCATGGAAGTAGGAGAAACAGTCTGTAAATAATCTCCATTTGTTATGGTAGTGCTAACTGCGATATACTCAAATTTCAGGGCTTAAAGTAACAAAATTTATTTCTTGCTCACGTACAATTTAAAATAATCGGTGGGTGGCTTTCCTCTATGAAGGCTCTTTCCATCTTGTGGTTCTGTCAGATTCAACACATGGCCTTTAAGGTTTTGTGTTTGTCTGCATCAAGCCACAGAAGGGACAGAACATGCAGGACCATGTGTGGGTTTTTATGAACAGAACTGGAACTGGTGCACATCTATGCACTCACATCTCATTGGCCAGAGGTTGGTCACCTGGCCCCATCTTCCTGCAATGGAAGTTGGGGAATAGAGTCTATGCAATGTCCTGTATAAACACGCTAGCAACTCTGCCACATACAATACAGACATTTCTAGATTGCACATTAGTAGTCTCAACGAAACAATATCGTTTATGAAATTTTACAACCCAGCTAAAGAGTTCAACAGAATTGGGTTTAATCATTCATCCAGATCTGACATGATAGACTGCTGATTATGTACCATTCCCTTGTTAGTTTTTATAAACTGGAGAAATTGAATCTCCCTGAAACATTCTAAAATTTGAACCTATTTTAGTTTACAAAATAACTCCCCAAAGACTCTAGTCTTTTCAAAATTGGGGACTCTTGGTTCTAATTATATAGCCTATATTAAACAGGTCACCCTAATTATGGATTACATTTTTGTGCTATCTACATTCCAACTTATAAATTTCATGTAGATTATTTGCTAATTCACAAAATATAAATTACTTCATGGTAAAACCAGAGTGAAGATTGGTTCCCATAGAATATGATCATAGAGTCAATATAGGATTACCATGACTAAATACTACAGAGGTGCAAGACTTCAGTTCTTAGAAGCTTCTGGATAGTTTTTGTTTTTGTTTTTGTTTTTTTGCTTGTTTCAAGTAAAAGAGGCTTCACAGATCTTTACTGTGAGATTGTAGAGGTAGTGGTTACTGTAGCAATTATACAAAATAAATTGCTTTTCTTATTCATTCCCTCATTTGTTTGTTCATTCATTCAATAGGGAAGTGCTGATGGCCTGATATGTACCAAGCACTGGGCTAGATGCTAAGATGTGACCACAAGACCCAGAGAATTCCAGCCTTCTCTGTGTTTATGACATGACCCATAAATCATGGTGATGGGTCTCAAGTGAGGGAAGTTCTAAGGGAACCAACTTAATCATGGTTGAAGGAGACTCCCTGAGAAGGGAACAAAAGGCTGAGAAATGAAGGATTGGGCGGGAATTCCCCATGTCTCCCACCCAGGGAATTCCTGCCTTGCCCCTTCTGCCTTCTGTCTTTATTTTAACATTTCCCTTGCCAAACTTTCACAAACTTTTTATGTACACAAATAATTTTCTTGTTTTGTTTCTGTACCTGTAGACTTTGCCAGGGGACTGAATTATTTTTTACCACTTTTGACCTATGAATGTGGCAATTTCATGTCATTCAACCTATATCTATCGCATTGTCAGGATAAATGGTTCTGGTCTCTTAAAATTCTGGTATTATGTTGCAGTCTTTTAAGAATTTATTGTAAGTAATTTATCATAAAAACATCCCAGTTCTTTTCTATCAAACATTTTTCTTTCAGATTATTTTCCCTAGATTATTTTTTCCAAGTTGAATTGTATTTTTCTGTCTTATTCATAATTTCATCTGATGGTGGGGTCACTGATTCTACCTCTATACTCTCGGTAGTATCTCCAATTCCTTTTGTTAGCTTATTTATTCTTTCCTTCATTTTGTCATCGAGAAATAAATTAGTTTTTGGACTATCAAAATAAAATGTCAGCTGCTTTGTAGGAAGACATGAAGTATCTTGAAGGCTTGTTTCTGTTTCACTGTATGTGAGGGTAAGGCAAAGTTACACACAAACTGCATGAGTTGGTAAGTTCTTAGTATTTATTTTCAAGACTGTAGTCATCAAGTCTGTGAAAACAACTTAGTTTCACACATGCCCATGTAAACTAAGAAAGGGGCAGGAAGACTAGAACCTTCACTACATGGAAATTATGGTGATTCTGAGGATTACATACTCACTTATCTACCTTTCTCTCATCTTCCCACAAGTACTGTGGGAAACTTTACCTACTTGCCTGCTCTGTCAACTTTGGTTTACCTATGATTAAAATTAGAAATATATCCTTGGAACTTTCTCTCTTGTCATGCCACTTTTCCATAATACTGCTCAAAAAGATAAGGTTTGCCTATAAAAGGACCTTTCAGTGCTAGCTGGTTGTGTGCGGAACCTGACAGAACTGCCACGGTGAGTACGGAACACGATTTCCAGGCCCGATTTACCAGAATCTACTCATTTTCCCCCAGAGGTCTAAATGAACTTGAATTATGCCAATCTTTTAAAAAACTTTTTAAGCCAGACTCAATCATGTTTCTAACTTTGTGTAGATGCTGCTACTCTGGACATTTTCACTGCTGCTGGGAGCAGTGGCAGGTAAGAAAACATATTTATGTGGAGCTGGGGGAGATTCACGGCCCAATCCTTTCGAGAAGGGCTAAGACGGCTGAATTCAAATCATTATGAGAACGAGGGATAAAGCCAGGGAGCTGCATGATAAGGAACACAGGTACACAGAGTGATATTGCCAGATCAAATCTAAGCTGCCCAGTTAAATTTGAATTTCAGATAAACAATAAATATTTCCCACAAACAATGGATATGTGACATATTTATACTAAAACATAGTGTTTATCTGAAATTCAAATTGAACTTCTATTTTTATTTGGCAAGAGAAATGCAAATCAAAACTACAATGAGATATCACCTTACCCCAATTAAAATGATTTTTATCAAAAAGATAAGCAATAATGAATGCTGGCCAGGATGTGGAGAAAGGGGACCCTGATACACTGTTGGTGGGAATATAAATTAGTGCAGCCACTATGGAGAACAGTATAGAAGGTCCTCAAAAAACTAAAAATAGAACTACCATGTGACCCAGCAATCCCACTGCTAAGGTGTATATCCAAAAGAAAGGAAATCGAAAAGGTATCTGCATTCCATGTTTATTGCAGCACTATTCACAATAGCCAAGATATGGAATCAACCTAAGTGCCCATCAATGGATGAATAGACAAAGAAATTGTGGTATACATACATAATGGAACACTATATAGCCACCAAAAGAATGAAGAACATTATGTTAAGTGAAATAAGTCAAGCACAGAAAGACAAATCTCACGTGTTCTCACTCACATGTTGGAGCTAACTGTTAAAACAATTGATCTCATGGAGACAGAGAGTAGAATGATGATTACCAGAGGCTGGGAAGAGTAGTGGGGAAGAGGGGATACAGTGGGGATGGTTAATAGCTGCAAAAGTATAGTTAGATAGTTAGAGAGAATGTTTGATATAGCACAACAAAGTGACTATAATCAACAATAAATTAGGGTATACTTTAAAATAACTAAAAGGGTGGAATTGGAATGTTCCTAACACAAAGAAAGGATAAATGCTTGAGGTGATGGATGCCCCAATTAACCTGATTCGATTAATACGCATTGTATGCCTGTATCAAGACATCA
>NW_012154618.1:139503-158266 GCF_000956105.1 Propithecus coquereli | reverse complement strand
TGAAAATATTTGGGGGACTTTATAATATATGTACTACATAAGTAAAATATATGGTAACAATGCTGTAAAGGGCAGGAGGGAGAACTAGAAATATACTATTGGAAGATTATGATACCATATGTGAGTTGGTATATTACTGAAAGGTACAATGTGATAAGCTAAAAATGTGTGCTATAAATTCTAAAGCAACCACTAAAATAATTAACCAAAGGACTAATAAACCAACAGAGCAGGTAAAATTGAACCAAAAAAATCCAAAATAAAGCATAAAAAGAGGTAAAATAGAACAAAGGACATGAGGGAAAGACAATAACTTTACAACTAGTCACATCAATAATTGTATTAAATGAAAACAGTCTAAATACCACAATTAGAAGGCAGAGATTATAACAATGAATTTTTAAAAATCAATATCCAATTGTATTCTGCCTATACAAAATGTACTTTAAATACAAAAACACAAATAGATTTCAAGAAGTGAAAGAATAGAAAAAGGTACACTGTTAGTCATTAGGAAAATGCAAATTAAAACCACAATGAAATACCACCATAAATCTATTTAAATGGCTAAAATTAAAAAATTGACAATATCAAGCATTACTGAGGATATGAAGAATCTTGAAATCCCATACATTGCTGATGGGAATATAAAATGAGACAAACACTTTGGAAAGCAGTTTGGCAGTTTCTTAAAATGCCAAGCATATGCCTACCTATCATTCAAGCATTTCATTCTTAGGTATTTACCAAAGAGACAAGAAAGTACATGTTTATCCAGATATCTATCTGTACATGAATATTCATAGCAGCTTTTGTTGTAATAGCCAAAAACTGGAAACAACCCAAATGACCGCCAACATGAGAATGGATAAACTGCGGTCTATTCATACAATGGAACACTACTCAGCAGTGACAAGAAATGAACTAGTGATACATGCAACATGGATGGATCTTGAAATAACTACACTGAATGAATGAAGCTAGAGAAAAGAGTGCATACACATTACATTACATTCATATAAGATTCTAGACAATTCAAACTACTTCATAGTGACAGCAGATCAGTGGTTGCCAGGGAGGAGGAAAGGTGGGCAGGGCTGGGAAAAAGGAATTACAAAGAGGCAGGAAGAATATCTAGGGGTGGTAGATATGTTTACAGCCTTAATTTTCAGTGGTGGTTTCAGAGCTGTGTGCACATTGTATGTGTATATGAAAACTTACCAATTTAAATATATGCAGTTTATTCTAGGTAAATTAAAACTTAGTAAAGCTGTTAAAATAAAAATGTATACCCTGTGAAGTAGGTATTATTATTATTGTTATCACCACTTTGCAGATTTTACTCCAGCAAGTTTTTAACTATTACAAAACAAATTCAGTTCACCTTTATTTATATATATATTGAATGCTCTTCAGTTCTTGAGTCCTTTATTAGTATTAGATTTTAACCTTTAATGTGCCATTTTTGAGGCTGCCATCCATCAGATCACATAGAGGGAAATAAAGACGAAGTGAAAAAAGCATTTTCTGAGCACTTTTGATGTGCCAGGTGATTTACATATGCTAATATATTTTACTAAAGAAAATCATCTGTAAAGCATCCTGAGTATTATTCAATCTTAATGAGAAAAATTGGTCATTTCTATTCAAATATGAAAATAAGAGTGGTTGGCCAACGTAACACTGGGATCTAAGAATTTTTACACTGCACTGATTTCTTAACATGCTGGTGACCCTGCTCTTCCTCAGTTGCATTGGTAGATGCATGCTAACTGCTCAATAACAGCCCTTCCTGTTCTTTGGGGTATCTTTTGACAGATCCTCTCTCAGCTGTTGCACAAGCATAAGCAAAATGAAAGGAGAATTAAGTTCTTCATACAGAAGAGGTCTTCCCTCAGCCAATGTCCAGTCTCTGGCACAGGACCCCCTTTCCCAGGGTCAGACTGAGAGGGATAGCAGAGGTGTCCTGAGGCTCAATATTCTACCTGTGTGCCAGGAAGAAGTGACTTTTGTTATTTTCTCTCCACAGGTTCAATTTCTGTAGTCTAGAAACTGTGAGGGAGGAAGTTCTGCTCACCCTCACTCCATGTTAGGAGGCTGCTGACCGTTGAGCACTAAATCTTACTGCTAATAAAATCTAATGGTAAATGCAATACATTCTTTTGTCATCAATTTCCATGATTTTCAAAGAAACCTTGGTATAAGTTAATTAAAATCAAAATTTGGAGTTGGTCTGGAGGATCACAAATGATTATTGAATTTTGCTACAAATTTGAGCTTGGAAATATTATTTACCTGATACTGTCATCATGTCTAATTATTAATATTGCTGATGTCATTCTGATCAGACTTCCAGGTCCAAAATGATCCCCTCTTGGAAGGGCCATGAACAAAGTACCAGTAAGTGCTGCTTTTCCATCCTAAGTTCTTTGTCTGTTCCTAACCAGATATCTCAGGAGTGATGACACATAAGAAGATGAGGACTATACACATTCGATGCCTAACTGGTCTTACTGTTCCCAGTGGAATTTCCCTGACACCATTGCCTTTCTATAGTGACTAGTGACTTTGATCTTTCCAAAGCACAAATTAAACATCCTCCCCAGGGTTCCCAAGACAGAATTCACAATCCTTAGTGAGCCTCAATGGTTCCCTCTTGGTCTGGTTGTCGCCTTGTCAGCCTCGTCTCCCACCATGCTCCTTCTGGAACTCTACAGTCTGGCCTCTCTCCCAAGAAGGCCCTGATCTCTGATGGTGCTGGATGCTGGCACAAACTCTTCCTCTTCCTGGGATGATCTTTTCCTTGTCTTCTTGTCTGTTTAACTCTCGTTGGTTCTTTAATCTCTGTGTAGACATCAATTCTTCCAGGAAATCTTTCCTCACCTTCATTTGCTACACCCCCTAAGACTTGATTTGGGGCTCCCCCACTATACTCCCACTGTACCCAGGACCTCCTCCCTCTCCATATTGAAACTGCCGGCTCACTTCCCTGTCTATTCCATTTGTAAACTCCTTCAGGAGTTTGCATGACACACGTGCCTGACACACGCCTGGCATGTAGTAGAAGAACAAATAAATATTTTTTGAATGACCATCCTACTAATGGAAAGAATGAAAGAACCCACTAGGCTCAAGTATTTAAAACTAGGCTATGTCCAAAAAGTAATATGCTAAAAGGGAAAGAGATATCTGTCTTAGCTCTTAAAAGGTGGATAGGGATTTTCCATGAGGACATGGTTAGAAGAGCACTCCAGAGAGAAGGAATAACATAGGCAAAAGCACAGGGGCATGAAATGTGAGAAATTGAAAAAGTCATTCATTCCATGTTTCAACAAAATATTGATATATGCAAGTTGATCTATATACGAAGACTTGTTCCAAGGACCATCAGTCAATATTAATTAGAATATTTTCATTTGTATGAACCAAAAACTCCAACTCAAACTGGTTTAAACAAGAAAAAGTACTAGCTCACATGATTGGAAAGTTCAGAGGTGGGGGAAGCTTCAGGTTTTATTGATCCTACAACTCTATTACCACTTCAAGAGCCACCTTCTTTTTGTTTTCATGCTCAATTATATATGGTGATGGTTTTATACCAAGGCTGGCTCCCCTCCAGTTGAAGGATATCCCTTTACCACAATTGGGGTTATAGACTTTCTCTTTCACATTGAGTAAGAGAGGGAAAGTGAATCTTCCTTCCTATGTTTTCTGACAAAACTTTTGAGATTCACTCTGATTGGTTTGTAGCCAAGGAAGTGGAATGTGCTAATTGGCTTTAACCAGACAGCACACACTCCTGGACAAGGATGAGGCCAATTATCTCCAGTGTACATGGACAATGTGAAGAAGGAATAAATATCTAAATGAAAAATGGAAGTCAAGGATGACTCCTGAGTCATCCCTGCAACTGGAAGGATGGAGTTACTATTGGCTGAAATGGGAAATGCTTTGGAAGGAACTGATTGAGGAGGAAGATCAGAAGATCAGTTTTAGTCATGTGAATTTTGAGAGCTTCATCAGACATCCAATTGACCATGGCAAGCAGGCATTTGGACCTAAAAGGATGGCATTGAGGACAGAGATCTTGGTTTGACATATAAACTTTGGCATCTTCACTATATAGATGAAATTTTTTAAAGCCTTGCATTTCCCTAGAAAGAGAGTAGCACAATGCTTACCACATATGAGTGCTTAAGAAATGTTTACACTTATAATTGCTATGAGGACTTCATGAAACTTTCCTATAGCATTAATCAATGAATAAAAGGGTTATGTTCAAATTTACTCATATAAGATGAAACAAAGGAGTTTAAAATAATTTAATTTTTAAAGATATATCTGTTAAAAACCCTTTTGTTGCAAAGGATATTTATTTTAATCATAACGAAGCATTTACAAGTTGGTTTAATTGTTTCAAATGAATGGTTTCCTCAAATTTTTTTCCTATTTCTGAACTCAATAAATTTTTTGAAGATATTATTTTAGAGCCCTAAATCAGATTTTTTCTCCCTTTAAGGGATGAGATCTATGTCAGCTTGAAAGGATGCCATTGTTGCCCCAACTCCTCTTAGCACTCACACACACATATTGCAGCCAAAGGAAAGTAGGGAGAAATTTGATAAGGGAACTTCTCAAATGATGGCGAGTAAAAATTTAACATGTTTTTGCCTACTATACATTGTGTCAAAACACAAAATTATACAAATTTAAAGATTTAATTGGCTTTTATTTGCAATTCTAGAATTGAGCCACATCTTATTCTACAAAACAGAGTAAGTGTTCTGATGAGCTAAGCAGAGAAGTTTGGCTTTATAGGCAGAAAAGGGGTGAAGAAAGTAGAAACAAGGGAACAAAAAGCATACTGGTCATTTCAAAGATACTTTCCTTACAGGGTTAAAACAGAGGGGACTTCCTTATTAAGCTGACTCAGGTGACAGGAATCTCCTGGGTTTTTCCTGAAAACTGGTCTGTTTCAAAGTTCATTTTGATTAATGTGGCACTTAGCACAAGTGACGCTATTCTGGTTTGGTCTGGTCTTCTGGGGCCTAGTGCACGAGGCTAGTTCAGAATACAATGCCTCCCCCCCATAAAATTAGTCTAACAATTCCGCTCTTTTGGTCAGCCTCTCACTCAGGCGACTACAAGACCGAATTTTGGGCATCAGTGCTGCTCTCAGTCACCATCATTTTGGGTTTTTGGTCTCAACATGTCAATCATAGGTTACAGTGCCCTTGTTATTATGTGTTTCCTTGAGTTGTGGTCATCCCAGCCAGAGAGAGAAACCAGTTTATGTTCAGCAGACGGCTGCATGGAGACACTTAAGGCTTTTTGAAAGGATATAGTGCATCAAAGAGACTACTATTATGACTTTCAGGAGGATAGTACCCAGAGTTTTGGTATGCCCCTTACCCAGGATCCCCTCGAGCCAAACGAACTAAAATCGAACAGATCATAAAAAGAGCCAGACATGGGATCTACTCATTTTAAATAACCAGACTGTTCTATTTATTTATATGCAACAAAAAGTGTTAGCAACTACACAGATTCCTCGAGCTTCAGCCGGGAGGTAGCAATTCTATTATCTGTCATCCCATGATGGGGTTAAATTAAATTAGGAAGCAATAAAAAGTGGTTCTAGAAGTCTGAGTCTATAATAGAGACCACTAGTACAATTCCAACAACGGTTGCACTAGGAATGTTGCTGAAGTCAGCCACAGAGCGGACTAAAGTATCCCCTTAGGTCATGTAAAGATCTGGTTTAGCATGACACAGCCAACATTCCACAGAAGCTACTGATTTTGAAATTCTAAATATAGCATTATCCTGCCACGTAAAATTGGTAGGCATAAGTAAACAAAAATTAAGAGAGAAAAGAGTCTTATTACTACAGGGAGTCTTGTTCTGACAGCTTGGGAAAAGCTGTCCACAGCATGAAGTGAACTTCTTGTTTCGGTTTGCAGTTTAAATGTTTATGGTTATGACATTAGGCATTTTGGTGAACTGTGTGTCTCACACATTAAAATTTTCAACAAGTTGTCCAGCTTCAGCTTATAGGGTTTTAGGAACATGGTAGTTTTTGTTCTTAGTTGGAGAGCTATAGGCAGATATTGGAGATATCTGTATCTGTCTATCTATCTATAAAGGCATAGATATAATATAGATATAGACATTACATAGAATATCTCTGGAAAGACCACAAGGGGCTGGTACAGGAACATTTTTAACTTTATATTGTATCATATGTATAGAGGCATATATTACCCAGATACAAAGATGAATAAAATTTTAAGAAAGAAAAACTACCTCCAAATGCCCATGCCCCTACCCTCAAGCATCTGGCGCCCATACTCTCTCTCATCACCAGATCCAAGTAGCTGCTGAAAACACTAAACCCCCTTCCCTGCTTAGAGGACACCCACATCTGCTCTGACCACCTTTAGGCAGTTTTGAACACTGAACTCCCAAGGGAGGGGCCTTTCCCTCGAGAGTGAGCTTGGAGCCCACAGATGAATCACAATGAGGTGAGATGAGGGGTAAGATAGACACAGGGGCCTGACCCCTGGACAAACTGTGGCAGATCACGTGATGATTACTTCTCCCAAATCTAATCTCTGATGTTCGTGTTCTTCCTGCCTCTCTGAAGAACAGCATCTCTCTTCCCTCCTTAAAACTGTGCTTCCTCACACTTTCCAGTCCTGGAATTCACTGAGAATAAGGGGGAAGTGCCTACAAACTCTTCATGTGTACATTCACCCTCTCATAAATTCATAGCCACTTCAGTGCCAGGCTCTAGAGCTGGGGGAATAGCAGTGGCCAAAACAGACACACTCTCTACCCTCATGGTATTACATTCTAGATGGGAGAAGCACAACTGCAAATAACTAAACAGGTGAATGACTTGTTATAACTGTCGTCAAGTGATCTGAAGGAAGCAAACAAGGTTCTGGGGAGCTGGGGTCTGGGGCCAGGTTGGGGGCTGGCAGTGGGGGTGGGGGTTAAGGGTGGTCAGTAAATGCCTCACTGAAGAGGGGACATTTAAACTTATTGTCGAATGGCAAGGAGCCAATCCAGTGGAGGTCCAGCGAAGAGAGCTTCAGCTGTGGGAATAGTGAGTACAAAGGCCCTGACGTGGAAAAGGACTCGGGGTATTGGATGGAGGCAGGAGTGGCCATGTGCGGAGGGCGAAGTGGAAAGTAGCAAGAGACCCAAGAGGAAGGCAGGTCACCAGACACTTCCTGTCAACCGATTTCCCTATGCATCCACCATTAGATTTTCACAAATCTTCCTGTGTCCAGCATTATAACGTCAACAACAACAAAAAAAAAAGGCATAAATGCCTGTGACTTCACTATAGGCTTTGTCAATGGCTCTAGCACATTCCTGGACCCCATGAGCAGACTTCCAAAGATTAAATACCTCATCACCTAGACAGGCCAATCAGACGACTCAGGCTTGGCAGAGTTTAAGGGAAATGTATTTTTTATTTTGACATATTCTGTGTAAGTATCTCCCCTGTTCTGTGTGGTTGACACCCAACAAACTTTGCTGATTCCTTGTTCAGCATAACTGAATATTCACCAACTCTTTATTTCACTCTATACAGCCTGGATTCAAATCCCACCTCATCAATCATTAGCTGTGTGGCTTTACGGGCAATTTACTTATCTCTCTGTGCCTCGGTTTCCAGATCTGTAAAGGGAGGCTTATAATAGTACCTACTTCATGGGGTTGTTTTAAGACTAAATTAGCTAATACATACAAAGTGCTTAGAACTCTGACTTGACTTGGCAAAGTTCAATAACTGAAGGCTGCTATTCTTTACTACTCCACAAGAAATCCTTTCCATTTTCTTAAAGAGGGCCCTTGGGCCTGTATCCCAGTGTTTTGGTTGTTCAAGATTATGAACTTGAGACATATTTAACTTGGTGGGGGGTGCGGGGCACCCACAGTGTTTGCCATGGGAAGGCTTATCTGTCTTGCTGTGTGAACTGGCCGGGCTGCTCACAGATGTGCAGGTCTGTGAGTAAATCATGAGAGTCTCACAGGGGCTGAGTCTTACCTGCAGGTGTGCAACCTTCAGAGGATCTGGGGAAACTCAACAGATGGGGAGTGGGCTTTTGGAGCCTCCTGAACCCAACTGTTGAAATTATAGTGACATAATGTAGTAATTGCTGCTGTTTTAAACCATTATGTTTTTAGATTGGTTCACTGCATAGTAACAGATAACTGGAACGAGCAGTTAATGGGAGGATCTGTCTACAAAGCTCATGTGCCCAGGTAGGGCTAGTTTGCCAGAGAGAGAGAAAAAGAGAGAGAGAAGACGTTTTCTTAATCAGACACTTCTCTTTACTTTCAGCTATTTGAGAGTATTTCCATCTATTCTAAGTGAGAAATACTGTCCTCCATTATCAGAGTTTGATGCTATGTCCCTATTAAGACCTGTAAACTACTTGGTGATGAAATTGAAAATTGAAAAGTAGGGCCCCTTCAGCTCATGAGTGCTTGCATAGTTACATTAAGTACAAAGTTAGTGACTTTTTACCCCCTTTAACCAAGCATTCTTTCATCTTCCTAGACTTGTGAAAAGATTTGACCACTACTATTAATCTTGTTTTTGTATATTTGTGCAGATTAAAACATTAAGTGCACACAGCATGTGCTGTCATCACCTGCTGTTTTCTTGAAGTAGTGACCAAATGATAAGGCTGGAATATAAAAAAATAAAAAAGACCTGGGGACCTGATCCAGTGAGAAGGAACACCTGGCACACTGGACAGGGTAAGCCACCTTTGCCACTCCTTTCACCTTCCTGCTGGGAAGTAGAGACAAAGCAAACAGCCTTGAAGTGCTGAGAGTCTTTGCTCATTGCGCTGGTAATGGCTGATGAGGCTGAGCATGTTTAAATTTATTACAGATGCTGATCTTCTGGACAATCACGTTTTTCCTGCTGGGAGCAGCCAAAGGTAAGAAACATCACACCTGGCCTTTGGGAAGGGCTTAAATCCAAGATCTCAGCACTGGCCAGAGGAAGCTTTAGCCATGGCAGGGCTCCCAGCTTCTCCTGGGTTCTGGAGAGAGGCCGGTGGGGCTGACACTCTCTGCCTAGGAGAGTAGGCTGGGCAGCTTATGGGGCCCCTGCTTCAGAGCATCTCCCCACTGGCCTGCCTTCATGCCCAGGGTGCCCATGGCCAACTTTCCTAGGTAAAGCATTAAACACTTCCTGGCTTAACATATTGACTTATCAATGTCTGTTATCACATTAGTGAAATAAACATATCAGAAGAGCTAGGGATGGGACTCAGAACTTTTTAAATTTTGAGGGTAGTTCTAAGTGAAGGCACCATTGGTGTCCCTGTGGGATTTAATGGGACTTGTCCCAAGCCAGTACGTGGGCACTGGAGCCAAGAAGAAGGTGAGAGGGGCAAAGGTGGGTGCATTCATTGTCTTCAGACTGTCCTGGACAGGAGAGTGACCAGGCCTGGACAGCAGTGACATCTCAGAGCCCAGCCTCAGGAGGCAATCCTTGAGCAGACTCATCCTTTCTCTGTAGGAAAAGAAATTTCCTATGAGGACCTCGGGTGCTTTTCTGACACTGAGCCCTGGGCTGGGACTGCAATCAGGCCCTTGAAAATTCTCCCCTGGAGCCCTGAGAAGATTGGCACTCGCTTCCTGCTCTACACCAACGAAAACCCAAACAACTTTCAAGTGAGACCTCTGTCATTTTAACAACACTGTAACTGGGTGAGGGGCTGTGCCCACCTGGCAGACCACAGGTTTCTTATCTTTGTACCCTCTTCCTCCATCATGCCCTGCTCCACCACATCCCTCCAGCTGCCCCCGGGGCTAGCCAGACCTATTCTGAGTAGGTCTTCAGCAAATGTTGGTTTGAATGAATGCATGAGTCTCATTTGCCAGACCTCTAGCTGTTATGTGATTCTGGTCTGGGGCAAAGACCTTACTATTTAACAAGAACCACAGGGAAGGTAAGATTGTGAGCCACAGTCCAGATCCAGTGAAGGCAGGGGTTACTGGCCTGGGGAGATGGGGCAAAGAAAGGGAGATCAGAGTGGGCTGCATGGAAGAGATGGCTTTGTGCTAAGCTTTGAAGAGTCAAGGCACTGGGACAGGCAGAGATGAGGAAGGGGAGAGACAGGCCTGCAGGGCTGGGCTGTAAAAACATGCAGCACTCCTGTGTTTGTCACATACTCTCCTCCTCTCGGATCCATCAACGATTGAGGCATCAAATTTTCAAACGAACAGGAAGACCCGGTTCATCATCCACGGCTTCATAGACAAGGGAGATGAGAGCTGGGTGACAGACATGTGCCAGGTAGGAGCCCACTCTGATCCCTGCGCCGATTGTAGCCACAGCTTCCCACTAAAGTCTCCACCTCGCTTTACACACTCACAACAATGAGTTCAACAACAGGAAATCCTTATACATTGCATAACTCTATATAATTAAAATGTCTCTCTTCATAAAAATAAAAATTCCTTTCAATGTTTCTGAACTACATCTGCAGGCTGAAGCAACCACATGTGAAAAATATGTGAAAAATACTCCCACTATCTCATTTCTGCTTAAACCATGGCTCAATGTTTTCTGCTTCCATTTTTAGTGAGGGTACATTGTATTCCCAGATACGAGGGATTATGTTTTTTTTGTACAAATCTTTCCCACATTCCTGACAGAGATGTGTTGCTACGACCATTTATTTGAGATATAGAGACCTAGATTAGGTGACTAAACTGGCAGAGTAGAAAGTGCCCCACCCACCTACATGTAATATTAGTCAGAAGAACAGCAACAAAAGAATACACACGTGAGCACACACACATGCACACAGAGACACACATGCACACAGACGTGTGCACACGTGCGCACACGTGCACAGACACACATACACAGATATATACATGCACAATATACAATCATCCTTTCTGTTCATGAGTACACTGGTTCAATCTATTTTTCTGTCACCTTCAATTTACCCCAAAAGGCTGCCTTCCACACATATATCAACAATGCTAGTCGGTAATGTCAACAGGAAAAATTACAAACACAGAAAATTAAAGTCATTCTGCATTTGGCCTCGGTTTACTAGGTATTTCACTTGTCACCTTTCCTGTCCTATCATTCATAAGCATCTTATTCATACAGTTATACCCCAAATTCTCCAGGGTTTTGAGAGATTCCTCAGGGTTGCTTTGAAAATAAAAGCCCTGAGGAAAAAACTCTCTATCTCTGTGTATGTGATCACACATATTAGCATCCGATATGTGAAATGATTTCAAGTGGATTTTAAATTCAAAGTACCATTTTAAACTCAAGCTGGTCATATGTACTGCCTGACAGAACTCCTAAGGATATATCAGCTCCTTTGACATCCAGGAAGAAGTTTTCCTTTCTCAATCTCTTTTAAATCACTGCAGTTCTATTTTTCAAATATCTGCAGAGCATGTTTCCTCCATGAAATACTGTGCTGTCCTGACTGTAAAAGTAGTGAAGCTTCCCTCCCACTTTGAAGTTCAGTAAATGCCCAGGAGGCTGGGCCATTGCCAAATGGCTGAAAGGACCTCTCACAGTCAAACCTACAGGTCATTTAGACACTGGCCACTGGAGATTTCAGTTAAGGCCTTTCCTTTTCAAAATAGGGCTGTTTTAATGATGCAATTGTTTTTTCCCTCCTAATCAACCTTATTGAATTTGGTTGAAGAAAACCAGAAAGTGGCCAGGTTTTAATTAATCTGCAAGCTAGAGAGGGAATTGATTTGCCTTTCTCATAGCATTGGCCCTGAAGGACAACTCCTGACGACAGGATTCCCTAACAGAGTCTAGTTTATTTCAGTGCCCCAGCCAAGAGAAGAGAGAAGTGGCCATTTCTGATCCCCGCTGGATGGGGTTTCTCGTGCCTTCATGATAACACCCTGGTATTTCCCCAACACCAGAACATGTTCAAGGTGGAGGAGGTGAACTGCATCTGTGTGGACTGGAAGAAGGGCTCCCAAACCACCTACACGCAGGCCGCCAACAACATGCGAGAGGTGGGCATCCAGGTGGCCCAGAAGCTCAAAATCCTCTCGGTGAGTCAGCCAGCTGGGCCATATGAGGAGGAAAGCAGTGCCCACTGGTCTCTGTTGGGTAAAAATGAAGCTGGGAATTATGGATTAAAGAAGAATTAGAAAGAATTGACATTTCTTTCAGGATCTTACTTCTAAAACTGAAACTTGCCTTATAAGGACACACCAGTAGAAGAAAAAATAATAATTGCTAACATTTAGGAAGTGGGGGCTTTTATTATCATTTTCAGTTTATAAATAAAGAAATGGAGGCCCAGGAAGCTTAACTAGTTTGCCCAAAAAGTCATAGAGCAGGTGAATAGAAGTGTTGTCTTTTGGGCCCAGACCATCTAGCTTCAGGGGCCACCTATGATACTAGGTGAGCTCTGTTTGGGACAAAACACAGCATTGCTAGGGAAAGACAGTTGGAGCCAAAGGGCAGTATGTGCAATGGGCAATATACCAACTCTGTTGGCCTGTTGATGTGGGTTCTGTTGATGTTGGGGAATTTCTTCTGCCACAGTGATTTTGGTTGTTTTTTCCTACTCTGGTCTTTCATTTTAGCTAATTCTTTAAGTCTTTAATTCTTTAAGTTAAGTCAGTAATCCTTTATGACTATTTTCGATACCAGGGCTTGGCCATTTCTGTGTTATATTTAAAGGGTCTACAAAAGAACCCACTTCTGAACCCCTGCAGAAATCAAAACCCTTGGTGTTTGTACAAGAGGCACTGTAGACCAATAAATGAGGTGTCTTCGTGTGAATGTCTCTTGAGAACAACATTTGCAAACACCTCATGGCTCTATTTGATTTGGATTTTTTTTCTTTTTTTTTTTTTTTTTTGTCTTGAGTGGAGCACAGTATCAGGAGCATGTGAGGAGGTAAAGAGGATGAATGAGGTCCAGGCTCTCAAAGAGCTTGCAGTGAAGACTTGCAATGACAATAGAGTGTGATCTGTTGAGGGTTCTGATGGGGAGAGCACAGGCTTTATGGGAGCAAAAGAGGGAGCAGCTAATCCAGACTGGTGTGTGGGGCGATTAAGGAGGTCTCCCCAGGAAGAGACATCTAAGTTGAGAGTTGAAGGCTAGGCTGTATTAATTGCAGCTGGGCAAATGCTTGGGGGCTGCACAAACAGTGGGAGAACAAACCAGGTCCAGAGGGGAAAGACTACGACATATTCAAGGGCCTGAAAGTCTAACAAAGGGTTTGGCTGGAGAATAGTCTAGAAAAATAGATGATGAGTTAGGAAAGCCCTGAGGACGCTTGCAATGAGTTTGGGTTCGATCCTGAGGGCAGTGGGAGGCATAGAAGATTTTCAGCTGAGGAGTGATACTATCAGGTTGGCATGTTAAAAAAAACCACAACACAAATAATATCCTGAAAATACAATCTCCCCTCTCTAGACAGACTACAACTACTCACCTTCCAATGTCCACCTCATTGGCCACAGCCTTGGAGCCCACGTGGCTGGAGAGGCAGGGAGCAGGACCCCAGGCTTGGGCAGGATTACTGATAAGGCCCCAGGGGAAGGGCCCTATGTTTTGTCCCCAGCAACCCCAGAATGTGGTCACAAGGATGCAGCCCAGTTTAGAGTTGCCCTGAAGGAGACTGTCCCCCTGGGCTGTGGCAGAGCAGGGTGGAGCCTGCACAAAACATTTTAGGAAGCCCCCAAGAAGCCCATGAGTCTCTGTGACAAGGAAGGAATAGCTTTGCCCCCCTTTGCTTCTTCCATCTCTGTTCTGATCCCACCTCTCTAAGTCCAAGTTTTCTGGTGGTGTAGGTTGCCCAGCAAGACTGAGCATCCAGGAAAATGCCGGGTAAGGCTAGTATGAAAATGAGCAAAACATAATCAAGAAGGGGCTATATTGTCACTTCTTTCCCCCTTCTCTTTGAAATCAAGGGCAGAGTAGAACCTGAAAATTACGTTTCCCTACTGCCTCTGCTGGTAAAAGGAACCCAGCCACCATTATGGCCAAAAGCATCCTGTTAACTGAAGCAAAGCATTTGAATTATAACAACAACCAAATATACCTATATAACATAATTATTATAGTAAGCATAGATTAAGTGCCTGCTTATTCCAAATACTGCAAAAAGTGCTTTATATTTTCTTATTTAATCCTCAGAACTAAAGAAGAAGGCTCAAGGAAGCAAATAACTTGCCCAAAGTCACACAACTAGTCAGTGGTGGAACTGAGATTCAGACATGATTTTGCTGATGTTTGGCTTAAGCAACTCTATCTTTGTAAGAAACCTCCCCTTTATTTTCAGCAGATAACTACATTTATATTGATACTTTTTCAGTTGCTCTGACCGAAAAACTATTAACAAATTTAGGAGCCCTGTCAAGAAGAAAATATAGTCAAAAATATTAATAATATTTTACTTATATGGCCATGACTACATGCCAGTCACTGTGCTAGGGGCCACATAGCAACTCGTTTAATCTATAATAACCATATAAAACAGATGCCATTATTACTCCATTTTATAAAGTAAGGAAATTGAAGCACAAAAAGATTGAGTAACTTACTCAAGGACTTGCAACTTGCCCCAAAAGTAGTTGAGTAGGGATTTGAAGCCAGATAACCTAGCCCCAGATTCTGTGTTCCTAACCATGATACCATACTGTGCTTCTCCCCTTTTTTCTTCAAACTTAGGAAGAAAAAGAGGATGCTGAAGAAGAAAAATATACAAGTAAATGGGAGAATCTGATGTGGAAAAAAATCCTTGTTCAAAAAAAAATCTCAATTTCTTGGCTCATCTGCCTTCTTCTATCCATGCCACTGGGGCCTTTTTGTAATGAGCTACACTGAGACTGCAGGTCCTCATATTCAGCACCCGGGCCATGGCACTGCACAACTTCAGGGCATGGCACTCCTTGAGTTGGGCATTGCATATCCTAGGTAACTGTACATCCCCATCCTGCTGACACCTACAGTCAGGCCTACTGTTCTACAGTGCCGACCATCTCTTTTAGGGTTGGATCCCGTAGAAGCAAGTTTCGAGGGCACTGCTGAAGAAGTGCAACTTGACCCCTCCGATGCTGTCTTTGTTGATGTGATTCATACGGATTCAGCTCCCCTGATTCCATTCTTAGGTGAGACCCACAGTGCTCCAGCTTCAAGCATGTCCAGTTATGTTTTAACCACTATAGCCCTGCATTACAAAAAGCTCATTGCTGGTCAAAACATTTCAGGTTTTGGAATGAACCAACTGGTGGGTCACCTTGACTTCTTCCCCAATGAAGGAGAGAACATGCCAGGATGCAAGAAGAATGCCCTGTCACAGATCGTGGACCTTGATGGCATCTGGGCAGGTACAACTCTGGTGAGGATGAGGGGAGTAGGGAGGGCATCACTTCCCTGGAGTGAGCAGTGCCTTTCCAGAGCAAATGTTAGGAATGATAACACATCTTTCTTTAAAAATATACAATTCCCCTTCTGGACATTATTTCAGAAAAATGTAGCTACATATCATTTGTTATATCTCAGCTCTACTGATTTTGTACTTCCTTAGAACATTGCTGTTGATGTCCTGGAGTGTACAAAAAACAAAGAATTATAAAACTGTTGCTTAATGCTATAACTCCAACAATCAGTTGGTAGTTAACTAACAGCAAAAGGAAATATCAGAAGAGTAAACAGCCTGACTATAACTAAGAGAATTTTTCTGCAAATTCTCCCTTAGGAGTCGATGATATGGTTCAAACTTATGTAATTAGATCTAATTCAGTACCAGAATGAGACTATCTCCAGTGGTTTCCATGGCAAAGCCATTTGCACAATGAGAGCCATTGCTCACCTATGCTGAGTAGGAATAAGGAACAATCCTAGGTAAGGACGGTTACAGTGGAGTCTGCTATTCCAACTCTCTATTGTTGATCTAGCACATGTGGGAATAAAGGCAATCTTTCAGATACGCTCTGACTCCGTATCTAATGAGGTCAAACAGACAATGGACAGGTGAAATTTTATGCCAAACTTGTCATGTGGCACCACACAGGTTAAAATCCTTAGTGGGTTTTTCTAAGGAGTAATGATTTTTATTGAATTTCATAAAAATGGCTTGGCAAGTACGGATGCCATCAAAGCAATTATTAAGAATGAGGACAAATGCATTTTGTCTTTCACAGCCTTATGGGGGTTTGCATGGATAGGGTAGCCTAAACTTTCTACCAGTAATGGCCAAGCAAGTTCAAGCCAGGTCTGGAAGGTGTGCTGTAACATTTGTCACTTGGCCTGAGTTGCTGGGAGCTAAGAAAGGCTGCAAGGAAGATTAAGACACTATGAGAGTGATATTCAGACAAAGTTACTTAAAGTTATTCAGCCCTCCTTTCACTTGCATAAGTACAGCATGAAAATGTCCTTGCACTGGCTTTGTCATATCTGGGAGGTCATGTCACAACTGGTCATGTCTTTGAGGACCTCCAGCCTGGTGCCTACGACACGAGATGGCACAAAGGTTAGAGGGATGGGCTTGGGTTTCATTACCGGCTCTCCCACTTACTGGTGATGATTTGTAAATCTGAGGCTGTAATCTGTAGATTTTCCTGTAAAATATGAATTATATGGCAACGTATGGATGTAAGTAGGGATGATATGGTACCCACCTCCTAGGAAAGGTGAAGATAACATGGACAGTGCATATAAAGTGATCAAAACATTGGCCGGCACACAGAAAGCGCCCTCTATATGTTAATTGTTATTATTGTGGCTGGATTTGGGACTTATCTTAAATTTCTAAAAATATGGTCCCACTTTGGAGACAGAGGCAGAGAAGCTATTCCAAACCCCCCAACCACCTATGCATATGTCCTCATTTGTTTCCCCAGGAACCCAGGACTTTGTGGCTTGCAATCACCTAAGAAGCTACAAGTAATTACTCAGACAGCATCCTCAACCCAGACGGTTTTGCTGCATACCCCTGTGCTTCCTACAAGTCCTTCCAATCTGTAAGCTATTGTCCTAACTTGAATGATGGGCACCACCCCCCGTGGGACGGCTGTCCTGCTGTGTTCGGGATCTGCAATGCCTTCTCACTATGTGTTTTGCATTGTCCCTCAGAGTTCATGGTCCTATGGAGTGCAGAAAGAAAAAAAAACTTTAGGCAGGAAGTAGCTAAAATTCTAGATGAGATTAGTCATGTGGGAGAGAAAACTCTGGGAAATCAGAGAGAAGAGCAGTCAATTCAATGATGTAGAAAGGCTGCCTGAAAGAGGCAAGATTTGAATCTGGCTTGGAAATGATAAGAGTTTAGAAGGAAGAGGAGTGCACATTTCTGACAAGGGCAGAACCGGAACAGAAGAATGTGTGAGAGAAGAGCTCACACACCAGAGAGAGGGAAGGGTGATCCTATGTGCCAGGCTGGCAACAAAGGGAAAGCTGGAAGAAATGATAGGCTGGAGCCTGCCTGTTCTGGCTCATAGGAGCCAGTGTGAGCATCCCTTCCCCACTCTGTGTTCAGGGACATCATATTGGTAGTCTGAAATCGGACACTGTCAGAGGATTTACACCACGGAAATTGGTAAATGCTCTTCCTTCTAAACTCTCATCATTTCCAAGCCAGATTCAAATCTTGCCTCTTTCAGGCAGCCTTTCTACGTCATGACCAAAGCTTTCTGTCCCAGAGAATGGGCTGCTAATCATTCACCAGCATACTACTTAATGGAAGGTGTAATTCGTCTAACCTAAATCCTGGGCATCAGTATTTTTAAAGCTCCCCAAATAATTCTAATGTGTTATGCATAAGGGTTGGGAACCCTGCCCTGGGTGAAAGTAATTTAGAAATTATCTGTTCTAACCCCCTTCCTGTTACAAATGAGAATGCTCAGGCTATAGGAAAATTGAGTGTCTGCTCCCCAACATGTATCAGTCATAAAAAGACAAATCCACCTTACAGTCTCATCTACCTCTTCTCATTAGAACAAGTGCTTCCCCTGTCCAGATCAAGGGTGCCCACAGATGGGTCACTATGCTGATAAATTTGCTGGCAAGACAAGTGAGGAGCAGCAGAAATTCTTCTTGAACACAGGAGATGCCAGCAATTTTGCTCGTAAGTTGTACTTTGCCTATCTGTCCAGGTAAAGAAAATATAGTTTCTGTTACAAATGAAGGGCTTGTCTCTAACCTGAAATATTTGTGGGTACATTTTGATTATCTTAGAAAAGGACGCACTCACCCAAAGTATTCCATTTAAGATGCAACTGAAGATTTAGAGAGTCTGTATTTCTTCCATTTTATTTGTACGGCATGAAATGAGTAGAAGCAAATAGTAAAATTAATGGGATTATGGCAATTTGCATGTCCTTGTGGCCAGCTACCCTGAATTTTTGCTACTCCACAGTTTGTTGTTCCTTTTATTTTTAAGATTGTGTCAGACACATCTGTTGTTCTATTCACTCAGTAAACATTTATTTAATACCAGCTCTTTCCTGGGCTGTGCCCCTTAAGAATCCCCAACTCCATTCTCCATTTTCCCCACTCTGTCTAAGCATTTCTGATGCCCAGGGGCTGCCTCTCTGGTGAAGTAGGGGTGAGATTGAAGGCGAGGGTGGTTTCTCTACAAAACCTGCTGAATGGACTACGACATATGGTAGAGACTAGGCATATTTGGACCACTTTGTACCAAACTTCCCTATGACAGCTCTATAATATGTGGCCAGTAAAAACAGAGGCTATGTATCTATATAAATATATAAC
>NW_012154618.1:136835-137897 GCF_000956105.1 Propithecus coquereli | reverse complement strand
ATATGCATGTTTATGTATGTGTGTTTGTATGTGGGCATTTATGTGTATGTGAGTGTGTGGTCATATGTGTGTAGGTTTATATATGTGTATATGTATTTTTCTGCAGGTATATGTGTGTGTGCATCCAGGTACTGGGACAGCACTCCAGGTAGAAGTCTAGGTTACAACTGCCCATGTGCCTACTCTGTGCTGGAGACTGTCCAAGGCCCTGGGACTGCAGAAATAAGACATAGCCCTTGCTCTTGAAGTGCTCATCAATGGCACTCCTGAGCCACCTTCCCTCGTTCCTTCTCTTTTCACCCTAACTCCTGGTACTACAAGTCTGGAGCAGAGCTGTCCAACAGACTTCCTACAATGAGGGACATGTTCTGTGCTGTCCAATACAGTAGCCATTCACCTCCCGTGGCAATTTCGTACTTGCAATGCAGCTAGTATGCCTGAAAAACTAAATGTTTAATTTCGTTTAATTTGGATTTAAATATAAGCAGCCACGTGGGGCAAGAGACTCCCTTACTGGGCAGTACAAGTCTATAAGGGGCTATGGCTGAATATGTACTTCCCATTAAAGCCTAGTTCGAATTATAGATTAATAAGTAGAATTTCTTATACTTTGATGCCTCAGGGTAAGGGAAGGAGATAGAAGTCTGGGATTTGGGTCACCTATTTTGCATGTGAATAAATTGAACTCTTTTATCCTCTGTGCAGGCTGGAGATATGGGGTTTCCATAACATTGTCTGGAAGAACAGCCACTGGTCGGGCCAAAGTTGCTTTGTTTGGAGATAAGGGAAACATTCACCAGTATGAAGTCATTAGGTAATTTCTTATTTTACTGTTATATCTCGTTTGATGATATACACAGCCTTCAAGCCATACACTTAATTTGAAGTCTTATCATCTCTT
This sequence comes from Propithecus coquereli, assembly GCF_000956105.1. NCBI lineage: Eukaryota > Metazoa > Chordata > Mammalia > Primates > Indriidae > Propithecus > Propithecus coquereli. Next base: position 136,996 of record NW_012154618.1, on the reverse strand, counting down.
TATATATCAATGGATTTTAAATTACAGCCATGTACCATGTAACGACGGTTTGATCAACAAAACAGACCGCATATAAAACGGTTGCCCCATAAGATTATAATACCATATTTTTACTGTACGTTTTCTATGTTTAGATACAAAAATATTTACCATTGCATTAC
>NW_012154618.1:24700-136085 GCF_000956105.1 Propithecus coquereli | reverse complement strand
AAAAATTAACTAGAGTTTAAAAAACAATAAATAATAGTTTGAGGCTACTGGCATATAGCTGACTTTTCCACTTCTATATCCTTTATTTGGAAACTAATTTGGAGAAATACTCCTGTTTGTCTAGAATCAAAAAAAAAAAAAAGCAGCAAAGCTGTATATGGTCATTAGAACTCATTTTTATGAACATGATTGTTTCTGCTTCTGTCAAGTGGGATTATCAAACCAGGCACAACCCATACCAGTGAGTTTGATGCACGGCTTGATGTTGGAACAATTGAGAAAGTCAAGTTTCTTTGGAATAACAACGTGATAAATCCAACCCTCCCCAAAGTGGGTGCAGCCCAGATCACCGTGCAAAAGGGAGAGGAGAAGACAGTGTAAGTATCTTTGCTGGCTTGTGCCTAAGGATGTTTGGAGAGATTCATGTTATAACGTAACAGAAACCCACCCCAGAAAGCCCTGGTACAACCTGTTCTCCAGGAACTGGTTGAAGCTACAGCCCTATGCTCTCCTCATTTCTTTTCAATTGTAAATCAGTAATTACCTTGGTTTGACAACTCAAATCACCGGGGCATTCGCTAAAGATACCCAAACACTTAAAAAGCACTCATTTTTCTCCACAGGTACAACTTCTGTAGCGAAGACACCGTGAGAGAAGACGTGCTGCTCACTGTCACGCCCTGCTGAACTCCAGGCAGGAATGCCTGCTGTGTTCACATCAATAAAATCCACTGACGCGTCTGTCTACTCAACACGTCCATCTTTGGCGTCAGCTGCCGCCCGTGGCGACAAGTGGGAGTCGAACATTTAAAAATTTCATGAGCATTTCCATATACTTGGGTTTCTCGCCATTGACTTCTGATCACACACCACTCTTCCCCAGCTCCCTTGGTCGCCATGCCCCCTGTCTTCTCTTTACCTGAGAGGGGTGGCAATTAGCAGCAGAACTAGAGCTCTGCCAGGCTTTAGCCCTGCCCCCCATCTTTCACGGGGAAACTGAGGCCCAGTGGGGAGGGGCGTAGCTGTTCAAACCTGGCGTTCCAGTCAAGACAGAGGGTCGGGCTCCTGACTCACCTTGGGGGAAATGTCCCGGGATGATGAGGCCTCTCTGCGGCGGCAGATTTGGATGTGATGGGACCACTGGGCGGCCCTGGCCCTGGGTGAGGTATGCAGAGCCTGTGACGGGCACCTGCGAAGAGCGCGGACCGGCTTCCAGCCCCGACTCCCCTGAGCAGGGGCAGTCTGTGGCCGGCTCTTCGTCCCGGGGCAGGAGCCCTCTCAGAGCGGGGCTGGCTGAGGAGGGGTGGGAGGCAGGACTTCTAGAAGGAGCGCACGGAATGGGCCCTGCGTAGGCGGGGCTATCTGTCAGCCAATCGGCTTGGGCCCCTGGGGAACCCCTGGCCAATCAGTCGTCACCACTGATCAGTGGCCCCACCCACACAGACCCTGGGAGACAGGGGCGTTCTTTGAGGTGGCCCAGCCTGAGGTCATCCGGGAAGGTCACTGCCTCCTCAGAGGGTCTCCTCCTGCATCACCAGGCCCCACATCCCACCACGGCAGTTCCGGTGCCCAGCCTCTGTTTCTAACCAGCAATGCCACGTCAGACCTGAATGCGAGTAGGTTCCAGTTATCCCTCAAACGCAGTGTTGTGGCGAGGATGGAAGGAGCGACTGTAGGCCTCCCAGGACAGGGCACAGGGCGGAGTGCTCGGTTAAACAGTGGTGATGATGAGGGTGATAAAGATGATGGCGGTGGCAGGGGACACCTAGCACCCAGCGAGAGAGAAGAGAGCCCAGGCTGAGGCCCTTTGTCACAGTTTTACCACACCCCAGGCAAAGCTGCGCCCTATTGGCAAAGAGCTCAATCAATGCAAGGTGGATTCTGCAAACACCAAACACCAATTCTGTTCCCACCCCTGTACCAGGCACTGGGGAGAGTGGAAAGCAGAAGACACCAACTCTGCCTTGTCAGGGAGCACGCAGTAGTAGGGAGTGCTGCCCCCAATAAGCACTACCATGCTGCCTTCTAGAAATAGAAGCAAGGTAAGTCCCAGGACAGGGTGTCCCAGAAGAGGGGAGGATCAAAATGGGAAGGCTTTACAGATCCAGTGGGTTTACGCCCAAGTTTGAAGGAAGACGTCCTACAGAGACTGCAGGCTGGGAGGCCAGCTAGGAGGAGGTGGCCCCTGTGGATATCCAGGCAAGAGGTGATGAGGACCTCTGAGGGTGGTGAATGGAACCTAGGTATAATGGAGAGGGTGCGGCTGGTGGTCCATTTGTAAGAACCCTGCTCCCTGCTCAAGGAAAGCCTGTCTCACTGCACTCCTCAGGTATAAACGATGATTTGGGAAAAATGATTTTAAAAGAGGGAGAAAAGTGAGAAGAGCACAGAGCTATGGAAGAAGGAAGCCAGGTGGGAGACTTCCAAGGCTCTTGGACACACCATAAGCACGCAGCTTAGGCGCTACCCTGAGCCTCAGGATGACTTGGAGTGACCTGGGTCCCAGCTACAGGGGCAGGGGAGGCAATGGATGGAGACTTGAGCTGGAGCAGAGCCAGCTCACTCCTCCCACATCCCTATATTGCTGTCCTGGAACCTACGTCCTTTTATCAGATATGCAGCTGGAGAAAACTCCCAGGAAAGCAAAGAATAGCAGGTTCCAAGACCATGGACCTTGACTGCCAATCAGTGTGATTGTCTAGCATCCACTTCCTGACATCCTGGGGAGTCCAAGCTCAGCGCCATAGATCTACGACTCAAACACACTGACTTGGGGAGATGGGAAGTCTGGGGCTCTCTGGGGAGGGAGTGATCTACTTCTAAGATCATTTTGGTGATCTACTTCCAATCTCTACCCTGACCAATTAAAGAGCAATCATAAGCCACAGACCTTTTTATAAAGCCCACAGGTGATCCCCAGGTGCAGGCAGGTGACCATCTGCCATGATGCAAGTATATTCAGCTCCCAGGGCTCCCATGCACACTCTTCTCTGAGAAATTACTAATTTTTTGTTTTCATTTCAATGATCATCTATTTTTTTTACTAGTAATACAAATAAAACTTTCTTTTTGTCAGGATAATTTGCAGTAGAACTTTTGTCTCCTGAGTTGATGCTTAATAAAATGAAATCAACAGCAAAATTCCAGGAGGTTTCAAGAATTTTTTAGAATAAATAGAGTTCATGTATGTACTGAGGTCTGAGAAATCTTGGGCAGCATGATCTGGAACTGAAAATGTGGAAGAGATGTCCAGTGTCACAGGCTTTGACAATAGAGGGAGTTTGCCCTGGGACCTGGAATGAAGGCGCAGGGAGAAATGAGCTGGGGCGGGGTGGTGGTTGGGAAAAAACTCAGAAGAGGGGAAAAACAGGCTCCTTCCAGAACTGTGAGCCCTTCAATATAGGCATTTATCAGCTGGGAAGGCATCAAGAGAGTGGCAGAAATGAAGCTGGGCAGAGACCAGATGGTGGCTGTTAGTTTGCTGGGGCTGCCATAACAAAGTCCCATAAGCCAAGGGGCCTAAACAACAGAAATTTACTGTATCAGAGTTCTGGAGGCCAGAAGTCTAAGATGAAGGTGTCAGCAGAGTTGCTCCTTTCTGAGGGTTGTGAGGAAGAATCTGTCCCAGGCCTTACTCCTATCTTCTAATGATTTGCTGGCAATCTTTGACGTTCCTTGGCCATCTTTGCCTTCATATTCACAAGGCATTCTCCCATGTGTGTGTCTCTGTGTCCAAATTTCTCCTTTTTATAAGGACACCAATCATATTGGATTAGGGCCCACCCTAATAACCTCATCTTAACTTGATTATCTCTGTAAAGACCCTACCTCCAAATAAGGTCTTGTTCTCAGGTGCTGAGGGTTAGGACTCTAACATACCTTTCTGGAGGAACTCAATTCAACCATAGCAGTGTCCACTTGCTATGGTCTGAATGTTTGGGTCCCTTCAAAGTTCATGTCAAAACTTAATTCCCATTATGGAGGTATTAAGAGGTGGGGCCTTTGAGGAAGTGATTAAATCATGAGCGTGCTCCACCCTCATGAATGGGATTGATGCCCTTATAAAAGAGGCTTCAGAGAGCTGCCTGGCCTTTCCATCTCTTCTGTCATGTGAGGATGTGGTATGGATCCTTTGTTGTCCCCTTTCACTACGTGGGGACACAGCAAGAAGGCACCATCTTGGAAGCCAAGAGCAGCTCTCACCAGACACCGAGTCCTTGATCTTGGACTTCCCAGCCCCTAGAACTGTGAGAAATCAATTTCTGTTCTTTATAAATTACCCAGCCTCAGGTATTTCATTATAGCAACACAAACAGACTAAGACACCACCCTCACATGCACAGCTTAGGAGCTTGGATTCCGTATGAATTCTGATCCCTCTCCACGGAGTTATTCTCTTTAGATGAAGCCCAAATTATGTGGTAGCCCATATATAAGCCCTCCTCACATGCTTTTTCTTCTTTGTGCTTTTGATCATTTGTAATTATGTATTTGTAGGTAATCACTGCCTGTGCCCCATGGGACCATAGGTCCCAGGAAGGCAGGGAAGGAGCATGTTTTGTTCACCGTTGTACTGTCAAGGCTGGAAGAGTGTCCAGCACATTGCAGCCACATAAAAATGAATGTGAATATGTGAACCAGTATGTGAATCATGTATCTCTGTGCAATGAGGAGCCACCCACAGGATTAAGCTAGGAGGGACTTTGGGAAGTGGGAGGAAGCTGAGCTGGAGTGGGACATGCAGTGGCCTAGAAAGAGGTGATGCCAGCTGCAGGAGGGCAAGAGCAGGGGGAATGAGGGGAGGGGACAGATTCAGGAGGTGTTAAGGGACAAAGGTGCAAGCAAAGGAAGACCCAAGCCACTCCCATCCCCTGGGCAGCTGCTGTGCCAGCTGGCAGGGCTTGCCCAGACCTTGGCCCTGCCACCTATCACCTGCCAACCATGTGGTCAGCAAGTGAGTTTTCCCACAGGTGCTGACCTTCACTTCTTTCCCACATCAGACAGTTGGCAGAGCTTTGGGTCCTCTGGATGCCCCAGAGAGGAGAGGGAAGCTGAGCTGGTTTTGCATGGGCAGGCAAGTGGAAGTGAATGAGTGCCCCTGGGTGGCAGCCTGTAGCCCAGCTGGCCTGCCTTGGGTCACCCTGCAGAAGAGACCAGGCAGGCTCTGGACTGCTTGGGAGCACCTAGTGTGTCTTCCTCATCTTTCCCCAACCCCCAACCACCAGTAACTATAACAGGGTTATCCAGCCTTCTTTGGGGTGCAGCTTGGTGCAGGGACAATTTTACTAGATCAGCCTAGATTCCACCAATTCACAGATCAACAAACTGAGACCTGGCAGAGGAGAGACAATAGCACCATAGTAGGAAGTGGAGGCCTGACATCAGGGCCCTACTCTTCCATTTGCTCCTATACTAAGCCCTTTAACCTTCCTTGTCCTCTATTGTCTGAGCTGTAAAATAGGAATTAAACAAGACTCTCTATTTCTTGAGTATTTCACAGAATCTAAGAGCTTGGATTTGATCACTGCCATTTATCTGAGGATACCTTTCGAACCACCACTATCTAAGTCCTTTCCCATACTCAGCTGTCTCCCATGGTCCTCAACACCTGTCCTTGACACTGTGTTCCCCAGATGTGTTTGTTCCGCATATTTCTCATCACCTTCGGCATCATTACCTCTTAGGTTATTTCTTACTCTCTTTAAATAATGGACTCCTTCAGGGTGACTCTTAATTGGATAGAAGGCAGAATCCTCTCTCCAGGTTGTAGTTTCCAAAATTTCTTGTAGGATCCCAGATTTGAAAATGGCCTTGGAAGTAGATCACCTAAGTCAACCCTTACCTGATGCTTGACTTCTGCCTACCTCTACTCAAATTGCAATGTCATTCAAGTGAGGCAGGGAGCTCACTCCCCACTAACAAAACCCTATTCTATTTTCCACTGAATTGAGCCTTTGGAAAGTTTCCCTTATGTTGAGCAAATCTGCCTCAGTGAGCCCCTTGAGGGCAAGCATGACCATGGCCTGCCTTGGTATTTATTATAGAACAGACCCTTGTGACATGGAAATAAGAAGAATTACTTCTTGCCTCAAGGAACCAAAACCTCCTCCCCTTTCTTTCTAGCTCTGCCCTCTGGGATGGATGTTGACCAGATGAGACACCACTGGCCACTCAGGTGAGAAGGTTTCCCTGGATTCCTTGACTAATTTGTGGCCCGAACCAGGCGAATGTGAAAGATAAGAACCCACCAGACTATCTGAAAATGCCTTAGCTAAACCTCACCAAAGGCTACAATCAAATCACAGAATGGGTTAGCTGCTATATGGGTAGCAAAACCAAAAATCAAAGAACTACACAACCCAAAACCCTCTCCTAATAAAGACAGAAATCTTCATTAGGAATATAGAATCAGTAAAGGAAGATACTCCAGGCTTAGCTAAACACCTAAAATGGACCACAGGCCACAGCTGTGATCATTCTCTCTTAGGGAGAGTCCAGGGGCCAGCTGCGCCTGTCAGAGCCTGGGGAATAAATAATCCAGTCTCTTCCTCCTCCCACCCTCTGATCGTCTGCTGGTGCCTCCCATTGGCTGAACCCAACCAGAAGGCCAAGAGCCAAGCAGCCCAGGAAGGCAGTCCTGGGCACAGGGCAGGAGGAGGAGACAGGAGACTGAATGTGGAGAGGCAAACGGGAGTTATCCAGCTCACCAACTCGATGAGACATTAACTTCTAACTCCCCATTCTTACATATGGAAAATATTTATTAATCATCTCCCACTGCTAGGTACTGGACTCCAGCAACACGGTGATGGCTATACAGACCTTGACCCTTCTATCAAGGCAAGATCTAAACAAATAGTCATGGAAATATAATTATCAATTGGGATGCTTTTTATGAAAGGAAAGATAAGGAACATGATAAGAGATGTTAAGGAAGGTCTAGTCTCAATTTGAGGGTTGAAAAAGTCTTCTTTGTAAACTGAGCCCTGAGGGATGACTCTGGCTTAGACAGGGAAAGCGGAGAGTGTGTGGGGAAGAGGAAACAGAATATGCAAAGACCCTGAGATGGGCACTTTCCAGAGACACCTGGAGTTTAGTGAGTGAGGGAGAGACACAGGTGAGGCCAGGGAGGGAGGGAAGGTCCAGATAACACTGCACCTTAAAGGCGCAGTAAGGAGTTCAGATGTTTTTCCAAGAGCTACGGGCAGCCACTGGTCCCATGTCATGGGCTTAGGGCTTCATTCAGCCTAATACTGTCATTCCGGCATCCTCATTGGGGTCCTTTATGAGCATGAGAGTCAAGCTTTGGATCAGGTGTCATCCCTCAGCTGCTGAACACCTCCAAGGGCAGTGGGTGCCAACACCAAGCTTTGGATTCACTGAGGCATCAGCGACCCTATTCAGGCTTCGTCATCACTTTACCAGTTCCTTAAACCTCCACTTGACTTAAGCCCATTTGAGATAGGGAAGTTCATTCCTTGGCTTCCCTCAGTGCCACACTGTTCACCTCCAGTCTCAGAATTCTCAGAAGGGAGTTTCACTGAAAAACGCTATTTTTCTACACTGGAAACCCTCAGGAAATTACAGACAACCTCAGCGCTTCTGGGATTGATCAAAGGGCAGAAGTGGAATGCAGAGCAACTGGAGCTCCCACCCAACTGCCGGTGGGAGTTTACAACAAGTGGTTGCCGGTGCAACCACTTTGGGAAACTGGCAGCATCTCCTAAAGCTACGCATGCACACACCGCAGGCCCCCACAATACTCCTGGGTATAAATCCGAGAGAAACGTCTGCATATGTCCACCAAAAGACTTATGTTACACTAGACAAGAATGTTCCTAGAAGTAGCGTTCATAATAACCCCAAACTGGAAAGAACTCACATGTCCACCGACAGAAGAACGGATAAACAAATTGTGATATAGTCTCACAGAAATATACCAATACTACCCAGCAATAAAAAAAGAACCAACTAGTGATACACGTAACAACATGGATAAATCTCAAAAACATCTTGTGTGAAAAAAGCAAAACAGTAAAGAGTACATACTGTTTCATTCCATTTATATGACATTGTAGGACAGACAAAGCTAATCTATGGTGACAGAAATCAGAGTATTGTTAGAAGGATGGCAGAAGGAGCTGTCTGCTGAAAATATTTTACATCTTGATCTGGGGCATATACATAGGAATAGGTATTTGTTGAAACTCATTAAACTATATTTAGGTTTTAAATTTAAGACCTATGCACTTTGGTGTATCTAAACTATATGCCAATTTAAAACATGGAAAGAGGTCACCTGGCTATTCCCCCATGTTCTCCTCTGGCAATGAAGGAAAGAAAACACCTCCACTTCTTATCTCCAGGCCAAGGTATAGCCAGTGCAGCTCAGAAATACTTTTAAAATAAACTATATTGTTTCTAAACAAAGTTATATTCAAACCATGTTCATCTTCCTTTTGAGCTTCTCCATCTGTGAGGTTGCCTTCAATTTTATCTTCTGTCTAGGTTCACTGAGTGGGGAGAGGGCATCTCTCCCCCAATCCCACCCCCAAGATAAAGAAGGCATGTATCTTCACAAACTCTCACTTCCCATCCTTGCACCATCTGTCAAGAGCAACAGGCAATATGATGGGTTTGGGGTTCGTGTGTCCAAAGGGATTTTGATCCAAAGGTGCTATGTACCGCTTGGCGTTTCCCAGTTATCACCTTGGGAACACAATCTTTTGGCAACTGAACCTGTAAACTCAGACTAACAGAGCCCTTTCCCACTCCAAAGTCGGTTTTGCTTTCCATGAATCTTACTTTATAAACAATCCTGCTCCCCGGGTTGAGCTGGCTTTATGTGTTTATGATAACTTAGGTTCAGAGTACCCACATGCAGTGCCATATCTAACCTGCCCCAGCCTCTACTCTAAGGAGTCCAAAGGATAAAGCCAGGTTATAAAAGGCCACAGCCAAACTGCTGGGCCTTGAGTGGAAGCTCTGGTGCAGCACAGTAAGTCACGGCCCCACATGGGGAGGGGACTTGGCAGGGCTGGGGCAGTCCTGGCTGCCAGAGGGACATGGCCCATAGAAGAGAAACCACTGCAGTGGAAGCCCCTGAGCCCGGGGTTCATGTGTGCTGCTGTCTAACTCTGTGTGTTGGGAGGCCTCAGCCTCAGGGCCCCCACCTCAAGGGAGAGACCTGTGGGGCCCAGGCCACTGGGCATCTGTTCCACTCACTCTCCCATGTTTGCCCCAGGCCTCCTGCCCTGGGTGGGTCCTGCTGCTGCCAGCCTCACACTGTGCACGTGGGTGTCTGGGAGTGTCTGTGTTTTTATCCATGCAGATGCTGTTGTCTTGGACAATTGTCCTTCTCCTCCTGGCCACAGTCAGAGGTGAGTAGCTGCCACCACTCTCAGACTTAGACATGGTTATTTGGGTCATCAATTGCGTGTTTTGAGCCCCTACTACATGCAGTGTGATGCACAAAGAAATCATTCCTGTTCTTAAGGAATTTGCCTTTTCAAAGAGCAATGGGGAAAATCTGAAATGGCAGAGAATAACTTGAAAAAAAGCACGCATAAAAGAATGACACGAAGACATGCGAATGGGACAAACACCAGCGAATGCCTACTGTGTGCATGGCCTGTGCTGGATGCAATGGAGATGTCAAGACGTAGCGTCTCTGTACTACAGAGTTTATCGGCACTTGCTAAATACTTGATATCGGGTGAGTATATGTCAAGGGCCACCTGGGACTTTCCTGAAAGAGGCCATGGTTTAAAGGCAGCAGGTTGTAGATCAGCGATTCCCCAAGTTGCCTGATAATAAGGGGCACTTATTAAATATGTGTTTCTGGGGCCCTTCCCCAGACCCTCAGAATCAGAATCTCGGAAAGAGAGAACTAGGAATGTGTATATGCAGTGTACATGCTCACCCCACCCCCGGGTGATTCTTACCACCACAGAAGTTTGGTGAACCAAGAAAGACCAGCATTGGCCTTCGCCAGAGCTGTGCTTGGTCCTGCAGAGTCTTCCTGTATAGATATGACATTGCTCCTTTCTAGAACCTCACAAAGTCCTGTTTGTGGCTTTTTCTGCCTTAGGGAGAGAGATCTGCTACCAGCCTTTTGGCTGCTTTCTGATGAGAAACCATGGGCAGGAATCATTCAGCGACCTTTCAAGTTATTTCCCTGGGCCCCCAAGGACATTGACACCGGCTTTCTTCTGTACACAAATGAAAACCCAAACAACTTCCAAGTAAGAGTGGGCATGTAATGACTGCATGGAGGGTGTATTTGGGCCCCCACAGTGGAGTCTTCACTTGGCTGTCAAAGGCATAAGTCACTGCCTTGGAACTTTCCCTGGGAGGAGGCGGGTATGCACAGCGTTTACGGAGAAACCCAGAGCCAGGGTATCCCCAGCAAAGTCTGTCTCCTAGAAATGGAGGGAGAGAAGCCCCCTCAGGAGTTGAGGCTGAGGAGGTGTAAATCCTTTTTGAGGAGCTAGAAGACAGGTGGGGCAGGGGGGACATTTAACCGCAAAAGAGAAAAGGTGAGGCCCCTTGGAGCACTGTTCAGTTCCCAGAAGGCCTGCCAGGTGACAGCTTGCTCCAGGGGGTCAGAAGTAAGCAGGAGACAGTTTCAAGGAAGATCTTGCTAAGAATTCAAGCAGCTCGTAGCTCTGGTCCCTGACAGTATAGAGAGTCAGGTGTCTGTCTCTAGGTCCCTGAGGTCACCCACTGTGGGGCCCTATGTGACAAATTTCCATTTAGTGCCCGTAGCCGGGAGTCTGCTTGGACATGGTTACTGTGCTATTTCTATTTTGTTATCTTCCTTCTGGCATCTTGTCCATGGGGTCTGTGGAAGGGGCAGGCCTGTGGGCATTTAGGAATGTGTTCTGAAGTCACACAGCTCCACTGAGCTGAATCTGCCCTCAGGCCTAATGCTCTAGCCCAGAGGTTCTTCACCTTTTCTGTGCCAGAGACCTCTCTGGCCACCTGGGGAAGCCTACAGGCCCATCTCATGGCAATGTTTTTAAATGCATAAAATAAAATATATTGGATTACAAAAGAACCCCATTATATCGAAAAATAGTTATCAAAACATTTAAAAATATAAATATGTGATATATTAATAGTAATATATGTGCTGCTTTATTATCTCACTAACGGGATCTAGGAGTTGGTCTAATAACTACTGTCATTTAAAATAGTGATGAGTATAAATGATATTTTGAGATATCTGCAATAACTACAATGTAACCTAAAAAATGTCTGTGACTTCTACTGGGACAGAGTCACGGGTGTTGCTAATACCACTGTGGTTTGTTGCTTAATTTCGTGATTAACGGAGACGCTAGATTTCAGTTAGGGATTCATGAAAATAGAAGTCCATGAACTTGGACTTTCTGAATTCTATCCACAACCCCAGGTCAGGAGCTCCTTCTAGTTTGACTCAACTTCATGGGAGTTGAACCTGTGATCTCAGGTCCATGGCTTGGAAAGGCCAACATTCAAAATCATCTTTTTAAATTAAATCAGCGAATCACTACGACCGACCCAGACACCATCGAGGCTTCAAACTTCCGACTGGACCGCAAGACACGCTTCATCATCCACGGCTTCCTAGACAAGGGGGAGGAGAGCTGGCCGTCAGACCTGTGCAAGGTAGGAGCCGCTCTCCTCACCTGGCCACTCGCTCGTGAGGCCAGCACCCAACACACAGATTCCTAAACAGCACCCCCAACACCCCAGAGAGAGGAAAGAAAATACTCCAGGGAGGGCTGGGTCCTTCCTAAAGCCACAGAGGAAAGCCTGGTTCTCAGGGGCATCCATTGCCAAGTTCTCCCTACCTACCAATTCCTAGCCCACCATCTCCTCTGAGGCTGCAGAGATACAGAGTCCAGTCAGAAAGTCTCCCCAAGTTGGAGACTACAGCAAACTTGCTGGCATGTGTCCCTGATGGTTTATATAAAACCCCTGCATGACATAAAAAAAACACTTAAATTTTACCCTCTAAAGCACCACTATCTGTTAGAACGTTTTGCAATGATGAAAATGTCCTACATCTGCACTGTCTAAATCAGGAGCCACTGGTTGCATATGGTTATTGACATGTGGCTGGTGCCACCGAGGAGCTGAATTTGACATTTTGTTGGGTAGTAGTTTGCTCACAGATCTGTTAGATGGTCTGTTTGACCTGGCTGTGTCAATAACCACCTGCGAGACCTCAGACAAGTCACCGGTTCCAGGTCTGTTTCCAGTTTCCACATCAATTAAGCAGGTGTTAGTATGGCCAGTTCATAGTGTTGCAGGAGGATGAAGTTATGATGGGTGTAAGGAATATTAAAGCTCTGACACAAGCTAGTTACCCGATGGATGTGAATTCCTATCTCTGTTTATAAATTGGTTTCTGCCCCTTGTTTGTCTTCCCCAGAAAATGTTTAAAGTGGAGAAGGTGAACTGCATCTCTGTCGACTGGAGACTCGGGGCCCGCACAGCATATTCCCAAGCCGTGCAGAATATTCGGGTCGTGGGGGCGGAGATCGCTTACTTAACACAAATTCTGTAGGTAAAACACTGCCTGGGCCCGTCCCGTGGGCCGGGGACAGAGAGAGGAGCAGGGAAGCACCGCGTTGCACCCAGAGGCAGCCTGGGGACCGGTGGGCAGGTCAGGGCTGGCAGCAAGGAGTCCAGGTTCTAAGCAAGAAATGCCCTTCCTAAGATGAACGTTCCTCCCTTGCCTACGGCCCTGAAGACACCGCGCCCCATCATTTCCTAGCGGGGGGGGCCTGGGGTAAAATAGCCTCGAAGCCTCAGTTTCCCCTTTTGAAGTGAGGCCGTCCTCCCAGGCCGTGGTGGTTATTAGAGCGCAAGAGGGACTGCCCAGCAGGTATCAGCCAGCCCGTGAGGGGAGGCCCTTTCCACGGTCCTGAGGGAGCCCAGGCCGGGGCCACTATCCACGCTCTCCCGGACAGGTCCCACCCCTGCCAGGGAGAAGGGAAGGGAGGCGGCAGCGGGGTGGAGGGTGGCCGCCTGCAGTTGGCGCGGCGGCCGCTGGTCAGCACTGTTGCCGCGCGCACGACCCGGCCCTGGGACGCGCAGACTGCAGCCTGGGGGCCTGTCGCGCCGTCCGATCCCCGAGCCGGCGGTCGTTCCTCCCGAGTTTCGAGCCCGGGTCCTGACCCGATCCCTGGCAGGATCCCGCGCCTCCTTCCCGACCGGCAGGTCCCCATGCAGTGCGCTGGGATCTGACGTGCCGTCCCTCCGCAGACGGAGCTGGGGTACAGCCCCAAGGACGTGCACCTCATCGGCCACAGCCTGGGTGCGCACGCGGCCGCGGAGGCGGGCAGGAGGCTGGGGGGCCACGTGGGCAGGATCACTGGTAGGGGGCGCAGGGGCCGGGCCGGGGTCCCAAGACCCGGGGTGCACGCAGTTAGAGCCTCGGCCCGTGCACTTCCCGGGCGAAGGGCGCCCCTACTGGTCCTCTATTTTAGCTGATGCCGGACTTAAATTTAAAAATAATTAATGTGTATTATTAATAGAAAATAGATGGTTATAAATAAAAATACATTTATTTTTAAAAAGAAAGATTTAACTAGCACATTAAATCCATGACTCAAGGGTTATTATTGCTAGGCAAAGTTTTTAAAAAAGTGAGATGATAAAAAATTCATCAGTTCTGTAAAATTTATTGAATGTCTTCGCTGTGCCAGGAGAAAGCAGAAAGTGAAAGTGGCTCGCTGAGACCTTCCACATAGAAGGTGCTCAGTAAATAATGAATGAATGAATGAATCACTAGGCAGAATGAATGCATACAAGACAAAGACACAACTATTTATTTTGTGCAGCCGAATCAGTATATAACTTTAGCAAACAGTTCAACATCCCTTTGCTCAAGGCACTGGGTGAAGGATGGGGGATAACAGCTGATGTTTATGTAGAATTTTGTAGTTTTCCAAGTGCTTTCTCTTACATCTTTTCATGGAGTTTTCACAATGACCCTGTAAGATGGCCTGTTGTCATTATTCCTACTTTCCAGATAAGGATGCTGACGCTCCGAGAGGACATACATTTGGCCTGGAGCAGAAGTGGGGCAAGAATACAGATCACTGTGTGGCCCACTCCTGGGCACAGAGGACCTAGGCACAGCCCCTGCTTCAGGAAACTCACAGTCTAGTCCAGGAGGCAGACAACGGAGTAGGCAAATAAAATCCACAGCAGAATTAACAGATGCAAAATAATGCAATGTGGATGGAATGGGCCAAGAAAGGAGAGGAGTTAGATTCTCCATTTAACCATGCTGAGGTGGTGTTTGTGCTGGGTCTGAGAGGAAAAAGATTTAGATAAAGGAAGAATGTGGGGAAGGGCACAGCAGGCTGGGGAACAGCATGAGCTAAGACACAAAGGAATAGAAGTGTGCAGGGCTCGGGGACTGGGGAGTAGCTGGGGAAGGCCAGGGAGCTTCAGTCTCTCAGAGCAATGGCCAATGGTAACATGTAAGGACAGAAAGAAAAATGGACATGCCAGTGGGAGGCAAGGGTGCTCCGCCAATCCTCCACAAGCCAAGCACTAGGGATTTCCAAATGTTCCTCCACAGGCAACAACCCCACTCCTGGCCTTTCCGTCCCAGCCTCTCTCTCCCAAGCAGACCAGGAGCTACAGACCCAATCCCCTAAACCATAGCTGCTAGAGCATGAGGCCCTTTGCCTGAGAATCCTCATGTTCAGTTTGCAGGGACGGGGTTTAGATCCCAATTTTTCTTACAGTGCAGCTTGTCCACTCCTCCCTTTCGGGGCTAGATCCAGCAGAGCCACGCTTCCAGGGCACGCCTGAGGAGGTTCGGCTGGACCCATCCAATGCTGCGTTTGTGGATGTGATTCACACGGATTCTGCTCCCATAGTCCCTTCCCTAGGTGAGTTCCTCAATCCCATCTCCTGATGACCAGGGCTAGAATTGATGACACTGGGCCCAGGTCCACCTCCACACATATACACACAAATTTCAGGGAGCGGCTATTCAAAATGGTTAACTACAAGAAAGGCTTGGGCACCAACCATTCAAAATGGGTACCAGCTTCAAATAAATAACTGGTACAATGTCAGTGGTATCAGCCTGCAGCCTCAGGTTAGACAAAAAACAATTCTATAGTGTATGGTGGGTTTTCACTCAATCCTTAACCCCTATATCCTTCCCCAGTCTACCAATACCTAAAGTGGCAGATGTGTAATTTTTGATACTTGACCGGTACTTGCAAAATACAAAGTTAACTTTTGTATTTTTTTCTTCTTTTGTCAAAGCTTCGGTTACAGTTTGTTTTGTTGGAGACTAAATCTATCCTTTTATTTAATTCTTCTAAAATCAATGTTCTTTTTCCAATATTATGTAACTACTCATAAATTTGCCAATAAAGGATATGTTTTTGATGATGATGATGATCATAATGATGTTATCAATTACTGTTTACCATGTGCTGCACTGAACATTTTGTACACATTATCTCATTAATCTGATAACACCCTAGAAAGTG
This sequence comes from Propithecus coquereli, assembly GCF_000956105.1. Classification (NCBI taxonomy): domain Eukaryota; kingdom Metazoa; phylum Chordata; class Mammalia; order Primates; family Indriidae; genus Propithecus; species Propithecus coquereli. The sequence continues at coordinate 120,570 of NW_012154618.1, read as the reverse complement.
GGTATCATTGTCATCATTTCATAACTGAGAACTGATTCTCAATGAAGTTAATTAATTTCTCAAGATCACTAAATCTGTAAGTAGAACAAGGATTTGATCACAGACCTGTGGGCCTCAAAGCCAAAGCTCCTAGCCGTTAAGCTATGGCTTTCAATATAAAAATGTAATGTAGAAATCAGAATTTTAAAATGAATGAAGTCATAAAAGTTGCACTAGTCCTGATAGGTTTCTACGGGTGCATAATGGTATCAAGGCATATCAGTATTGTCCAGGGCCTTCCCAAGACAGACAGACACATATACTAATATATGTGTGCACACTCAGCCAGAGCCCAGCTTCCCCCATCTGTTCTCTTTTCCGTCCTCGTCTTGCCAAGTACCCATCTCTGAGAACTTTCCGAAGAGCTAGAGGTGGTGGTGGCTGCGCTGAGGGGAGAATCTGCAAAGAACGTTCTGTCTCTGATTGGTACAAGCTGAACATCTTGTTGTGGCCACGACCTAACTTGGGACCACTTAGCTTCCTGCTCACCTCTGCTTCGAATATTTTAGGTTTTGGAATGAGCCAAAAGGTGGGCCACCTGGATTTCTTTCCAAATGGAGGAAAGGAAATGCCTGGATGCAGAAAAATATCCTTTCAATCATCATTGATATAAATGGAATATGGGAAGGTAAGTAAATTCAAGAGACAGCAATTGCTCTATTTGGGGAGAAAGTAGAATGTATGGTCTGGCCTTCCTAATACTGAATTTGCCACCACTTCTGGGGGCTTATTCTGTACCAGGCATTTTCACAACAATGCTATGTGACAGTTACTATCAGAAAAGTTACACAGTTTGTCTAAGGCCACCCTATATTGAAGCCCAATTTCCGACTATAAAGCCTTGATCTCATGCCCCAGCCTGTGCTATCTCCCCCGGTGGTCAGGATGCTGGGATGAGGGCTGACTGGCCCACTGGAAAATACTCAGCTCTGGTTCGGGCTGTCCCTTCTACCTTCAGCACCTGCTCCTTAAAGAACTTCAGGGCATCAATGAAGAGTCAAAGGGCTTTGACTTTCTTGCTGGTTGCTGTTGTCAGGTGCTGGGAATGGAAGGGGACTGAGCTGGTAAGAAGAGCACAAAGGAGGGATTGGGGTGCATGTGGGAGGGGAAGGCCTGGAGGTCTGGGGGAACCCATGGTGGCTGCTGGTGTGTATTTCTGTTCATCCGAGAGAACAGGAAACATACCCCTAGCATTCAGTGACTTCAAGGTACCATATACATTAGCTGCCTCTTGTTCTAGCCTTTGGCTATTTGTGTTGCCCTCTCCCTGGAGACTAGGCTTCACTCTCCTCCCTGAAAGGGGAGGCTTTGAGCCCTGATCATTTTATTTGTCTTTATTTTTCTGAGCTGGGAGTTGCCAGAGGCCAAGGACTGTGCCTTGGGCATCCCAAACACCCCAGTACCCTGCTCAGGGCCTAGCCCAAAGCAGTCACTACATACTCCCTTAAGTTTAATTGAATGGCCTTGTGCAGGATTTTAATATTCCATGTGCTTGACATCAAAGAGCAGAGTTGATAAAGCAGCCCCAGCTTCCACTGACAAGTAAATGGGACTCTTGACCGCTCAGCTCTGTACCAGGTAACTTCTGGGAAGATGTGGCTATTCCCTGCTCCCTGAAAGAACACCAGTGTCACAATAATAGCTGCCCCCTCCCACAAATGACAAGCAAGGCTCACATAATAGGAACGAGCCCAGGTTTAATTAGAGAGGCAATTTAGAGTGAACAAGTCCATGAACTCTGGAGTGTGTTTCTATTGTGTTGAGCTCTGAGTCACCCAGGCGCTGGGCACTGAGGAACAATTAAATCCACTTTCTCCCCTATTATGGAGTCCCTGGGCAGCAATTTTGGATAAAAGAAACAATTAAGTCTGAAACAGGTTCTGTTTTCTGGTGATGAACGCTGGCGTGAGGCACACAGAACCCGGCTTTGGCCAGAAGCCGTGGAGAACAGATCCACCCGGCACCAGAAGGGGTCTCCTTCCACAGCAGGTGGGAGGTGAAGCCCACCCAACCTCCAGGATTGGCCCCCAGCTGTGTCCGAGGTCACTGTGAATTACTCCATGGGAAGTTTTGTACCAAGTAGCCAGAATGAAAAAACAGTTTTCCAAACGAGAGGACTTGAGTTGAAAGTGGTGACTAATGCACTGAAAGAGTAGCTGGGGGCCACGGCGACCTCACTGTGCACTCCTTGTGCCTTGTGCCGGCACAGCAAAGAGATTTCTCCGCCTGAGGCCGAGGCACAGAAGAGGTTGGTTTCTAGGAAAGGCCTGTCCTGGTGGCCCGGAGTCCTCACACGGGGGGCGAGTGCGATCCACAGCAGCATTACATGGGCCTGCATGGCCACTATTTTAAAAATGGGGATGCACTGCTACCACTGAGGCGTGGGAAGATTTTCATGTAAAAGTTGAGATTCTCATGAAAACTTAGAAGACCAAGAAATTTGGGCCTTTAACATGTAACAACTGGCCGGGCTGTGCAGGATCCCTTTTAAATGCTGTTTCTCTCTTCTCTCTTAGTCTCTTTGTCTCTCTGACTCTCTCTGTCTCCCCCACCACGATCCAGATCCCCAGCCCTCTTCATTCATTTACAACACATTCCTGGCCCCTAGAGGAGTGGATCAATGTGCTTGTTAGAACTCGTCACTCCTCAACAGTTGCCTGGCCTCAGCCAGTGCCCCAAAGTGTCCAGGAGTGCTGGCACTCGTCGGTGAAACGTGGAGGTGTTTCCTCACTTGGTCAGAATGGCTCACACTTCACAGGTGAAAGGCTTCCTTTGAGCTCCTTTGGCCTTTGCTTTTTCAGGGACTTCCAACTTTGTAGCTTGCAATCACCTGCGAAGCCACAAGTATTATGCAAGCAGTATCCTCAACCCCGATGGCTTTCTGGGCTACCCCTGTGCCTCCTACAGTGAGTTTCAGGAGGCAGGTCACACCAGGGAGGCTGGGGAAGATGTTGGTGGCCCTGTCGTCCATGTTGTTGTCACTTTGGCTTAGAATAGAACATACAGGTGTAACTCTGCAACCAATGGGAGAGATACTGGAAATTCTCACAGACTTCTTCCTCCAGGAGTGGGAGGTGGGAGGGGAGAGGTGCAGACTATGCTGGGCCCTCCCTGGGGTCCCCAGCTCTTCCTTTAGAAAAATTTCCAGTCTACACAGAAGCTGAAAGAAGGGCCTAGCATGGTTCTGTGCACAATTCTGGGGATGGATGCATGGATGCATGGATGCATAGGCAGACAAATAATTGCATGCATGGAGTAGTGGATGGATGGGAGAATGAATGGATGAATGGAAGGATAGATGAGTAGTAGATGAGAGGCTGGATGGAGGATGGATGGGTAGATGGATAGATGGTAAGATAGGTAGATAAATGCATTGATTGATTGAGTTAATCAAAGGCCTACCACTAACAGAAAAAATTATGGTTTTTTTCCACTAGAATGGCTGTTTCCCTTGTCCAGCTGAAGGATGCCCCAAAATGGGGCACTATGCTGACCAATTTAAGGGGAATACCAGTGCTGTGGGACAAACATTTTTTGAACACAGGAGAAAGTGGTAACTTTACTCATAAGTTTTCACTTTACTCACTTAAAGTGCTTGCAAATATTAATAATTTTAAAAGGTGTGCCAGCCTTATTAGGCAGGACCCTTGGTAGCAACTGATGGAAACTCAACTACAACCAGTAAGCTATAACGTAAGAATAGTAGAATGGAATTTGTCTTGGATCTCATGTGTACCCCTTTACTCAACAATCCTGATTAGGAGAATAAAGTACAATGATTGACCCAGGCTGGGTCACGTGTCCACCCACCCCTGTTGCAGGAAGGATGCATCTACTAGCGGAACAAGAGGACAACATGAGGTAAGGGTAAAGTCATTGTAAGTCAAGAAGTCACTGCAGTTATGATTATCTGTCACAGAAGACCTGCTACACACCCACACACATACACACGCACACACACACATCTTGTGTTGTTGTTGTTGTTGTTGTTTTGCTCAGCTTCTCATTAAAAAAGTGCAAGATAGTAAAATCAATCAAGAGTCGTTTGCTATAAATAATATCATATAATGGCTGGAGAGAAGAGCAGTTGTTTTCTAAGGGAGTTTTAAATTTTAAAAAAATGTATATAGCACTTTACAAAACAGTTTTCACATACCGTATTCCATGTAACCCTCACAATATTTACCGTGAAAGATAACAGTTTGGCAGTATCTATGAAGTCTTATATGCATATTTCTGTAATCCAGTCACTTGCTTCTCAGAACACACGGTAGAAAAGTACTTGCATGTGTGCATAAGAAGGTATGTTCAAGGATGTTCACTCATTTTTATTAATAATAGCAAAAGATTGAGGGGAAAATCTAAATGTCCACCAGTTGGCAAATGACTAAATACTATTAAATACTACATGTAACCATTAAAAAGAAGGATATATCTCTATGTACTGAAGACAGAAAATGTCTAAGGAATATTAAGTGAAAAGACAAGTGACAAAACACCATGCAATACACTAAGTGTCTCAGTCGGTCCAGGCTGCTATAACAGAATACCATAGACTGGGTGGCTTATAAACAATAGAATTTTATTTCTCACAGCTCTGGAGGCTAGAAGTACCAGATCAGGGTGCTGCCATGATTGGGTTCTGGTGCACTACCATCGTCTTGTATCTTCCCACATGGCAGAAGGAGAGCAAGACAGCTCTCCGGGGTCCCTTTCATAAGGGCACGGATTCCATTCATGAGGGCTCTTCTCACACGACCTAATTATCTCCCAAAGTCCCCACCTCCTAATACTATCACTCTGGGGGTTAGGATTTCAACATACGAATGTTGCGGGGACACAGACGTTCAGTCCACCGCACCGTGTATCGGTCAGGACACACATGTGCAGTAACCGGCTGCCCTTCATTTGTCCAAAGACACATACCTTACTGTGTTGGTAAGGGGTTCTGCTGAACCACAGTATTTACTGTCCCCTGAGTCCCTCACCCCCACCTAGAATCTGAATTCTGGGTCCCAGGAATTCAATTAAGTCACATCCCCCCTTACCTCCCACCCATAGGGGATTCAGAGCTTGGAACAATAATGCTTCCATTGGGTCATTTTTTCAATAAAATGAGTTCATTGAACTGATTGTATTTCTTTGGACAAGCTGGAGATATAAGGTATCAGTCACACTGTCTGGAAAAAAAGAAAGTGACAGGGTACATCAGGATTGCTTTGTATGGGAGTAATGGAAATTCAAAACAATATGAGATTTTCAAGTAAGTTCAATAACCATACTTTAATAGATTATTCATAAAACATTGGGTATAAACTCCTTTATAAATCTAGGCATTTATTATACAGAACCATTGAATCCTAGAATGTCCAAGCTGGAAGGAAGTCTTAGCATCTAAGAGTTCAATTATCCCATTTTACACAAGAGAAGAGTGAGGCCCAGAGAGAGGGAACTCACTATTTAAAATGAGTCATGTGCTAACTCCTTTTGGGATGTCAATCACCTGACCTGCCTTTTATGAACATCAAACTCTCCTTAGGCAATGCACATCTGTATGGCACATTTCCAACACACAATTCATTACCACACACAGGTACACATTAAGCCTGGGGCCAGCCTCTTCCTGCTGTGTGGCCTCGGCACTGGCTTTGCTGGGCATAGAGAGGTGCTTGGTAAATATGTGTTGGACAAACACATAACCTGTGCGGTAAAATTAGATTCTGTTTTTGCACTAACTTTGCGTAATAATTTTCACATTGAGGTAAATTTCTTTGACAACTTCCTGTGCTACCTACGTATGAGACGCTAACAGATGGCATTGGCTGAACCACATGCATCTTTACCTAGGACACTACATCAACTGGTCCTGTAGCAAGAACTTATAAGGTTAATACGCCACCCCAAATATTTGACTTTTCTTTAGGGACAAAGTAGAATAGTGGAAATCTGGGGTCCAATATTTTTAAAAGGTGTGCTATGCACAAATACACTTGTGTTTGGGCAGCTCCCAGATGCATATGAAGTCATTTGAGGTATTTGCCGAAAACCAACAACAGCAGCCATTGTTTGGTGAAACAATGGAGTACTATCATCTTATGTGTTCCTATATCCAGCTGGTATAACATTTATGTTATATTTTCAGAGGCTCCCTCAAACCAGATGCAAGTCACGTACATTACATTGAGGTGGATATCAATGTTGGAAAAATCCAGAAGGTTAAGTTCCTCCGGAACAACCATGTGATAAATCTCTTTTCACCCAAACTGGGGGCTTCCCAGATCACAGTGCAAAGTGGTGAAGATGGGACGGAGTATGTATCTTTTATTCCATCTAAGTCTGATTATTTATATTTATGTATCAATCTATCCATCTATGCATGCATCCATCCATCCTATCACCCACCTACCCATCTTTGTATCCATTTACCCATCCATTCATCCACCCATCTGTCCATTCTTCTGTCTTTTTCTGTGTATCCACTGAATCACTTACCCATCCACTCATCCATCCACCCTCCCTCCTAGACATCTGTCTCCTCATCCTTTCATCTTCCCATTCATCCATTCATCTACCTAACTATTCATCTCAACTCTCCATCTATCTGTCTGATTTACTTTGAAAAATCAAACATCGTTTTCCTTAGACAAAATTCAACTTGGCAGGGGCAAGGCAGTGGCTGTAGGCATAGATTCAAGAAACAGGCAACTATGGAGAGTGTTTTATCTCAAACAATAAGGACAACAGCTAGGAAGTACACGGGGAAACCTCTGAGTTGATTTCAGTTAATGTGCAAATATTAATGTAAATTGGTTTGTTTGGAGACTATAGCATAAGAGGGCTATAGACTGTGTTGGGAATCACAGTGGCAAGCTCTTCTCATTCTGAGGGAATAGAATCTCATGTTGGGTTGGGAGAGAACATAACTGTTTTAAAATATGCAAAGAAAGAAGGACATTTTAAAAGAGGGTAGTTGGAAAATGGGATGTTAGAAAATGAAGGAAACGTCACCTCTCATCTGCTCTCATTTAAGATGAGGAAAGTGAGAGTTGGAGTTGAGTAACTTGTCTAAGACCACACAGGGAAGCTAAAGGAAAAGAATATTGGGCTTCAAAATGTTCTCAAAATACACACCAAGATTTTATTCAGCTGCATGCCTTAACTTTACTGGCTGTAAAAGCAGTAATACTCCAATTCCTCAGTGTATTGTCGGAAGGATCAGATGTCATAGTTGCTGTGCCATTACTTTGTATACAGTAGTTCCCCGCTAACCACAAGTGATATGTTCCAGAACCCCTATCCAGTGGATGCCTGAAAGCATGGATAGCACTGAACCCTGTATATATACTATGTTTTTTTCTGTACGTACACACTATACAGCGTGCATATGCTAGACAAAGGCACAATTCACGTCCCAGGTGGGACAGAGTGGACAGTGTGAGAGTTCATCGTGCTACTCAGAATGATATGCAATTTAAGACTTATGAAGAACTTATTTCTGGAATTTTCCATTTAATATTTTTGGACCATGGTTGACCGTGGGTAACTGAAACCAAAGATGGTTGGGGGCAGGAGCGCTACTGTACTTAAGCAGGTAACACGGTGTGAGGCACAGCAAGGACTGGGGCCCAGGTCTTCTGCAGTCCCGTCCGTGTTCTTTCCATAGTGCCCACTGGCTCACCCAGCCAGATGGGGAGCTGAGGAGTCCATGAGGTCCTATTACAAATATTCATGTAATTAATGCCCTTTTATGATATTTTCTATGTTATATATATTTGACCAATAACTATTTGGAATACATTTATTTTTTTGATCAATATTGCCAAATTACCCTCTGTAGTGATTATACCAATTTACACTTCAATAAACAATATAATAGGTTGAACCACATGAAATTGCCACTTGTACAGGTCAGAAAAGTCAAATGTTGGCAATTTCATATGAGAGCACTTCACACCCTCACCAGCGTGGCATATTGTCAAACCTTTTGCCAATTTGACAGGTAAAAGTGCATTTCCTTGCATTGTAATTCTAATAGATTTTATTATGAATGAGGGTGAACATCTTTTCCGAGTTTAATGGCTCTTTGTGTTTCTTTCTCTATGAGTTGTCCAAATTCTTTGCCAATTTTAGGCATCTTTTTAATATAATTTTTACTTTAAAGAGCTCTTTAATATTAAGAAAATTGGAATATTCTGTCATATGCAAATATTTTGCTCAATTTATCCCTCACCCTGGGAGGAAATAGAAAATCAGTTTGGAGGGCCTGGAGCAGCTGCTCACAGGGCCTGTACCTGGCTGGTCTATGCCCAGCTCATACTCGGAGGCTTCCGCAGGTACCCATAACCCCAGTGGCTTCCGCGAGGCCTCTAACCACCTGAACTCACACCTGGTCAGGGCCACGTGAGACAGCCAGGACTAGGTTTCCAGCTTTCCTCCCTGAGCCTGATATTCCAGCCTGCATTGTCTTCCTTCAAGGCTGCGCCCAGCTCTGGGGCTTGGCACCTCCCTCAGTGCAGAGCTGCTGGGGCCTGTACAGAATGTGGACATGCCAGCCTGGGGTCCTGCCCACCCCCCCACAGCCTCCCATGTGCCCCCAGCAGAACTGCCCAGTCAGTCATTCCTGGGGCCACTGGTGAGCAAATGGGCAGGTGCCAGGTAGAGGGTGTCATTTTCAAGGCCTGAGTAGGGTGGGGTAGTAAGGCGCACCTATTGGGCCAGCATGGGGCTACTCACTGTTTGAGTCTTAGAATCCAAAAATGGCCTCATCTAACAGATAGAGAGAGTGGCATCGTGACAGCAGTGGCTGATGCTTGCAGAGAACTGCAAGTGATTCGTCCACTGAGATTCAGAGATGGGGGGAAAGGAGCTTTCGCTTCCCTTTACAGGGGGGCCCCTAATCCATAATGGAACCAAAGTACAGTATATTGGGATTTTTGTTTCATTCTCCTTTTTTCCCTTTTCTTTCTTTTTATTTTCTAAATTCTTTTTCTGGAAGCCCTATGTAATATTTAAAATCTTAGCCTTGTACAATGAACTACGTCCTTGTCTGAAACCTACAGATGTTCTAGATCTCAATAAAACCACAAACTATAGGACAGAAGTTCTCAGTCCTGGCTGCATGCTAGAGTCACTGTGGAGCTTTAGAAGAAAATCCCATATCTAGGCTGTATCCTAGACCATCACAATTTCTGGGTTGGGACACCAGATTTTTAAAGCTCCTCAGGAGATTTATAGCCAAGGTTGAGAACCACTGTGTGTGTTTCCTCTCAAGAGTTCGTAATGACACTTTCTATCTTTATCTGTACAAAATCCCATAGTGTGATATAGGGCCTAAGTGCTCAGCTCTGCGAAGAGGCCGAGCTGGCCTTGAATCCCAGCTTCGTCTGCTTCTACGTGTACTACAGTGCCTGGCACATAATAAACACTCACTAAAGGAAGCAGGAAAGGCTAGCTGACACGAGTTATATGACACCAAAGCCAAAGAGATAAGACAAGCCCCAGCCTCAGGAAAGCTATTTGAAGTGGATGCAACATAGGATTAGTATTCGGAATTCCTGAAGAAAAAGATAACCCAATAGAAAAATGGACAAAGAACAAGAGCAGGCAAGCTACACAGAGGAAAACTAAATAACAAATGTCTCGAGATTCAACCTCACTAGTAATCAGGGGAATACAAATGAAACCAGCAAAATAACACTCACATCTGTCAGATTACCCAAAATGTAAATTTAGCAATGAAAAAGAATAATCTAGGACCCATCTGTATCAACATAGGTAGATTCCCAAAATGTCCCACTGAAGAGAAAAGCCAGTGTCAGGCAGGTATCATTTAGATACAGAAATTACTACTTATATCCATTTTTATTTACAAAATACTACTACTCACCACATACGTCATACAAAACATCAAAACATGGCTTAGAAGGCCATTTAGAACCCTTGGTTACCAGAAATGTCATATTTATTTTTCGTTACATAAAGATTTGAAGTAAATATGATAAAAGCTTCATCTCTGGTAATTCCAGGTGGTAATAGCTAGAATGTTATTTTATTTTATTTTGCATTGTAATTTTTTATATAAATTTAAGAGGAAGGGGAGAGAAAGAAATTGACTGATTCTAGGGAAGCCGAGAGGGCTACCCAGGAGCCCAGATGTACAAGGTTTGCAATGTTTTGGAGTTCAGGACCTGCAGCTGGTGAAAGATGACTGAGTGGGTTTCCATGGCTGACTGCCCCCAAGAGAGTCCCACGTCTGTATTTAGATTCAAATCCTGACTTACCTGCCGCTGTTCCCGAGAACCACAAGAGCCTCCCTCCTCTTTCTCTCCATCATCAGTTTCTGACATTCTTGTCACATGTCCCTAATGTCATATTGTCATCCCTGCACCAAATAGCACTACTATTGAGGACCAAACCTAGGACCTGGGCAGTACCCTGTGGAAGCCAGCCAAGACCGCAGTTGTGTAGACATCTTTATTTGATGGCGTTCACCTGCCCAGGCACAAACTGCATAATTCCACACAGATCTTACTGAATCAAGATGTTAACAGTAACAAAGGAGCGATAAAAAGCCCTCTCTTGAGAATCGGGCATCTTCATCCTGTCTTCTCAGCCTCCATAGGGGGAAAAAATGAATACTTTACAAAGCTATTTCATGAAATGTTATGTTAAATGAACAACAAATTACTTTTTCTTTTACTAGCTTTTAATGCTAATAGTGCCATTTATTCCTGACCTTCAGAAATATGAGATATTTTAAATGACAACATAAAAAGAGTTCTTGTTTGAAAACCCAAGCTACTTTAGACTGCATATTATTACTTATAAGTATAGCATGTGCCAGCGTTACTCATTTCAGCATCCCATTTATATCTAACTGGTGTATATTTCAGTTGACATTTATTGTTCTCCTGCATACGTGTCAAATTCCTTAATGCTGACTCTGACAAAGGCGTAGCGCTTGGTATATATAAATTACATTGACTACCATATAATCAGTGTTATCTATTAGAATGCTGTTTGTGACAAAATCATGTTCAAAATAAAAATTGAATTGATTTTTCCGTTATTTTAATATTGTGCCGCTCACAGCAAGCCTTTGATTGAATCTTAAACACTTTAATGCTCTATTTTTGTTTGAGGCAGATCAGAAATGGAGTTTGTACTATTCACAAAGCTAAAACAATTTGTAAAACAACAAAATCAAATTTCAAAAAGCATCTTTATTTTCAAGCCAAGGGAATAAATTTGGTAAAGCTATCGTTACCGGGTATACAACTTAGCGACGAAAGCCAAGCACGCACATTTAATTTCTATGCATCCATTTTCATCTAAATTAGATTTTAACTTTAATGCAGAGTATGAAAAGCCTCTATAAGGCCTTTGTTCCTACCTTTTCTCTCAAGCAATTGCAGGCTTTTTCCTGGCTAATACAAGTTCCAAATCATACTTTGTCCCCCTTCCTCTTGCCAGTGGATTTGGGTTGTATTCTCTGTGTTCTGTACAGGAGATTCTGCTTCTGGATCCTCCAAGGGGGTGTCTCTCAACAGGTTGACCCATGCTGCTTACAAAATAAATCACTTACAACTAGATACTGGCCAGCTCCATCCTCTTGTGTTAATTGGTGGTTTAGAGCAAGGGTGGGTGAATTAGAGCCAATGGGCCCACCTGTTTTGTATGATCAGCTAAGAATGGTTTTCACATTTTTAAATGGTTTCTTAAAAATTCAAGAGATAATATTTTTTGATACATGAAAATTATATGAAATTAAAATGTCTATGAAGTTTTACTGGAACACGGCCACCCATTGTTTACATATTGTCTATAGCTGCTTTCCTGCTTAGAGGGTAGAACTGAATAGTGTGACCATAGGGACCACAAGGCCCATGAAGCCTGAAGTGTTTACTCTCTGGCTCTTTATGGACAGAATTTTCAACCTCCAGCTTAGAAGGAAGGGTCTTAGTAATTTATGTCCTATTAAAGGGGTTGGCACCTTCAGGGCAAGGGGCTGAGGTAGCACTCAAATAAAATACTGCAGTCACGACGATAAATCTTTACAGAAATGTTTTGTGGACATACTAGTTAAAAGGTCCTCAAAAGGTTCATAAATAGATAAAATGAGGGGAAAAAAGAACAATGAGGGGAAATGAAACAACCCCAAGCTTTGTAAAGCTGCAGATTTGATAAATGTATTCATAAATTATAAAATTTTCAGAAATGCCCTTAGGCAAATAGGTTGAAAATACTTTAAATGCTCACAAAAATTGGGTTGAATTTAAGCAAATGGAAGTGGTTTTAGGAAAACTGTCATTGGGCAAGGGTCTGTTATAGCTGACAGACCCCAGACCCTGGAGGCACAGTCTGGGATTGTAGAGAGCAGAAGGCCCACAGCCAGGCCCTTCTCATGGCAACATGGCATGAAGGTTAAGTGTGCGTTCCCTGGCCTCAGACTGCTAGGTACAATTTCTGGCTCCGCCACGTATTGTCTGTGTGACCCTGAGCAAACTGCTTAACCTGTGTGCCTCAGTTTCCCCATCTGCAAAATCAGAATTATTTATACTAATTAACTAAGCTATTCCAGGTAAGGGCTTAGAGTCTACATAAGCAAGTACTCTATACTCATCAGCTGCTGCTGTTGCTGTTTTCATTGTTGACTGATCATACCTGTTCTGCCTGCCTCACAGGATAGAATCCCAGAGGGAAAATGCTATGATAAAATAAAGCACTTCTTTGGGGGCTAGGAGCACTGGGTTCCGAATCCTGTTCTGCCAGTAACTCACTGTGCGGACTCACAGACATCACCTCCCTACCTCTAACCCGAATCACCTATAGCCATTGTTCCAGGTCCCTTGACCCCAACAGTAAATGTAACTGATAATAATATTTACTGGGCACACATGGGCCTGATTGACCTGCCTCATCTCTTAATCTTTATACTCACACTACTGGGTAGACACTTTTATTATCTTCATTTCACAAAGTAGGAATTTGAAGTTCAGAGAGGTTAAGGAGGATGTCTAGAGACACACAGCCATAAAAAAGCCAAGTTGAGGTACGAACTCAAGGAGTCTGACTCCGCACTTTACAGCTGTGCTTGAGCAACATTAACTTAAAGCCATAATTGAGATCCTATTAAGAGCCTGCTCATCGCACCACTCTGGGACGGGGAGCAGGGACAGGGAACACTGGCAATGCCTCCCAACACCGACCTCAGGGAGAACTGTCAATTCTTGAGCAGAAAGAGACAGAAGCGACCCTAAAGGAGCACTTTATTGCCATGGAGTCAAACTATCCCAACAAAAGGCCCAGTGAATTTTGTCTATCAGGTAACGAAACTGATTTTAGAGGCGAGAATGAGCTCATTACGGATGCAGCTTGTGCTAATAATGATAATTTGCTGAGCAGTAAAATCACCTCTCTACCTCCGCCGCCAACAGACAACGCTCTCGAAATTATAGGCTAGGGAGAAACAGAAAGGATAAAGATTAAGGAAAAGAATTACAATGCAGAACGGCTTAAACAAAAGAGTTACAGATTTGCACATGGAACTTGGTAATTTTAATCATAAAGTTGTAAAAGAATTAGATACTATTAAAGAATTTTTATAATTGTCTTTATTTAATTTGGTTACCGCTGTCACTGGGTGGTTGTTTCTTGTTTTTGTTTCGGTTTTACAGCTCAAGCCATTTTTTAGAAGTTGGTGCAAAAGGAATTGTAAATGACTTAAATACTGATGCACGCTATGATCCCACAGATGAGAGTAAGATGAGGACAGTTGCAAGGAATCATTGCAGTCCTGGCACCCCCCCTTAATTTCATGGGTAAAGACCCCAATAACCTTGAGCCGCAAGCAGCCATTTGCTAACTCTGTGGGTTTGGGAGAGGGGGCCAGGCAGACACGAATTCCACGTGGCTCATTGGGAGACGCAGCAGGCTGGGCCACTCGCCCCGTAGGTGAGAGATCTAGCAGTGGGTTTCCTTTCTGGATTGTGGATCACTCTTGCAGGGTTTTAAGAATGCTGGAAGAAATCCTGACTTTTCCGTGAGCTTTGCCACAGCCCTTTGAGAAAATGCCAGCTAGCTTCTATTAAGATGTGACTTTTTTCTTTAAATATATAATCTCTAAAATACTAAAATATCTTTTAGCCAATTCAAATAAAGATTTTGTAAATGACATTTTTTCCTGATTATGAAAGCAATACCTAATTGGCTGTGGAAGATTGGAAAAAGCACAAATAAGAAAATAAAAATGACCAATAACACCAACACCCAAATGACCATTGCTAGCATTATAAGTTAGCACCCCTCCCCTTTAACAAAAAACAGGATGTGTGTGTTTGATACACATAGGTTACTATTGTACAGTTTTTAGGAACTGTCTTTTTCACATACTGTATCTTAATATTTTTTCACAAAAGTTTCTTCCATCACATTATTTTTTAATAATGAGATTTACTGTAATCTCAAATCCTGTATGGATGGGGTCATTGTTTGGTTTTGTATGACAATCACCTTGACATACATCCTCAGTTGTTTCTCTGGACAAGGATTCTTAACCAATTCTGTGCTAGGAACCCTCTGGCTATCTGGTGAAACTGGTGGACCGCTTCTCAAAATGTTTTCAAACATATAAAGTAAAATACAGAAGATTACAAAAGAAACTATATTAAGATAATATCAAAATGTTATAAAGAACAAATTTATAAAATAACCATTTGTGTTTCTTTATTCGTATATTGAATAACAGTGTTAGAGAGTAGATAGAGTAGCCCTAACAACTACTGTGATTATGAAGTAGTGGTGAGCTTTAACATTATTTCAAGCTGTTTGAGACAACTGTCATATGACGTGAAAAGATCTGTGATGACTATCGGGCTAAGGGACAGGTACGGCTGTAGTCTGTTGCTTACATTCATAAACAAAGGAAATACTAAATTCCACTTGGAGGCTAGTGAAAACAAAGATGTAACTTTGTTCTCATCAAAGTTCTCCAACCTCCTGATTTCTACCCATGGAACTTGGGAGTCCATGGAGCCCAGGTAAAATTCTTGCCTTGGGAAAAACTCCCAGGGGGAGCTTGCTGCATCTTTCGGCTGGGCACATTTTTGAGCTTTCTGATGCCAACAGCCTTGTTGTCCCAGGAGCTGCTTTTGATTTCTTCTGTGAGCTGATGGCTGCCCAGGGAGGTCAGAGTGCCTGTCAGTGGCAAGAGGATGTTACCCAGCATCGGGGTTCAACTGTGTCCCTCAAAAGAGATACATTCAAGTTCTAGTCCCCAGTACCTCAGAATGTGACATATTTGGAAATAGGGTTATTGCAGGTGTAATTAGCTAAGATGAGGTGACTGGAGTAGGGTGGCTCCTAACCCACCTCCACTGTTGTCTTTGTAAGAAGATGGCCACATGAAGGCACAGAGATTCACAGGGCGATTGGAGCTATGCAGCAAGAAATGCTGAAGTTGCCACAAAGCGTCACAAGCTAAGAAGGGGCAAGGAAGGATTCCCCTGCAGGCTTCGGAGAGGCATGGCCCTGCTAACACCCAATTTTGGACTTCCAGTCTCCACAACTGAGATGATAAGTTTCTATTGTCTTAAGCCACCCTGTTTGTGGTACTTCATTAAGGCAGCCCTAGCAAACTAATATAGCCAGTGTCTGCCAGCCGCACCCGCATGCAGACCGGAATTCTGAAAAATCAGGGCTGGGGAGAGCATGGCATCTGTGCCAGTGTTGGGGACATACCACACCAGGACCCAGGAGCACTACCTAGTTAGAAGGCTGAGCTAGGTCTTCAATGAAGAGCTTGGTCAGGAACAGATGCCCCCAACCCCTTGGCTCAAGGTCAATATAACCTAGAAAAAAACCTGCTCAAAAACCTTTAGCATGCTGGGAAGTATCTTCTGTATTCCACATGATAATTAAAGGTCTTTGTCATTAATGACATGCTATTGCCAATGGCTCAGGATACAGGCAGCAGTTAAAGAATTCTTGTGATTAAATTTCCTTATTGCCCATTGGGGTGTGGGTGAGGGACTGATTTGGATGCAAGAATGACAGGTTTTTGAACCTTCCCTTAAGGTTCACCTCTCCTTGGGAGATTCTAGCTTTCTACCCTCTGCACGCTTTGCTGAGGACAGTGGCTCTAGATAAATCTTCCCGTAGCATGACAAATTTGGCCTCTGAGCACAGCCACACATCATCGGAGCTCTGGGGTCCTCTCCCAGGGGTCTTTCAAGACCAGGGCAGCTTCCATCTGAAAGAGAAACCATCTACTTAAGTCGCAGGCAAGTGGCCCAGCTAAGCAGAGAGGCCATCACAAACATTTCATCCCCTTTTAAAAAAGCAGTAGGAAGGAAAGAAAGAGTCCTTCCTTACCTGGAACAGAGAAATCTGGATATTTTGGCAGCAGCCCTTCGTGCTGCAAAACTCTTGGAGAAGGAGCAGAAGGCTGTGTGGAGCTAACTCCATATGTTCTAAAATAAGAAGAGAAGTCATAAAGTTACTCCTCTTATTGAGAATAAATATAAGAATTCATATAATATATGCAGGTTCTATGCGAACCTGGCTATGCTTATTTCTAATCCTTACAATTTATCCTAAAGGTAAAGATCATCATCTCCATTTTGCAGAATAGAAAACTGAGGCCACAAGAGCCATCCTACGCAGTACCCTGGTGTCCCCTGCCTTCTCACCCACTCAGCGCCCTTGGGCATCAGGCTGCTGCCAGGACGGGGAGACCTATTGGTGTTTACTCCCAACCCTCCCTGCAAACCCGCAGAGACCCCAGGCAGGGCTGCTGGGCAATGCTGAGCACAGGTGGGGAGCGGAGGGTGCCTACGGGGAAGGCCCTGCAACTACCACTGAGGCACTTTCTCTACAACAAATCAGACGCAGGAACAGTGCTAGTACTGGGATGGGGACATCTGGTAAAGCCCTGGCCGGGTCTGCTTTTCTCCCTTGATCTTGTGCCCGGGGTTAGGACCCGCGCCAGACTTACTCCTCATATGGTTTCAGACGTGCTCTCTTGGCTCGCTCCATGAGGTCCAGGAAGTCCTTGTAGCAGTTTTTGGCCATGACAGTGTACCTCGTGGCACAACCAAGTTCAGTGACCCTGGCTCTCGGCAGGTAGCCCGCCCAGCCAGGGATCGGGGGCTCCTGGAGAGGTTTCTTTATGTATTTGCATTCTGTAAAAAGACACCATGCTTCCTGAAGGCTTTGGAAAGCCACGCAGTGGGTGGTGCTCTTGATTTAGATGGCACCTCAACACTTAACCTAGGATGAGCCCTCGGCCTGTAGACACACTAAGGGCAGCCACCACTCATTGGTTGATTCTCCATGCCAGGTACCTTGGTAGGGGCTTTACAGGTAGTATCTCATTTAATTCTCTCACAAACCCCAAGAGGTTGGAAACTTTATTACCTCCACTGTATGAAGGAAGAGGCTAAGACCTTGAAGAGGTCACATAGCCAGGAAGGGGCA
Organism: Propithecus coquereli; assembly: GCF_000956105.1. NCBI lineage: Eukaryota > Metazoa > Chordata > Mammalia > Primates > Indriidae > Propithecus > Propithecus coquereli. The sequence continues at coordinate 103,056 of NW_012154618.1, read as the reverse complement.
GGGCCAGTATTCAAACCTGGTTTTGTCTGATCCCCAGGTCCTTGGTCTTAAACAGATCCTGCTTCTTTCTCAGGTTAATGAAAAAGCTTCAGACATCCCTCTGTGAGTCACAGAGTCAGAGTCTGTGACAGCTTACGTAAGGCAGGGAATCGAGAGATGCATCCAGGTTTGGAGAAAGGACATCAGACTCAGCACAGGAACCGGCCTCCCAGTCCTGGCTCTGACTCTGGCTGGGTGACCTGGGGCAAGCTTCACTGCCCCAAATGCCACTTCCACTTGTGTAAGAGCCTAATTAGGCCACTGAGTCCCAGACCTTCAGAGCTGGAAAGCACCTAGGAAGCACCTAGTGCATCCTTCCCTGCCACAGATGAAGAAACTGGAGCCCAGAGAGGGGAAGCAAGCTGCCCTAGATCCACAGCAGTAGTCACAGGGCTGGGCTATATCCAAACTCTTCGGCAAACATCCTTCCTATTGCTTGGAGTAACGCTTGGAAAATCTTAAGGCACAGCAAACATGTGAATTATCATGGGTTCTTGAAAAGCCCCCAATTATAATTATAGTAATAACAATAAAGGCAATCAATCCATCACTTTTCCTACAAGCCTTTAGACCTTAAAAATGATATAGGTCAAATCGTTGTGATTATTATCGTTATATAATCACGTCATCAGTTGTTGTTCAGTATGAAAGCCCTTCCCACCCAGCTAGCACCTGGAAGAGCTGGGTTCAAACCCAGGTCTGACTTCAGAGTCCATACTCGGACTTTAGCCAAGTGATGCTACCTCGCGAAGCCTCACTCCCCCATCTTGAAGATGGGAGTAACAGTCTTGACCTCATAGGGTTGCTGTGAGTGGTTAGTGAAATAATGGTGCCTGGCACAGAGAGAGCAACCAAATTATGGTAATTATTTATTACTGATGCCTGAAAACTAATTGTGACTTGCCTAGGGTCTCTTAGTTCTCAGGTCAGCACCCTTCTTCCTGACCAGGACCGTGCCCCTGTCCCCGGGAAATGGATCTTTCTCATTTTAAAATATGGAGCCCTTTTGTTTCACACTGACTCCTGGGGATTTGGAACTGTGCTGGATTCTGAGAGCTCTGTGGCAGCTCAGCTGGCCTGGGAGGACCTGCACTTGGGGCAAGAGGTGAGGGGAAGAAGGTTTCAGGCAGCCGGTACCCAGGAGCATGGGGTGGTACTGCCGGTAGTACTGGTGCAGCGCCCGCAGGACCGTCTCCTCGGAGCTGACCGGCATCAGTTTCGGGGCGGTGGCCACGGAGCAGCGAAATTCCTCCAGCTGGTCTTTATAGCGCTGGGTGTTCTCCTGGAAGGTTTTCAGACAGTGGCCCATGTCATCCTCGTTGGCGGTTCCCTGGCAGCTAAGGAACGGCACAAAGCCTGCAAGAGCCAACGGAATCGCAGCCTTCAGCAAGGCAGCCAGCAAGGAATTTAGAGCCTGCCTAAACTGCCCAGAATTTCAGCCCACCGCTTGGCACCTCTTCCTCAGCCGGCAGCACTGCCATTTCTCCAAAGGCCATTAATACAAGCAGTGCTATTGTTTCCACTGTGGCTGGGCCCTCCCAGGGCCACAGAAATGACCTTGGAGCTGTGGAGGGAAGGCCCATTTCAATAAAGGCAATGACAGTAATATTCTTTGATGGCAAAGCCCCTGACGTCAGCCTGAACGGCAAACGGGGAAAGCATTTAATGGGACAAAATGATAGTCTGAGGAGTAATTGAAATTATTCATCTTTTTAGAGAGAAAGCTTATTTTCCTCGACACTTCCCAAATGCAATTTGGGATCTTTCTTGCCGGACCATCAGGAAATTGCAGGCTTATTAAAAGCAGAGACCTATTACACAAAAAGGTAAATTCATTATCTGCAAGACCCACCCCTAGAACAATTTTTCACCATTTCCCACAAAATAACATATAATCATTACAATTAGTGTGGGTAAAACACAGCTTATTTATTTAAACTGGATGCTGAATCCTAAGTACTATAATATTGTCACAATAAAACCATTTTTTGGAAGAACAAATGAGCAAAACTGGTTAAGAACTTGGTTTTAAACTGCAAAGCAAATAAATAAGTGTCTCTCATTATTGAAGCCCAGCATTTTTGACTTTGCCCCTAGGAAAACAAAACCTGGCTTCAAAGTTGAAAAAAGCAACCCCTACCCCCTGTGCCCTACAATAAGCTACCTCTGGAAGAATCTAATTACTACACTGATCCTGACAGCGCTGGAAGTTCTCCATGTACCAGCAAATCTCCCCTAATGTCATGGAGAGATCACAGAATCCCAGGGTCCCTGCCATAGTGGTTACCCTGCCATCAGGGCCTGCTTTGATCTGCACATAGTTCATCTCAGTGTATATACGCATGTGCACATAGGAATTGGGAATACAAGTGTCTTCTAAGGACTAAGACATTTAAAACAGGTTATGTATGTGGGCTCCTTTAATCCTCACAGCAATCTTTTGATATCCCATGTAGTGGTTGAACTGTATCCCCCAAATAGAGATCTCCAAATCCTAACCCCTGATACCTGTGAATGTGTTCTTATCTAGAAATGGGGTCTTTGCAGATGTAATTAAGTAAAGGATCTAGAAATGAGATCATCCTGGATTTAGGGTAGGTCCTAAATCCAATGACCGGTGTCCTTATAAGTGAAGGAAGAGGTGGATTGGAGTCACAGAGCCACAGGAGAAAGGGCATGTGAAGATGGAGACAGTGACTGGAGAGATGCTGCCACAAGCCAAGAACGCTGGGGCCTCCAGAAACTGGAAGAGGCAAAGGTAGGATCCTCCCCTAGAGCCTTCAAAGAGCATCTTCCTGCAGACACCTTGATTTCAGCCTTCCAGCCTCCAGAACATTTCTGTTGTTTTTAAACCACCCAGTTTGTGGTAACTTATTACAGCAGTCCTAGAAACTAACACATCCATTTGATAGAATTTTTACTTACTATAGAGAGGTAAGTCACTTACAGTTGCATAGGTGGTGGTGAAGCAGATTTGAACCTCAGTTTGTCTGAACCCAAAGCCTGTTCTCTTAACCAGCCAGTAGGACCAGGGTGAGGCTGGGCAGCCTTGGCATATTGCCCAAGCACCACCCCTCCTAAGAACAGCTGTATGGGACAGCTGAGGGCCTAAGAGGACCTCTGAGTTTGTCACCCAGAGAGATGTGACTTAGTAAGTTCTCAGTTGCCCAGAAGCCTGAGGAGAAAGAGTTTCTAGGTAGGGCAACCAGTTGTTTTGGTTTGTCAAGGACTGAGGGGTTTCCTGGATGCAGGACTTCCAGTACAAAAACCAGCACAGTACCTGGCAAACCAGGGCAGTGGGCCACCTTCCCTTTAAGGGACACAAGAAGGAATGGGAGCATAGGGAATGACCTTTTTGGGAGACTTGAGAAAGCCCAACTTGGGAAGGACAGGGCCCCCCTCATTCATGTATCTGTCCTCATCACACTGTGTCTATCCTGGTCCAAATTCATTCAACAGGCATTAAGTGCTTCCTGTATACTAGGCCACGTCCTGGGAGATCTGGCCTAAGTTCTGTCTCTCCATTTATAGAACCTGACTATCAGCTGTCTTCAGCAATGGAGTGCTCTCACTGTGTGTCTTAAAAGCTAGAGCCTCCAAGAGCAATGGCTCATGCCTGTAATCCCCACACTTTGGGAGGCCAAGGCAGGAGGATTGCTTGAGGCCAGGAGTTTGAGACCAGCCTAGGAAACACAGCAAGGCCCTGTCTCTATAAAAAATTTTTTAAAAAATCAGTGGGCTCTGGTGGTTCATGCCTATAGTCCCAGCTACTCCAGAGGCTGAGGTAGGGAGAATCAAGATCTTGAGTCCACGAGTTCGAGGCTGCAGTGAGCTATGATTGTGCCACTGCACTCTAGCCTAGGCAACAGAGCAAGAACCTTTCTCTTAAAAAAACAAAAAACAAAAAAAGCTAGAGCACCTATACTGTCCCAGTGGGCCAGATAGTGAGCCAAGGCAGGGACAGAGACCAGGACCAGGGTTCTCCTGCCAGGCATGGCTACACATGCCATCCACACTTACCACTGTAGCCTGGTGTGATCGGCGGATTTCTCATGAAGGTCTTGGAAGATTCCATGGTTTTTTTCTCTGTTAATGAAGGGAAGGAGGAATGAAATGTTCTCATCAAAAGTCCCTGCCTCAAGAACTTACTGCGTGTGTGTGCAAGCCCTTGGGAGTGGAAGGATGACTTGCCAGGGGTTGGGACAGAGAGGCAGCACCACCATCTTACCCAAAGCCAGGGGATGTGGCTGGCTTCAGTTATGAACCAATGACCTGGTACCACCAGTGTCTACCTTCCCATGGAGGCTTCCATCCAAGCTTCCATCCAAGCTTCCATCCATCCATCCATCCATCCATCCAACAATCATGAACTATACACATACTATGGTCACGGAATGTAACAGAGGTTGGCAATATAAAGATGTGCAAGGCCCAGGAGCCCCCATGTAAAGACAATGAATCTTGGGGGAGGGGAGAGACAAGGCACTCACACCTCCCAGCCCTTTCTTTGCCCAAGTAATTTTTGCCAGTCCGCACTCTCACCCCTGGAATCTCTGGCAATGTCTAGAGACATTTTTGGTTGTCACATCTGGGGAATGGGATGCTACTGGTATCTAGTGGCCAGGATGCTGCTAAACATATAGGAAGGCCCTGCACAACAAAGAAGTAGAGTAAATTCTGGCTTGAAGGGATCAGGAAGTCCCAAAAGGCTAACACAGAGTCCAAGGTGAGTGAGCAGAGGGTGGTGGGGGGTCCACTGAAGCATGAGTTTATGTGGATGCTGTTTCTGGAGCAAGACCCCTTCCCGCTTTGGGCATCGCAGGTAGTCCCCCCAAATGGCCTTGCCACGTTCTACCCTGCCAAACCAGTTCGTCTCTTTAAAGTGATGCCCTGGAGGCCAGGAGAAGGAAATTCAGGGTGGAGGGGAGGGCCACAGTCATGGGTTAGTCAGGAATTGTTAAGACAGTTCAGTCCCCACCAGGCTGACAGCAGTGAGGACTGCACCACGTCTAGGCCCCTGATCTCACGTGCCTGGCTCCTGAGAGGAGACGCTGGTCCTGCAGTCACAGACCAGGCTCTGAATCCACACCCAACACATACAGACCACCTGCTTCCCAAGAATTGTTCTGAAAGGTGTACGTGTCTGTGTTAACTTATTTAATCCTCTCAACAGCCCCATGACATAAATGCTATTATTATACCCATTTCCAGAAGAGTATTAAAAAAAGCAACAGGTATTTATAGAACACTGGCTATGCCCACATGCTGAAGCAGAACGGTTCTTGTTTAATCCCCACAGCTTCCCTAACAGTTTCTACTGAGTCCCCATTGTATAGATGAGAAAAAATAAGGCAGAGAGGGTTCTAGAGTGAAAGGGGATATGGACAGATGACCTCTAAACCCTACCTGGAGGAGGGGTCCTGAGGGAAGGACCGGGAGGGGGGCCAGAAAGCCTAGACAGGACCCCTTCCGGCTCCCTAGTGCTCACCTGGGCGGGCCTGGATCATGGCTGGTGGGGCTTCCCGCCCACCCCAGCCTCTGTCCCAGCCTCCCCGCCTCCACCTCCAGCCAGGCCTTTGTGCGCTCACCCCGCGGGGGAGGGAGCGAGGACGCCCCCAGCCCGGCCCTTTCCCCACTTCCTCGGGCCCCCCAACTGGAATCAGTAGGTGGTGGGGGGCGGAAACAGTGAATTTGGGGCACTTATGCCGGCTCAGCCAGGCCCCCCGATGTGAAATCGGGCATCTGCCCAACAAATAATTTGGCCTCGGGGCTGTCCCCCCCGCCCCCCCATGCCTTGTCCCCGCAGCGGGGCACAGGGGCTCGCTCCGCCCTGGGCCGAAGCCGCCATCTTGCGGGTGTAGACTCGGAGGCGCCTGGGCCTGGCTGCACCTGGAGGTCGGGCGGGGGAGCGGTGGTTGGGAACAGGCCTCCGGAGGCGTCTGAGCCCGGCCAAAAGTCAGGGCTGTGGGAGGCCCAGCGGGGCCGGGAGGCAGCCCGGGGAGGAGGTGAGGCCCTGCGGCCATGGTGGCGTCCCCAGGCCTGGCAGCTCTGCCTCTCTTTCAGTCTCCCATTAGGAGAGGCCGGATTTTCAGGTGGCCAGGGAAGGGCACCAAGTGAAGGGCTGCCTGGGGAAGTCTTACTCCTTTACAGCCAACCTTAAACCAGACGGAGAGCTCAGGTTTGGGTTTCCAGACGGCTGGCCCCGCAGCTCCCTTTGCAGAGGAAACTGAAGCAGACTGCCTGGCGGCACAACTTCCCAGCACAGGTGTGGGTTTGCTGCACCTCCCAGCCTTCCCTACCTCTACTCTCCTGGAAATTGAACTTCTGATGAAGACTGGTGGAGCCAACCATCGTTTATACCCCTCTTAAGAGCCCTAGGACTCCACTTCGTACCTGCTTCTAGAGCCAACTCTGGGGAGTGACCCAGGTGTGGGGCCAGGAATTAACCCGAGGCTCTGGACACAGCCCGTGTCATGTGCCTGCTAGGATGCCCAGGGGCACACACTCGTCCCAGGCCTTCTGCATGTTTTTAATGACTTTCATTAGGGGCCAGCGGAGTTGTCAGTGGCCACCCAGCTCATCTTACTTCTCTCTGGCTGGACCACTTTCTTCTAGCTTGGAGGGAAAAGGGGCTCTGTGGACACTAATGGAGCCTTGGTTCCCAGCAAACAGAGGGGCTAGCCTTGTTGGAATGACTGTTAATAAAACTTAACAACACTTAGTAAAGGACCTCAAAATCTCCGCCTGAGATGGGGTGGAAGGGGAGGTCAGTAATTACCTGTCCATAATTCCATTTACAAACCCAGAATGGGGAAAAAAAAAATCTGGGCCACATGAGATCCAGAGTTTTGCTTTATTTGACATCCGTGAAGACAGTTTGCAGATACAATCCTGTCAAGTTGTGAACTGCTGCAAAGTTCTGTGAAATTTGAATTTATCTTGTAGTGAACAAGACCCCAATAGCTGATATTTTAGAATTCAAGCAGATGAGAGGTGTGACATTATGGCCAACAACTTTTATACTAGTCACCCACTTAAGCCATTTCCCAGCATACATATGCAGCTTAATCACAGCTATTACATCTCTACTACGTGAAATTCGATCTTCAACTAATAATGCATTTTGACTCCTGTATATATTGGTGCATGCGATTCTTTGCTACCCTGGCAATTAACCAGACCTGGTCTCTAAAAGCTAAACTTGGTCTAAATAACATTCTAAAGGTAGGGCAGCCTTTGTAATCTGGACTCATCTCAGTCATCACTTTGCAAAAACACTTGTGTGGCTCCTTTTTTCCCCTATCCTGTCTGTAACTTGTCTGTTATTCACCATTTCTTAATGCCTGCTGTGTACAGAAAAGGCAGTTACAAAGGAAATTCTTGACAGTCTGCTTCCAAGGAACGTGAATATCAGATAATATGCCCAGGGGCAATTGAGTAATGGGTCAAAACAGGCCTTCGAGAAACTTCCTAAGATTAGAAAATGTGACCAAGTGTACTTATCCAGTGCTTTCATTCTAGAATATTTCAGCGGGGGGCGGGGGAAGCGAGGGATGGATTTGGGAGTTGTTTTCGTTTACGGAGTTTGACTACTAGGGCTGCATACCTGTGGCCAGAAGAAAGTCCAGTAAGATGATCACCCTCTCCATCTATTTGCCAACACTGCAGATTCCTATTAGCTCATTTAAGAGAATAGTAGACAAGGAGACATCCTTAATTCAAAGTGGGAAAGCCTTTATGTTAGAAAAAAAATGGGGGAGGGGTAGGTGCTCAACTCTATTACTCACACTTACATTTAACCCAGGAGAAAAGCTGGGTCTATGTACCACTTGGTTCCTTTCCGGCATAATGAAAACATCACACATGGTGAACCACACTTTGCCTTCAGAGTAACTGCTTTGCCCGAGAAGGAAAGGTTGATGACACCTCAGGATGCAGAGCTTTCTAAAGTGGTTCTGCACAATCTCATTGCTTACAGAACCAGAATGTTCAGCTCTCAAAGTCTGTACAGGAGAATTGATAAAATAAGCTCCTTTAAATATAATCTGTGAATCTTTGGGAAGGGTGTACATGTAGAAGGGTCTTATGAAGCTGTTGATCCAGGTGGCCTGTGTGTTCAGAGTATTCTGACCCTAGGCACCTCTGTCTATTGCTCAGTCTTGCAAACATAGTCCATAGCTTGGTATCGGCACAAATGGATGATTAGTGAGCACAATTAAAAAATGACAATGTGGAAAATTAAGAACAGCAATTAAAGAGCATTTCCTCTTTTTTTAAACAAGAAAAGCACATTGTAGAAATAAAGATTCTGTACAATATTCTAATATTATATATACATAAAATTATATTACTCATGACAACATTGAAAAGTCTTATTTGTAGAATATGGCTGGCAACACCAAAGACAGACCCATAACATTTAGCTTTTGAAGCAGCACTGGTAGCAAGAGAACACTAGCAAACACACCTTTGTGCCTGGATAACAAAATCCTGCAACCAAGTCATGTGACTAGCGTTCTCTAGTTCTGTGGTTTGCTCGTGTTTTACATTCTAGTAAGGAATTCTGCAGCAGGCGATGTAAAAAGATGTTAAAATGAAATTGAAAAAGCTATTTAAAATCTGCGTATCTGCCATGATAAGGGGTTTGTGAATCCAACTCGCATTCGAAGTCCATTCGCTCAGTCTCTGTTCATTCATTATGCATGCCTCCAGTGATTTAAAATTGGAACGAATTCCAGCAGGTGGAAAAGACAGCTTTGAACAGGTCAGATGGGCTGTGAGTCAGATTCTTGATTCTTTTTCCTCAACTGGCTCTGGAATGTTGGAGAAAACTGGCTTTGTAGAGTGGGGAAGGAGAGAAGGCAGAACAGACCCTCTGGTTGGTTCCTCGGTCAGCCCTGTTCTTAGGGTTCCTTTCTCGCAATCTTTTTCCTCCCTAGGCCCTTCCTATGAGGGCTAAAAGGGTGATCCCCACGCCAGGTGGAGCCTCCACCCCACTGACCGAGGGGCAAGGTGCAGGATCACCTTCACGTGTAAATCCTCTTCCTAAGGGAACCTAAGGGAAAGATCGAAGGGGGCTGTGGTCTGTGCTTCAGCTTCAGCAGAACCTGAAGTTAGCATTTGTCAGATTTCAGTTGAACCTGGTCCCCTCTCCAAGAGTGATTGCAGTTGAAAAAGGACAGGATCCAGGAACCAGTTTTTAACAAGCACCCAGGCAATTCTGATGCAGGTGAGCACAGAGCTGCTTTGGAAAAAAAAATGGCTTAATTCATCAAGTACAGATCTACATGTTATTTTTAGATAGGCTTTAAAAACTGAGGATATTAATGACCCATTTCATAGAACAGATGCTCTGCTCATATTTCACCAAGTATTCCTTTCAAAATGTGGGAATAAATGGCCAAAACTCTTAGGGGGACGAAGGTGAGCAGGAAGGAGGGGGTTAATTTAAAAGCTAGCTGCTTTTCAAGGTGGGGGCTGCCCTGGCCTTCTGTGAACAAGGCATATGGCAACCTCATTTTCTCACTCAGAATTTCTACTAAGATTAACTAGAATTACTTATGAACTCAGAAATCAGGACTTGGCATTCTGGGAATTATATCACAGCACATAATTTGGGATCTGTCAGTAACTCTTTAATATCCATTTCCATCAGAGCAACTCTTTACTTGCTGAAAAGGTGAGGTATCAGCTCTCCTACCCATGAAAATCGGAGTGGATTAGCCAAGGCTACAGTTGTTCTCCCCAGAACCTCCCTGTTATTTAAATGATACGAGAACCTAATCCGTGCCCGGTGTAGGCAGTCTTCTACTACCAGCTAAAAACATTCCAAGTTCCCACTGAATCACCACTTTCAATCACATAATGATGAAAAGAAATTAACTGCAGATGGGTGGCATTTTATACTGACTGCCATCCAAAAAAATTTAAAAGTCTCAGATGAAGATCTCCTCCTGGCTCAAAGATCTCATTTTTAAATCTAGAAAGACAGCAAGAGGGCATCGTAAATCCTACTTAAAAGAGATCTATTCCGAGCAAGCTCAACCACTGCTGCAGAAATGTACTGATTCCCTTGTCGGTGGCTGTTTCACCACCTTTGCACCTATGAAAACTAGCTGCTCTTCTAGGATCCTTTAATTTCCTATGTCCAAACTTTACTCCTAATTTCTGGCAGTTTTTAATGACTCCAACATGCCCTCAAAAATCCCTAATTTTTTCTAGCCTTGATTGTTCTCATCTTCCCTGCTGAAATTCAGGTGGGCAGTGGCAAGGGTCAAGGTCAGGGAAAGAACAGTCAAGGTTGAGGTCAGCAGATGCAGGTAAGTCGAGTCGAGGGGGCAGGTGGCAGGGAGGAGTGGTTAGTAATTTAAGAAGTCGATCCCGACTTTGACACTCTTCGAAGTGGCTATATCAACGGCTGTGGCCTTGATCTCAGTGTCCCCGAACTGCATAAGGGTCTGGATCTCCCTCCGGGCGGGCACTGCCACACCACTGGTCCCCGTGAGATCCAGGCGGAGTGTGCCGCACTTCTTCACCCCGGGGTCGGTGATGAAGCTGACGTTGTCGTGCTCAGAGCTGTAGATGTTGATGACAATGACCAGCTGCGAGGGCTTGGCCGGGGTATAGCTACGCTTGACCAGCTCCCCCAGGGCCACCGACTGGTCGGCAGAGATGAACTTGTCAAAGACATCGGTGCACCAGCGAGTGCCGTCTTTCACCAGCAGCTTCTCGGGCGGGTGCTTGCCCTCCACGTAGCGGTTGAGCACGCCCACCCCATAGGTGAGTGGGGACCGGCGCACCTTGATGACGGCGGGGTCCAGGCCGAAGAGGACAGCACCCTTGAGGATGGTGAGGCCCACATCCTGGGGGATGATGATCCGGCACTTGTCCCCAAAGGCAGCCTGCACCGCCTGCTGCAGGAGGGGTGCCTCGGCAAAGCCGCCCACCAGGAAGAGGAACTTGACGGTGGACACCTCAGGCTTCTGAAACAGGTCCCCTGAAAGGGAAGGGGAAGAGAGAACACCCTGTCAGCAAGAGTCGGCAAGCAAGGGGGAACAGGGCTGCCCGAGTCTGTGGGGGGTGGACAAAACCACTTGGGCCAACAAGGCGGGCAGGCTTAGTCTGAGCTTCTTGAACAGAATTTTTACAGAGCTGATCTTTTAGAGAAAGGGAGTTTGCACACCAATATGTTCAGGAATAAAAGCCAGAGCTGCTACTAAGTAGAAACCCATCTGAACAGATAAATGGTAGTAACTTTAAATAGAATTTGTTATGCATAAATGAATATTCCTAAAGCTCTCCCAACATGTGGTTCTGTTGAGTAAGTCAAGGCAGGCTGTTATAAATAGAATTCTTGGATTTTCATAAACATCCCATCTGATTTGGTAGGTGAGGGGTGGGAAGTGGATGGTGGGGCTTAGACACTGGAAAAGGTCCCTGGTGAGTCTGCTGTGTGTCCCTGGGAGAGTGCCACTGACGGAGCAGGATAAAGGCACTGCCCTCTTGCACACTTCCCTTTGGTTTACACCACAGTTCCTTCTCCTCTAGCAGGGTAAGGATTCCCAGTTTGTCCTGATAAAGCAAGGGATGTGCATTTCCTAGGGCCTGTAACTTTCAGGTAGTATTGCTTTAGAGCTCCCAGCTCTCTGACTTTTGAGGGCAAACTGAAAGGCCGGGTGAGACAGGCTGTCAGTGGCCTTGCAGTACCTGAGGAGAGGGGCCCAGAACCTGGGCCCAGCAGCCTCCCTCGTACATGCTCCAGCCCTGCCCAGTCCCGGGCCTGGGCCCCCTGCCAACCTGGCTTCACATGCACTAGCTGGTGATGCAGGAAAAGTCAGTCCGGTCCTCAGCTCGGGGACCGAGCTGAGGGGGCCAAGCCCTGGCAGATACTTACGGAGATGCTCAATGATGCTGTCGATGGTTGGCTTAAAAAGGGCATTCATGGCGTCTGGACTCATCCTCAGCATCCCCTGGGAGGACCATTTCACAAAATCCACACTGTGGGAGTGTGGCAGAGAGGAACAGGCAGTGAGTATCTACATGGTACCCAGACTTCTCTGCAGAGACAGGCGCCCTGGCAAGATATCTGTCACATCTCGGGGGCATAAAGGGGTTGAAAGTCAAAGGCACCTTGGGAACCCCCTAAACTGCCAGGGCCTGAAACCTGAGGAGCTTAAAAGCTAAGCGTCACCTCCTCTGTCTATCTTAGCATTTGGCTGTGGCTGACTTCGCCTGAATAGGGGAGGCCAAAGTCCAGTGCAAAAGACCAGGCGATGAAGTGCTCTCTCTCACAGAGCACCACGTCGCAAGTCCAACAATACTTGGATTCGAGCATGTTAAAGGCTCATATGACATGTTCCCTGCACTGCTATGTAAAGCTACAAACATCTGTGCCTCAATGCATGTCCCTTAGCCCCCCAGGCACCTGTCACAAGACAGGGATAAGCTTAATTCCTACTATGGCCCTCATGGTGCCTCTGTCAAAGGGGCAGCACGTCCAGAAGTGGTGGTATGGAGCAGAAAGAGCCCTGGACAGGAAGCCAGGATTATGGGGTGCCGGGATTGTGGGGCTCTGGTCTGGCCACCACCACTGAGGAGCTATGGGACCTTAGGCAGGTTGGCCTCCCTTTTCTCTGAGCCCTGTCTTCACATCTGGAAGTCAAGGATAAAAGCACTTGCCTTACCTCCCTCACAGGAGTTGTTGTGAAGATCAAGTTAAATACCATGTCTGTGAAAACACTCTGGAAATTTTCTGGCACTCAACGAATGCCAGGGACTGTTTCATATCCAAATGCACAGTGTGTACCCCACCTGTTCTAAAGTTCGAAAGGGCAAAGCAAATGGTGTCTCTGTCCCTGACACAAAGCACACACCAGCTGCTTCCCAGCAATGCGTTCTAGATGCTGCCAGGTCTCCCAGGGCACAAATTCTTTCCACAGCATTGGCCAAAGGACAACATGGTGCACTGTAGAGTGACCCCATGGCTGGCTGTGGCCAGTTTCCTTAGTAGGAGGGTTGACTGGCCCCAGAACTGTGCAGGTGCCCTCTATGGGGGACCAATGGGGCAGAGAGAACATAAGCCCAGAAGAGGGTCTGAGTTGGTCCTGCTCCAAGGGGGCAAGAAGACCTGTAATCAAATCTACTTTGTCTCCCACTAAAAGGAACCAAAGGCCGACTCCAGGTCTGGGGTAGGGAATGTACAAGATGAGCCAGGAGTGTCTTCGTGTATCAGAAGGCAAAGACCCTATCAAAGACCATTAGTGTCATGTCAAAGGGACTTAGAGCCAACCTGAAGAAGCTCCTACTGGCCAAGAAGGGATAATTTGAGTGTCCATAAGAATATAATTTGATTTAAAGTACACCAAATATGCTTAAATCCATGAATTCTTAATGACACGCCCTTCATACCCTTGCAAAAGAAAAAAGAAAAACCCATTAGCCACTTTGGAGGATGTTGGGAAATAACTTTCTGGGTTTTTTTTTAACTTATAAATGGAGAAAACAACCATTTATCCTGTCTTTCCTATATAAACCACACTTCAGGGCAACCAAACCACTCATGAGAAAAGTTTCTATTCTAGCTGAAATAAATGAAGGAACGATAGACTAATATGATAACCAGGTGGCCCCCCTAATTGAATTCATGGACCAAGGCACTGATCATCGATGACCGCTAACATCACAAAAGGAGAGAGAAGCAGACATTGTATGTCCCCTGATGTGCCTCAATAGGAAAGACCAAAAATTCAAACTTGAATCTGATTATACCTCTAAGTTAATCTGCCAATTTGTAAAAAAAAAAAACAAAAAACCAGGATAGAATGTGCTATGTAACACTGTGGACATGCAGCGAGCAAAACCCAGACTGTAGGAAACTCTATAGGACAAACTACCAGTTTGAGCATCTAATAACTTGTGAAGGAAAAAAACAGGAAAGGAACCTATACACTAAGTGGGACCTGAGAGGCAGGTCATTTAGTTGCTGTGTACAGCCCTCATTTGGATGCAGACTCAAACTGAAAAAAAATGTATGAGACAATTGGAAAAATGTTGATGTTAACTGGATATTTGATGACACTGAAGAATTGATTTTTAAGTGTGATAATGGTATTATGGTTATGATTTTAAATTTAAGGTTATTGGAACAAGGTATAATAATTATGGAAAGTTAATAGAGATGTAAGTGCATTTGTCTATAGTAATCTTTTAACTATGGATATGTATCAAACAAATTTTTAAGGTTATTAGAAACCTATGATTTTTATCTATTATTTTAAAATTCAGCTTTAAAACGTCTTCCTTATATGTTTATTTTGCAACCAGCTGAAAAATAAACTCTTGCCTGCAGCCAAGGGACTCAGAGTAGCAGGAAACCTAGACTCCCACCGGATTTATTCAACAATTAGTTACAGAACACCTACTGTATACCAGATTCCCTTCTAGACATTGGGCAAGCAGAAGTGGCCAAAACTCAACTTCTCTGCTTTCATCAAGCTTATATTATTAGTGACCACTGACTAACACAAGGATAATTCTTGCCAGGGCCCAGGCATTGTGCTAAGCACCTAATGTGTGTGAATTCATTCCATCCTCACAACAATCCTCTGAGGTAAGAGGAATTATTATCCCCATTTTCCAGATTAAAAAACTGTGGAATAGAGAAGTTGAGCCCCTTGCCCAAGGCCACACAGCCCCTTGCCCACTCACACAGTGAGTGTAGGATTGCAACCCAGGGTCCACACCTCCTTCCTCTCTCCCACCAACACAATCCACCCGAGAATGTCCTGAGCCAAAGGTAAACCCAACTCACTTGCTTTTCCTCAGGGCATGCTCCACGCTGTGCCCACGGAACTTCTTGTAATAGTCAATGAAGGAGAAGGGCAGAGTGATGTTCAGGGGGTTAGTTCGGTCTGGGGCAGCTGCTCTTTTGCGGGACTCAAACGCAATCATTAAGTCAACCCAGGCAGCAGGCCGTTTGATTTTGAATTGTTCGATGAAATCCTCTCCAAATATTTTACACAGAAGTTTTTCAAATTCATAATCTACTCCTAAGGATCCATAGGGTCCGCCTGAGTAGAGAACAAAATGGGAGCCCGCGATGTTAAAAACCATCCAAAGCTGAATCCAGCCTCTGAGAAACACGCCTACTTCGTGTCCATCTCTGAAGCACAGAGTAACGCACTTGGACCCACTTAGCAAGCAGACTACAGCTCTAAGTTTTTACTTACACTTCAAAACCCTTAGGTTCTTGTCATTCCATATGGAGAAACTTTTTCCTACCGAAATCTCTCTTCAACCATCTGTTGTAAATCAATTACATTTTAAATAACATCAACATTTTTATCTAATGAGGAGCATCGCGGTATTCCCACCCAAGAAATCCCGGGGTGGGGTCTGGAAAATCAGCCTCATCTAGCCCCTGTGTGATCCACTAATTATCCCCCTCCCCAAAGAGAAAGTGCATGTTCTTTGGTTTCACAATCTGGATGCAAGACAAGGTATCCTGAGACCTCCCTAGAAAGCTGACCTTAGCACTAAGTCGTAGGCGACATCGAATTACAATCACATCCTTCCAGAACTTTCAGAAAGCAGGCTCACTTTATGCCAAAACCCAAGTTGTGGAGGTTTGTGTTGTAAAGAACATCTAATTGCATTTTGCTTTGCAGTTTCAAACAGGCGTTGGTATCCTCTCCCGCCTACGATCCCACATGCTAGTAGCACTGCGAACTGAACTGGAGATTCGAAAACAAGTGAAACAAAATTGCCAGGAAATAGCTCAGGTATGAGGAAATTAGCCAATGGCTCACCTGTTGCTTTATACAGTTCCTTAAGGTGTCCCTCCGGTAACCGTATCTGATGGACTGTCAGGTCTACGGTGCCACCGCCACTGTCCACAACCACGTACTTGTCACCTGGCACAAAAACAGCCATCTTTTACACAGACTGCTTGTCAACCTCCATCTGAAACAAGCTGGTAGGTGATGATTAGGTATGCCCAGCTAAGTGACTGGCACAATGGTTTTGCAGCACTGGGAGTTATTCATGACTAAGGAGAATGCAGTCATATCTGCCCAGGAAGGCGGGTTAGGCATAGGTGATGGAGAACCCAGGTGAGGGAATCTTTAAGAGTCACACAGTGCTGCATACTCGGCACAAACTAGTGGGCAACTTCCTGCCATGTGAACAGCGCCCTGGAATTACCTGCTGTTTAACACAAGACTTACTCTGGAACTGGAGAGTTCCAAGTCCTACCTTTCTTTTGAAGAGTCTACGTGGTTTTACAACATGCAAAATGATAGCTCCCCAAACAGCTCTCCCTGTGTGAGTGGTTTTTAAAACCCACTGGTTTTGAACATTTTCCAAAAGTGCAAAAGGGACAATGGGAATGCATTTTTGCCAGCAGCACAAAAAAAAAAATCCAGCAAGAGCAAAGGACATTGAAGGACGCTACCTTCCTCCAGCTCGGACCAGATTTCTCCTATGACATTCTCCACCAAAAAGGTCCGACTCTGCCGATTACGCCGTATGTGTTCCTTAGCTAGTGGCCGACAGAAAGAAAATGACGACGGGTAAGAAAGCATGAAAAAGCGGACAGTCACCTGCAGTCAGTGGAGGCAATAGCATGAGGAGATTTAGGGATGGAACATTAGTGACGCTTGACCAAAATGAGTAAATAAATACAATGTCAGGAAATCACAGAGCCAGCTCTTCTGGGAAAAAGTAGCTTCTTCTAGCGGCCTTCATCTATTTATCCGCTCGGCAGCTTCGGCCTGTGCCCGCCGCAAACCCCACCCTGATGAGAGTCCTTTCCTCCTGTGACATTTTTTGGGGAACGGGTTAATAAAATCGGCCGGTTTCCCTGTCTTGCTGCCCCAGGGAGGAAGCCATCTGCCAAGCTGCCTGCAGTGCGCTCGGTTTAACAATTTCCCATCAAGGAGCCTTGTCTGATTCAAGGAATGTGGGGCATGTTTTCCTAATCTGGATCCTGGATAAGGGACTGGGGGCCATTTCCTGGCCCTGTTGAGGCCGATACGCACGTCCGCCACAAGGTGGCGCGTCCGCCACAAGCTCTGCACCCTGCAAAGCCCACCCCGCCTCTTGCACGAACACGGAGGGACAACCTCTGCTCCCGGCCACAGCTCCGGCCGTGGCGTCGGGGGCTAAGTGGCTGGGACGCCTGGGAGGCGGACAGGGCACAAATCATTGTCCTTCTGTTCAGGAGGAAACCAGGTCAGGCGAGGTTAAGGAACTTGCAGTTCCCACGACTCTTGTCTCACAGCCTGAAATGAACCCTTGGACCACAGACCCTCAGGCCTCTGAGATTTAGCAGGTCACAGGGAAGTCTGACAGAGCAGAATTATGGGATGCTTAGAGATGAGAAAGGTGCTGTGAAGGGGTACCTGGGAGCAGCAGGGCACAGCCCGGGTGGGAGTTTGGGCAAATCACTTAACTCCTCTGGGCCTGTTTTCTCATCCATAAGATGGAACAGTAACAGTCGGCCTAAGTTCCTCACGGGCAGAGCAGGGACTAGTTCTCCAATGTATCCTCGGCACCCAGGGTGACAGCCAGCACACAGTAGGTGATAACGCAGGCAAAGCGCCTAGTGTGAGGCCTGACAGATGAGACTACTGTAAGCAACAGAGCAGCCCTGATGCTACAGGTGAAGGCCCTGCTGTCGCTGCCCCGCTGACCTCCCCCCACCTCACACCTTGCTCCCATGTGTTTTTGAGTCCCTAAGCTGGAGCTGCCGATTTTGAGTTGCCCTACACACCCCTCTGTTGCTGATTATCCCGTAAAGCACCCTTGACCTGCTAGCCTCTTTCAGCAAGGAACGCAGTGTTTACAAAACACTCTTCTCTGGGAATTGGAAGGACAAACACCCAGCCAGCTCCGAGTTCTTCAGGGTCCGGTTCACAGTGGAGAGGGAGGCGTCCCCTGATTAAAGAGTTCCTGCAGGCCTGGCCGGGCTCCCCCAAATTCTGGGCCTCTCTCCTGTTCCCAGCACTGGCACCAGATGAACTTGGTACAGACCTTGTAATGGGCATTTGGTTTTCTAAAACCATCTAGATGGCTAACAAAACGGCATTCATAAAACACGGCCAGGAGCGGCTAATAAAATCTGTACTGAGCTCTCAACAAATGAGCCCATTTTTCAGGCAAATTAAGCCCAAGATTGTGAAAAGTGTATCCTTTATTGATCTCATTCAACCCTTTAGAAGTAAAATAATACTGACAGCAAAACTTGTGCTGGCACCAGCTCCGTCGCTCCCCAGTGGCGTCCACTGGGCCTTGATAACAAAGGGGCATCAGAGCCACCTCAGGTACTCCTGGTTACGTGCTCTGCCAGGCTCGCCCCAGACAGCCCCCACCTCCTGATGGGAGAGATGTTCTCTTTGTAAAGTGAGGCTGACACCAGAGCCCCTGCCTCTCTGCCCCTCAGAGGCATGGTGGCCAACAGTTCGAGGATTTCAAAATCCAGAAAGACCCTCTGAGCACACGGAGACAGCAGCAAATTCCACGAGCCACAGGACACAGGCACAGAGCAGTGTGGGGGCGGATACGATATGTCACAGGAAAGGAAACCAAACACTGAGCTCTCAGGGAAGGCAATCATTCGAAAACAGATTCCCCCTCCCCTCCAAATGTGAGTGGTATATTTGCAAAAAGTTACAGAGATCTATGCTAGAATTAGGTGATTCTGACATGAACTTCTATTTATGAACAACTAAGAATCAGCATGTAAGGTAGAAACCCAATCATTCCTCTTTTTCCCAATGAAAACAATGAAGACAGAAATTTAAATAAGTATCATGCTGAGTATTTAAAACATCAATGCCCCTGTCCATCAGCGGTGAGGCTAGCCTTGGGGAGGACGAGCATGGGTAGAAAAGGGCTAATCAAGTCCTCAGATTTCAAGGGAAACCTCGTTTCGTTCATTCCAGGTACATCTGATCTAAGGCACTAACACACAGCTGCTGACAGGCTGAGGCAGCGGCCAGGTGACAGGGGGACCTCTTGCCACTGCCTAGCGGCTAAGGTTCGCAGACTCCTAAATCTTATGATTAAAATGCAAAGGTGTGACCTCTGGGGCAGAGTTTCCCCTGCGAAAAGGAGGAGGAGAAACCTGCCTGGAGGAGACAGCCCAGTACCCTCTGGGCAAGAACGTACATCTGCTCAGGGTGAGCCTGGGCCCAGTGCCTCGCCAGTGCAGAGACAGGCTCTGGGTGTGAGGACCAAAGAAAACTTGGGAACAAGCTGTGGCAGGGACAACTCAGCAACAGTCCTCACTGATGTCTTCCCTCTCCCCCTCCTAGGCCTACCTTCCAGGGGGCCACGGGTGACAGGTGGGTGTTTACCCTCAGGACCTTCACCTGGGAACAGAATGCGGAGCACAGCGCTCAGGGCTGGGGTGCCCCGCACCACCCCGACGGCACGCCCCATCCACGCCCATGCTCACCTTGGTGCTTTAACCCTGACCTAGTGTGTCTGCAAACCCTGTAGCTAGCCCTGGACAGAGCCACAGAGTCCTGGATACTGGGGAACCAAGTTCTGTGACCAAGACTGTGACCAACTTGCATGCAGGTAACTACTAGAGAGAAAAAGCTCCTTAAGCACCCCATCCTGGGTCTCCCTGTGCGCTGCTCCTCCCACAGCTAAATGAGCATCACCGGGTCAGGAGAAGTCAGCCTGTTTCATCTGCATTTTCAGCTCTCAGCTAAAACACATAATGAGCTCATCACACACGAAGTGGCCCCAATGAGTGAGTCAGCAATAAATCAACAGTCTTAATGGAGGAATTAATAACAGGCGGATGGGATTAGATTAGGAATCAGTTAATATACAGGAAAGATTAAAAGCCTAGTAAAATTCAAGGCCAAGAACTGCTCTCAGGCTACCCCCTCAGGTCCTTGGAGAGAAGTCTCCTGCAGGCCGTTACCCCCCACCCCCAGGTACTTGGTGGGTGATGAACCAGAGTGACCATTGCTTAGTTTATGGGTCCCCTGGGGGGCCAGGTATGGGGGCTGAGCACAGAGGTGCTGAAAGCCAACCTCCTCTTGGAGTATCTTGACTCTTCCTTACAGCACCAAGTGCCTTTCAAATCATCAGAGGTGGAGAAACATCCAGGGGTCAGGTGGGGGAGGGAGCAGGAGCGGAGAGAGAGAGCAGAGGTACCCTGTGCAAACCCAGCTCCTACTGTGTCCCTGCCGCTGTACCCATTGACGGCCGTCTTGCCACTCAGCTCGATCATCTGGTGCAGCCGCAGCTTCCGGCAGTAGATGGAGGCCGCCTCGGGCTCCAAGGCAATGATGAGCTGGTCCGAGTTCTCCGGGGAGGCCAGGCCAGCCTGGAAGACAGAAGCAGAGGCTGGGACCCGGGGCTCCCTGGGCAGGCCCGCTGAAAGGACTCCCACGCCTGGACTGCCCCTAAGGAGGGGCACACACATGTTCTGCTTTGGTGGGACATTCCCTACACAGTCCTCTGCAGAACTTGACGTCAGGGATTCTTGGGTGCTGGGCCCCAAGCCAGGAACCCAGACATCTCAGGGTGGCCAAAGAAAACGTATAAGCACCCTTGGGAAATGCCAGGCTCTCTGGCCTTGGGGCCTCTTGTACTTGGGGCTTGCCTGGCCTAGAACTGAGAGGCATGAGGGGGCAAGAACATGGACTGTGGGGTACAGATGGGGTTCAACGCTTGAGTGGTGGAGGGACAGAGTTGCAAAGGCTCCAAAACTTTCCATCACAGGATGGAAGGCAGATGATCTGTTCCCAGTGACAATGGGCCACACAGTCTGACCAAGTCGGAGCCAACACCAATCTCTGATGGCCTTGGAAACAAATGGGCACCTGCTGGAGCTCAGCTATACAAGCATTTGATTTTGCTGTATGGGAATCTGACCTGCTATCTCCAGAACTCTAAGAGGGCTGTCTGCCTGCTGGGGGTGACATATGAGCAGTGACTCCAGGAGGAAGCTATTCCTGGAATCCCATGTAGTCCCTTATTTTCGAGAGTACGGGTTGAAATTCAGCCAGGAGGTATCTTATTCAAAGCCTTTACCCTTTAATAGTTTCTGGTATATATGTCTATCACATATAATAACAAACATCCCTTTAATAATCCAGTCCCCAAGTGCCTGGCCTCCATCTGCAAACATTCAGGACCTCGACCTGCAGCAGGCAGAACGCTCTGTGATATGTGATGTGCCCCGGGCACAGCCCCTCTGGGCCTGAAGAAGGGCCAGCCCAGGAGGCCCCGCGACCACCTTCTGAGGATGCTCAGAGAAACAAGCCTCGCTTGACTCCTAACCAAGCCCTGCCCTCCTCCCATGCCCTTGAGCTGGAGCAGGAGGTTTCATGTCTCACTTGTTTCTGGGAGTTACTCAGGTGCATGGGGTTTCCTTGGTCGCCAGCACAAGAGAAGACAGAAGCACACTTCTTCCCTGCCACCTCTGTGCTTGCTGCCTTTTTTGCCACTTCTTAGGGAATCTTGGGATGCTGCCTTCGTGCCCCTTCCTTTGGAGGAGCGCCCTCACCCAATTCTATACCAGACCCTTGAGGTTCAGTGATTCTTCCTGTACAGCAGGCACGGAAGGTCTCCTAATGTCACACACACACTTCTCACTGAAGGAGCCAGCCTAGAGTCCTAGGCAGAGGGGCTTAGGAGGTCCGATCATTGGGCAAGGAGGGGAGGGGGATTCAGGTTGGGATATTAGGAATGGAAAGGACCCTCAGGGCCCTTTGTCCAACTCCTTCACTTTATGTAGGAAGACACCAAGGCCCAGAGAGGTAGGGTGACCCACTGTCCCGGTTTGCCCAGGATAGAGGGATTTCCTGGGAGGTGAGCCATCCAGTGCCAACACCAGCACGGTCTCGCTCAAGGTACCGAACCCCTAAGCTGGCAGAGCTCAGGTCCCGAGCCTTGCAGAGCAGCACTCTGTCATTCACGCCCAGCTCTCCTGCTCTTAGCAACTCCGGTTGCTGGGGCTGGGCCCAGGCCTCTGTACTTTGGCAGAATCCCCAGTGCCTGTGATGCTTTCTGCATAACTTGTTTAAAGGGACGATCCCTCTACCCATTTACTCAGGGACGGTATCAAATGATGCGCTGCCTGAATGCACTGTCAGTTCTCCATAGTGACCACACCCAAAATAAAGCCAATTAATTTATGTCTTAATGAGATGCTACCAGAAGGCAGGTGACTGAAAATCTTCACTTTGTAAATACCAAATGCCTCACAAATGGTGCAAGCATTTTGGGAAGACAGACTTTTTAAAACAAGATGAGAGCCACACTGTGTCCGGCACCATCTATGGTAAGCCCCTTGTCCTACCGCCTAGTACCCTCGGCTACGGCCAACCCCGTGGGCAGCGTCTGTGCCCATCATCTCAGTCCCTGGGCTGAACAGGCTGGGTCTGCCCTTAGGCCACGAACTCAGATGCATGAAAAGATTTCCCGCTGCTCTGTACTCAGTGGGTAAAAATCGCCCTCCTCAGCTTCGCTTTTTCACAGGGTCACATTAGACACCCTTAGCATGAAGATGGCTCAAGGTTAAAGTGAAAGAGGCCGTGGGTCATACACGTGCAGCACCAGGAATGCTGGAACCTCTGAGCCTTAATCCCGAGGGTCCCAGAAGAAATCCAAAATACGACCAAGAGGAGCCCCTTCTACAGGACAGCTTGTGTGTTCACTTTTCTATCCCCGTAAGTTTGTAGGGTCAAGGGCCCCATGGAAGAACAGAAGCTAACAGGGTGGACTTCCACGGATGGGGCAAGGAAGAAGGAACAACTCGCTACAAAGCGGCAGCCTGGCCTATGTGTAGAAGATTCTCTTCCGAAGTTCAAACTAGAAAATAAACTTGGGGGGAGGGTGAGCCTGAGAGTGGAGCCCAGGGCGTGGGTGTGAAGGAAGAAAGGCAAAGGCTCTGAGATTCAGAAGCCACGTCACTGTGATCATGTTCCATTGGAAGGGCAGCTGCAGCAAGGCCCCCACGTGGCCAACGGGAGGGCCACGGGCCTGGGCCGAGGCAAACAAGCTCCATCGCTCCTCTACCCACACCTTCCGTGAAGCTCTGAGCAGGAACTCTGATGTACATGGGAAATATTTACATGGAAAATCCACTCAAGAAGTCCAGGGGAGTGGAGAGCCTTGAGTAAAATTCTGTGACTCGACGGTGTCCAAGCGCCTGGTATGTGACTGCCAATCTAGCAAGACAGTCACTCACTCACACACACACACACACACACACACACACACACGCACGCACATACACGCACACCCCTCCTGGCGCTCCCACATCCTGAGCCGGCTGCGTAAGAGACACTCAAGCTGACCAGAGTCTGCCCCAGACAGCTTGGGCTGTCGCCCTCAGGGGAGCCTGTCATCTGTCCCTCCCCAGCTGGCCTGGCCTGGCCTGAAGCAAAAGCTTTACTGTTTCTAATTTCCACAGGGGGTTGCCCACTGTCCCAGGAGAGGATGCAAGTGAGGAGTGGGGGTGAGGAGGGCCCCACTCCAGAGAGGAGGAGAAGGCAAGGTCAGAGAGGGGCCTGGGCAGTGTCTGGGAGGCCCAGGACAAACACACTCCTGTGCTTGGACCAGCCCGGTCACACTCCCCAGCGAGAGTGCAGGGCTGTGTCCCACCAGGAAACTCCCACGGAGCCCAGAGCAGAGTGACCTCCCAAGAGAAGTCCCAGAGCTGCTGTGGACTCCAAGAAAAGGAGGAAATGCTAACGAGTGGCCCAGACTCCCAAAACCCAGATGTCTCTATCCCGTGGCTGGAAGACCCGGTGCCCGGAAGTGCAGCCTTTGCTTCTGCATCAACACTTGCGGTCACCCTCAACAGGAGCCCTCTGCCTGGCAGCCCTCAGGAGACCTGTGGGGCCATTTGCCTGGGATCAGGCCAGAGGCAACTGGAGCAGAAGAACATTCTCTCCGCCTTTGCTATTTCTGCCTTCGGAGCTGGCACCTCACAGCTCCTATTCCGATGTGAGCTCTCTCTCCATGGGGGCCCCTGCCAAGCACCTAACATGTTCTTTCTGTCTCCAGCTTTACAGAGAGTGCAGACATGTGCGTCCTCTCCTGCAAGACGGTATGTTTCTAGGGGCAGCCGTCAGGCCTCCTTGCCCCTAGCTCGTAGGAGGTGCTTAGGAGGTGCTTGGGAGGTGCTTGGGAGATGGCTGCGGAGCGAAGGAGCCCAGCGTTCCTCCGGCCGGCCTTATCCTGCAGTTTCCTGGCCTGCGTCCCTGCTGCACTGAACGCAAGCATTCCACAGACGTGGCCTGGGGATTCTACAAAGAGAAAGTGTCTGAACCAAGAGCACGCTATCCCATGTGACCGCCCCCCCCACACACACACACGAATCAGAGCAGCAGGAGAACCTTCTAGTAGCTCTTTGGAGCCTTCCTCTGTGATCGCAGCTCCACTCAGGAGAAGCAGGTGAGAAAACCGCACTCCCAGGAGCCTGAGGAAGTGAGGAAGTGGTGTTTACCCGACTGCTCTGCTCCTCAGCCCTGCAGCCAGCCAGGAAAATCTGCCAAGGGACTGTGTCCACAGCCGAGAACAAATGGCCGGGCCAGTTAAGTGCTCTGCTGGCCGGGCGTCAGGCTGCAAAGGGGCCGCAGCTGCACCACTTCTGGGGTTGTGCAGCGTTTCCTGGTGATCATTTTTCACTGCCGCTTGTTCGGAAAGGGAGGCAAATGCAAGCTGCGTCTCCATGTGAGATGAGATCATCGTACATATGGGAGCATCATTGATTTAACAGGTTTCTGGAACCTACTAGAGTTGCACATTTTAGGCAAAATGCCTTCAGAAATAAACTGGACTATGTCCTACCCACAATCCCCCCCAGACTCAGTGAAACTATCTCCTGGTGCTAGGACTTCTCTAAAGCCCTCAGAAGAAGGATCAGGTGTTCTTTCTGCTACCATCTTTCCATTGAATGCTCTTAAAGGGCCTGAAGGTGCCCTGAGTCTGTGAATTGTAAAAGATAGAGATTTAACCCCTTTCTTCAACAAGCACTTGACACAGATGAGTTTGGGGAGTTTCACAGGGGAAACTCTCTGTGTACCCTGAGTTGCAGCCCTCGTGGGCAGCGAGTCATAGACTGTCTGAGCCGAGGCCCCAGAACTCCAGACCTGCTCCTCACGACAGAAGATGCTGCCCAGAGCATCAGCGCCCAGCCCTGCTTCCAGGCCTCTTTCACCTCTCCCTGGCAGGTGGGAGGTTGGAGCTCGGCCCCCACGTGACTATGCCACAAACTTGTGCTCAGGAGGCCTCTGATAAGCCTGGAAGGAGGGCTCTGTTTTTCCTGTGCAAGCAGAGCGGATGCGACCAGTTTCCCAACTGCCCTGATGAGGTAGGACTACCCCTTGTACCTCATTCTTCCGGCTCTTCTGCCTGAAGTCAGCCAGTGGGACGCACTTTGGGTA
Source organism: Propithecus coquereli (assembly GCF_000956105.1). Classification (NCBI taxonomy): domain Eukaryota; kingdom Metazoa; phylum Chordata; class Mammalia; order Primates; family Indriidae; genus Propithecus; species Propithecus coquereli. Next base: position 77,599 of record NW_012154618.1, on the reverse strand, counting down.
GCAGGGTTGGGGGTCAGCCACCACCTTGTAGAAGCAAACAAATATCCACCTGATCAAACGCCTTTTACTCACTTTCTCTCTCTCTCTCTCTCTCTATCATTACAAGGATTTGACTAATGCAGTTATGGAGGCTGACAAATCCCAAGACCTGCCATCAGCAGGCTGGAGACCCAGGAGACCCGATAGTACAGTTCTTGTCCAAAGGCCAGCAGGCTGGAGACTCAATGTTTGAGTTTGAGTCTGAAGGCAGGGAAAAGAAAAAACAATCTGCCATCTCAAAGGCAGTCTATAGGGAGAATTCCCTCTTTTTCAGGGGAAGATCAGCCTTTTGCTCTATTCGGGCCTTCAACTGATGGGTTCAGGCCCACCCTCATCAGGGAGAGCAATCTGCTGTACTCAATCTACTTAAATGTTCAACTCATCCAAAAACACCCTCACGGGAACACCCAGAATAATGTTTGACCAAATATCTGGGTGCCCCATGGCCCAGTTAAGTTGACATGTAAAGTTAACCATCACAGGTACGTATCTTTTTTATTCGGTGTAATAATGAGGGCTAGGGAGGGAGAGCGAAGAGATGCTAATTTGGGCCACAGAGTAACAAGCTTCATTTCAACTCTGTCCTAGGACTCTTCCAGAAAACAGGCTGAAGAGACTGCAGAAAAATCTGCAAAGCCACTAATACACCCCTGTCCCTAACCCAGAAGTATGAAAGTCTTCAATGAACCACTCGCTTGGCTGTGAGCCGCCTGAGAGCAGGGTCCTGCCTTGGTCAGGTGTAGAACCCATGGCCCACCACAGTCCTGGCACACAGAAGGCCACCAATATAGGTTTGTTTAATGAATGAATGAATTCATGAGCAAAGGATCACCGAATGGTTGCTGCCATCTTTAAATCCACTCAGTGACTATTAACGGAATACAAGTGCAAATCAGAATTACAAAGGGTCGAAAGTTAAGCTGCAGAAACACTGTACCCAAGTTATCCCGCGTGAAGAAGACAGTGCCTGTCTGCAGTGTTGTCTGTGGGCTTCGGAAGGCAAATTCCCCATGTCCATCAACGCTGGTCACATCTGTCCCTGCCCAGGAGCTGTGGGCCCTTTTCTCTCTGAGGTGCTATTTTGATTCTACCAAACCCTCGGGGATGCCATGCCCTCCTCGGCCTGGTTCCCTCCTCAGACTGCCTAGTGTGAGGGACCCACCCCTCCTGTCCCACTGAGTCAAAGAGACAGTCCTTGGAAGAGCCAGCCTAGCCCAGGGCTCCAACAGCCCTGACAAATTTACTAGTCTCTGCACCTCTTTCCTTTCCAGGCTAAAAATAAGAATTGACCCTTCTAGGGGTCACACATGTGTTGCCGAGGTCTTCCTGTGGGCGGGGAAAGGAGAGTCCAAACCACGAACCTTGAATATCCTTCCCGGGAAACACGCCGAACGCTGGGCAGCGTCGCCCGGACGGCCCTGTCCCAACGTCCCGTCTGTGGACACGGCCTGAAGGCTGACGCTACGGAAAAGCTCCGTGATGCCCAGGGCTTCTGTGAACAGCTACACTGCATTTTCTTTCCTTTCTTTTTAAAAGAACTCGCCTCTTTCTGGAACTTCCACCCTCTTCCTTCGTCCCCACAAAAACAAATCTATTTTTGGCAGATACATCCACTGAGCCGGATTCTCACGCTGCGCAGAGGAAGGGGAGAGCAGGGGAACAGCCCGGGGAAGGGGAGAAGGAGGGGAGGGGACGCCCCGCCTTGACCGTGTGCCTTGACCGTGTGCACGCTGACTCTGCGGGTGGCTGGGAGTCAGGCCCGAGTGAGCGCGGAATACGATTCACGGCACGAAGGTTCTCGTGGCCCTTTTGCTACACTCTGGAGCTCAACACTGGTTCTGTGGGTGTTTGGTAAAGAAAGGCTCACACACGTAACCCCACACTCAACATCGGAGCTGTGTCCCTCGGAAAGGTGGACAGGACACCTCCTGAGAGGGGTGACAGGGGCAAGGGGACATCTATTTCCTTGGTGACTTGCCACAGCCCAGCCTCAGTTGAAAACTCAGAAAACTGACTCTCCACGCAGAGGGAGGACCCAGGCCCCAAGGGTGGGTTTTCATAAACCCAGGAGTTTAAGTACAACAGGAGCCAGCTCTGGCCCGGGGACCAGAACAGCAGTGAGCACGGCCAGCCCTTCCTGCCTCGAAGTCAGGCCTTTCTGGAAGCCCGTGATGGCACAAGTGGTCTGCAAACAGCGTGTGAGAGCTGGAGGCCGTGAGGGTGTGTGGCACCAGTGGCGCCCGCGGTGCCCATGGGGACAGGCTGGCCATCAGCCCTGAAGCAACCACGTCCCTGGCTGACGTGTGCCTGTGCCTGGCACACCGCTTGGCCATGCCACTGCCCTCGCAGGGGTCTGCCACCCACCACGCAGGGCTGGCAGCCCTCACCCCCTCTCTGGGTGCCCTAGGCATCCCTCTGAGTAAAGCGTGCAGAAGACAATCATATTTCCTTTATTTCCCAGCTGCAGATACGCCGTTTTCAGCCTCCACGCCAAGCTGAAATGCTGGTTCACGGCCAATGGCCTTGTCTATATCCCTTTCTTATTCAAATCTTCACGTTTCCCAAGCCTTTTCCTCAAGGTTCTCACTTCCATTCACCCATGGAGAAATGCTTCTGAACCCCGCCTGGAAATCCTAGCCCCAGAGAATCCACAGTGGAAACATGACCTGGAAGTGTACAAAGCCAGGAAGAAAACCGAGCCCAACTCCTGTCATTTGCTGGACTAAGCCCTGTTTCTCCCCCAGGAGGAAGCTGAGGGATGAGAAGGCTCCTTGGCCCCCAGCCCCTCCTCGCTGCCTCCTGAGGAGGCCTGTGAATGCTGGGAGGTACCTGAGCCGGGCTCAGTCCCCACCGAGAGTGTCCTTCTCCTCTGACCCACGCCCGTCCCAACCCCTGCCCTCACCTGGTAGGCAGCTTGTCTCATGAACTGCTTGGCGGGCTGTTTCCAGATGGCAGGCACCGTGATCACCCATCTGACATCAGAGTTCTCGAACTCCGAACCTGCCTGGTCACTCAGCTCCTGAAGCCAAAGAAAATAAACACACAGGTTAAGTGGCACTGCCAGTCCCTGAGGGCCTGCCTCCTGTGGCTTCGCCAAGAATCCAGGCCTCCCGCCGCAAGCTCCTTGGGTGTCTATTCCACAGCCTCCTGAACCTACCAGCGTCAGGGAGCAAGAATCTGTTTTCTGAAAATTTAGCAAGCAGGGAGCTCTAGCTCCTTTCACTTGCTGACTAACCGTGGGCGGGAGAGAGGCAGATCAAAGGAAAATCCCTTTGGCCACTTCCTACTCACGTGACTTTGAACACGCGATGACATCTCAGGCCTCAGTTTCCATATCTGTATGATGGGGATAATAATACCTGGCTCATGAAGTTGTTGAGAGAGTTGATAATTTCCTGACAGCTGCATTTACTGAGCGCTTATGTGTCAACCACTGTATTAAGCACTTTGCTTACCTTATCTCTATGAACCCATTGAAGAATGCTGTTAGAAAGGGATCGTAATCGTGCCCATTTTCTACAGATGGGAATACTGAGACTGAGAGCTTTTTGAACACTATGCAGCTAGAGAGTGGCGGAGCCAAAATTTAAACCCACACCCAGGTCTATCTTGACTCTAAAGGCCAAAGTCCTAACTAAACTGTTACCTGTGGTCTTGTATCTAGAACAGTGCCTGGCCCGCAGTAATGCTTAACAACTGGTGACAATTGTCACCGCAGTTGTTGTCACAGTCATCTACCTTATGCAAGCCCAGCATATCAGGGGGGTTTTCCTGATAGGAAGGGAAGGATATGGACATGACCTAACCAGGAACCATGCTGCCCTTAACTTTTGGTTAAGGTTAAACCACATCGGTAGGGCCCATGTGGACAAATGGGATGGGCAGAAGCATCAGAGGTTTCTACTGGGTCCCTGTAGACAAAATATGTAGCTGGAATAGTTCTCAGACTCAGTATTCCCATCTGTAAAATGGGAACAATAAAACTAGCATTATTGGCAAGATTAAATGAAAACGCACAAGGAATGTCTGGCCCAAAGACCTCTGATAAATTCTAGTTCCTTCCTTTCTTTCCCCTCTTATTGCCACACTTACCAGACAAATCGGAAATCAAACCTACACCCACACTAAGGCATGTCTCCGTCAAAGTCAACTCTGGGGACACAAGAAGATTAATAAGCCGATAAAAAAAAAAAAATGTTTTTCCTGGTGGTGTCTCCTTTTTCCTATTATTTCAAATAGTTATCTTGGGTCTGGCGTGCCCTGTCACTGAACTAACTTCCTCTTTGATCAGTAAACCTTGCTTTTTTTTTTTTTTGCCTTTTAAAAAAATTTAAATTTTTAATAAAAATTTTATTTAGTGGTAAATATCCACGTACCGTACAATTTACCACCTTATTTGTTTTTAAGTGTACAGTTCAGTAGTGTTAAGTACATTCAGTAAACTTCTTTTAACCATGTTTTAAAAAAACGCCTCCGCTTTGGGTCAACATCAAGCCGCCATTTTTGTCATACTACCCTCTGTCACCTGGGCTTTCTAGCGCAGGTGAGTGGGGTGAAGGGAAGGTTTCTAAGCACAATGCCGATTACCAGGCAACCGATTTTAAATTCTTTAAAAGGAAACAAGGCTCAAAACACAAATGACAGGCTTCCCTGGGCTGTCTAGAGGGTCTGGAGAAGCTGTCTGTCCCCCGGTGTGTAGGGACCAGCTTGGAAGGGAAAGGCACTGACATTAGCTATCTGTCCCAGGAGTCGGGCACTTTCCCTGACTGTCCGTCATGAAGGACTGGGCCGCTTCATTTCTGGGACTGCTCAGACGCTGCACTTGAGTGGACGTTCTGCCTGCGCTTACTCTGGTCAAACGCGCAATGACGTCCGCCCTCCGAACCCACCGGCCCCTCGAATACCAGCCAGCATCCTGTGAAGGGCTGGCTCCCATCCGTCACCTCGAACAGCTCTTTCTCCTGGAATTTATTCCCGGCATGTGCCCTGCTGGGAGGAGCTGGAAGGTGCTAGCAGGTTCCCTGCAGCCTCTCTGGCTGAGTTTACAAACAACCACCCGTGCCTCTGCTTGACCTTCTGGGGTCGCTCCCGCCACCCGCTTCCTCCCCTGCTGAGACGGCTGCTCGCTCCTTTCCTGCTGGCAAACTCGAAACACACGCCAATGCCGCGGACTTCCTCAAGTCCTCAATGGAGTGCCCATGGCTCCTCCACACACTCACGTGGCCTCCTGGGCCACCAGGCGCTGGCCCCGTCCCCCTGTGACATTTGATTTCGGTCCTCGGCTGACGTAGGTCCACTTCAGCGCGCTGCTCCGCTTCTGCTTCTCCAGTGCCTGGCACGACGGGGCCCAGCCCTCCCCGCGCCCAGTGGGCCTCGCAGTGCTCCTGCCTTGGGCTGCCGCCGTCCTCCTGAACACCGCCAGCCCCTGCTCTGCCCCCAGGACCCTCCCGTTCCCCCCTGTGGGGCGTGATGCTTTCCAGAACCCACTTCTTCCCGCCCAGCCACTCTTTCTCCTTGGCAGTCGTGATCCTCCGTCATGTTCCCCGAATGACCCCTGGTGCTCCGAGTCTCAGAGCCTCCCTCTCGCCCTTTAGACACACCCTCAGGATCTGAGTCGGGTGGCTCCACGTGGCTCTCCCCGACCCTGCAGGCTCTTGGGACCTCTGGGGTCTCCTGCTCTATGCTGCGGTCTGAATTCAGGTGTCGGCAACGCTCCCCTGTGCAACAGTGACGGGAGGTGTTTAGGTCATGAGCGCTCTGCCTTCGTAAACGGATTGATGCTGCTCTAAAAAGGGCTGACGGGAGTGAGCTCGCTCTCTTTCGTCCCCCTCCCATGTGAGGACCAGTGCTCCTCCCCCACCTCCTCGGAGGATGCAGCGTTCAAGGCTCCATCTCGGGAGCAAAGACCAGGCCCTCGACAGACACCAAACCTGCCGGCACCTTGATCGTGGACTTCCCAGCCTCCAGAACTGTGAGACATACATTTCTGTTCTTTATAAATTACCCAGGCTGTGGCATTCTATTACAGCAGCACAGACTATGACACTAATACTACCCAAGTAGCCACGTCATTCCCCTGCTAGAAATCCTTTGACGGCTCCCATTCCCCAAGAAGGGCCTTAGCTTGGCATCCATGGCTCTGCATGATCTTGTCCCGAGCTTGGTGTTCTGGCTCTATCCCCAGCTTGCCCTCCTTCCACCCACATTGCTTTCTTCCCACAGCTGTTTGCTGTGCATTCTTTCCCTCGAACTGATCTTGGTGCCATTCCACCAGCTTGAAATACCCGCCCTTCTAGCTGCTGCCTGTGGATCCCCCATACCACCTGCCTCCTCCAGGGAGCCTTCCCTGATGTGCCCCACTGGGCAGAATCTCTGCCTCCACCAACACCCACAGTCCCCTCACCCAGACCCTGACCACGCACTCCTGTATACCGAGTTGATTTCTACACTGTCATATTCGTTTACGACTGGCACATAAAAGGTACTCAAAAAAAACAAAAAAAGCTACTCGAATGGACAAAAGTAGTCTGGCTCTATTTCTAGAATTCACTACATTCCTCCTAGCAATCACATATACCAAATGCTTCTGAAGTTCCCAGTTCTTCCTGGATAGAGCTCGGTACGTCACCTGATTCCCACCTACTCGTCGCCATGCCTGTGGGCGGCAGCACTGAGTGGACAGCGGATCCCACTTTGGAATCAGCAGTTTTCGGCACTGTGGACGGTCCTGATCACAAACCTTTGCAAGGACCTTCCAAGGGGGCTCCCGCTACCAGCCTCTCCCCCGGGGTCCGGTGGGGCACAGAGGAGGAGGAGGAGGAGAAACCGCAGCCGCCATTTCCCGAGTGTTTGTCTGGTGAGGGAGGCACTGCGTGCCCAATATTTCACCTAACAGCCAAGGACCCACAAGGCGCGGTTACCAGCCCCACTCTTCAGGGCAGGAAAGTGGAAATGGCAGAGATTAAGTACCTTGCCCGAGATTGTACAGCTGTGAAGTATGTTTCCTGGTTTTTTGGTTTTTTTACAGTGATATAATTCATATACCATCAAATTCACCCTTTAAAATGTACAGTTCAGTGGGTTTTAGTATATTCACAAGGTTGTACGACCAACCCCACCGTCTAATTTCTTCACCCCCAAAAGAAACCCACACCTGTCAGCAGCCACCTCTCATCCTCACTCCCCACAGTCCCTGGCCGCCGCTGCCCTGCTTTCTGTCTCTAGGGGTTTGCCTGTTCTGGACATTTCACACAAATGGAACCGTACAAAATGTAGCTTGTTATGTCTGGCTTCTTCCCTTCACGTGGCATCTTCACGGTTTAGCCACATGGTGGTATGCATCAGTATTCCCTTCCTTGTAGCTGAATAATGAAGATTCCTCTGTATGGACAGACCAGGTTTTGTTTATCCATTCATATGTGGATAGGCATGTGGGTTGTTTCCACTTTTTAGTCATTATGAATAACGTTGCTATGCACACTGCATGTGTTTGTGTAGACGTGTTTTCATTTCATCAGGGTATATACCTAGCAGCAGAATTACTGGGTTATACAGTAACTCTATGCTTAACTTTTTGAGAAGTTGCCATACTGTTTTCCAAAGTAGCTACACCGTCTTACATCCCCACCAGCAGCGCGTGAGGGCCCATCCTGCCGTTCTGACGGCAAGCCCACGCTCTCCCCATCGAGGCTGCCCCTCCCACTGTCACCGGCAGGTGCAGCCACCCCAGGGATGGAGCTGGCACCAGTGCCACCGCCTAGCACGTGGCTGCCTGGCCTCTGTCATCGGTCCTACCTTCAGCGCCTGCTCCTTAAAGTACTGCAGGGCATAAGCAAAGATTTCAAGGGCTTTGACTTTCTTGCCGTTTGCTGCCGTCAGGTCTGTATCCATGGTGAGGTCCTGGCAGGGGGAAGAGGAACAAAACAGTAAGATGGCGACACAGGAGAAACGTGTCTTCTGACTCTGGGGACTGTTACTTGGAGATCTGGAGAATCAGTGAGCCATGTCTGTGTCTCCCCGTGTTTGAGGAGGCAGGCTAGGATGGAGTGTGTCCCAGAAGGGGGCCTGGCAGCACTGTCCCCTTACTGTGTAGGAGGCTCTGGCTGTTCCCCGCAGGCCCCATCTTTACTGCTCCCTCCTTCCCTCCCCTCTCTCTTCTGGATCTTCTGTGAGCAAAGGTGTCGGGGCAGCACAGGTCAGGAAGAGAAAACAGGCAGCGGGCACCACTCCCAATGTGATTTACATGCTATTTCCACATTTGGACACACATGGTCACACTCAGGAGCCCCCCTGGTGGAGGCCTAGATTCTGCCAGCTCACCGCCAGGCATGATGCTAAACAGACATGAAGCTTTCACTCCCTGATAAGCTGCCAACCAACTCACCAAAATAGAAGAGCTCCTATTTTAAGGCCTGCCCTGTCTAATCCACTGGGAGCCCAGCATCGCTGCCTTCCTTCCTCTGCCAGAAGCTAAAGCAGATGCTCAGTGTGGTCCTTCGGCAGAGGATGCTCTGTAGAGCCCAGAGGCTGGGTGGACAGAAGTCATTAAAAAGTGATAAGAAAAGTCCCTGTGGGGTAGGGGTACGGATGGGCAGAGAGCAAAAGTCAGAAGGAAGCCCCCGAGTCTCTCGGAACCACAAGCTCTTACTGCCAAGGAAAAAAAAATCAGCGTGGCCTCCAGATTGATTCAGGCTGGGTAATTATGCTTTGCCTTTGGAGGGAAAAGGGAGGTTGAGTCACTAACCCGGCCATGTGGAGTCTGTGGGTGGCATCCTGACCTAACTGCGCTTGCTCACCCCTCCCAGCCAGCAACCTCCTACTGCCGGTGCTCAGCAAAGACACCTCAGCTCTGGGGCAGCGGCTCCCAGGCTTGGACAGGTGACCAAGCGCCAGGAAGCCATGGCAGTGAATTTAAAAACTTAAATTGAAAAAAATCCATGCTTCCATGTACAATCCTGATCTTTAGCATTGAATCCAGTCAGGTGACATGGGAACAGTCCACGTCCCCCAGAGGTTGTCCCCTGTGTCATAGAAAGACAACCACAGCAATAGACAGAGCCTTGGAAGGCAGGGCGCTGGACGCTGAGTTTCCCATTAATGTGTTTTGTCATCTGCAAACACTTAGCAGACAAATGACAGCAATTATAATAGGAGCTAGAGCTTGACCAGAACTTACTATGCACCAGGCATGGCTCTGAGACTTTTATGTATTTTGATTCCTTTAACCCTCAGTATCCCAATGAGGAAGGCACTGTCATTGTCTCCCTTTTACAGAGATGATAAAGCAAGTCACAGAGAGGTTAAGTAACTTGGACTAACCATCTGGCTTCAGAGTCTGTGGTCTTAAATGTTATCACCATCCTGCCTTTCTAAGTACTGAGAATTAAGGAAAATTTATGGGATAAGATGCTTACATTGAAAAAATTCTATCCTATTCCCCAACCTTTTCTCTGAAGCTTCAGGGTGGGGGATACCTCTTTGACTTACGAGACATGTTACGCAACGCCGGCTTGCTGGGAGCAGAACTGAGGCCACCACTCCGGGAGCTGGACCTCCTCTTATTGGGCACTTGATGTCCTGAGCTCCCCCTCCCGACGGCTGTTACTTCCAAAGTGGTTAGTTAATAGCCACTGCCCTGAGCCCCCCAAATGCCCTCAGCCCCCACGTGGCTCCTTCAGGATCTCTGGATCTCCCAACAACCTAGCAACTGAAGCAGGAACTCCTGGCGTGGCAGAGGGCCCCCAGCACCCTACGCCCCTGCTTCAGTGAGGGCCCACTCTGACTGGTCGGTTTCCAAGACAAACAAGTCGTTAAATATTCTGAATGTCTATCTCCCTGCTCACATGTACATCGGAAAGCAGTGCATAGTCCAAAAAAGTGTTGTGTGCTCCATCCAGGTTGTTTCTAAAATCAAGGTAAATGGAATTAATTTCTGCTTGGGAGAAATCTGAGGGCCCCTTGCGTTGGAAAGACACTCCTCCCCACCCAAGGCTGGGGGAACCCTGGCTCTGCAATGCGGAGGACTTGGGGCCAGGGCAGAGGCTCACTCACCCCAGTGGTGTGCAGCTTCATCTTGAACTTCTCCAGGTACAGCCACTGCTTGGCCTCGTTGGGATCCAGGTCGTGGTAGAAGTCCCTGGCGGCATACCCGAAGCTGTGGAACTTCCTCTCGGGAGTCAACAAGATGGTGGTCGGAGTCTTCTGGTTGGACACACCAGGGTCACCTCCCTCCCATCGCCTGCCACCAAGGGAAGGCAGAGGTTATAGGGCCTTCTCCCAGTTCAAGCAGCATGGATTTGAGTACCTACTGTATGCATGAGTGTCAGTGATGTGGGTGCTCAGACGCACGCTGGTCCAGCTGATTGAGTAGTGACCAGAGACACAACTTTAGTTAAAAAGAAAAACAAAATGGACAAGTGCCAAGGTCTTGCTTGATAACAAGCTCTGCCTTTATCCTTCATTCAGTGTTTACTGAGCATCTACTACTGTGTGCTGGGTACTAGTGACACAGACATGAACTTACGTTTCTGCCTTCAAATAACTCATGATCTGGTAGGTAATGTAGTTTTTCTTTTTTGGTTTTTTAATTTGCAAGCACTCAACAGCAGATATATAGCTGGGTTGAATCCTTTTTCAAACAAGTTAGGCATAAACGAATACACAAATACTTGCCTTATCAGAGAGAAATGAAGCGCCCAGGGTCAGAGAGGGCAAGGTGCCAGTTGGCGGGGCAGAGAGAAGTGCAGAGCACAGGGGAGACTTGAAGTAGCGACAGGCAACTGGATCTCAAAGGAGGGAAGGACACTCCAGGCTGCTCAGAGGGGGGCAAGCACTGGGCATGCATGGGGAATGCTAAGTGATTGTGTGGGTTGAAGAAAGAGTGTGTAAATGAGAAGAGTGATTGTGTAAATGGGAAGAGTGAGAAATGAGATTCAGAAAGTGGTTGGAATTGGGCTGGGGAGAACCCTGCGGACTCAGAGATTTAATCTGTGAGTAATGGGGAGCCACTGAAGGTCTTAGAGTAAAGGCATGACAGAGCTGCTGTTTACTAGAGCAAACTCTAGGGAGGGAGTTTAGCAAACTAAAGGGAGGGAGCAGGAAGGCAGGAGCCTGATGAGGAGGTCCAGTCCTACTCTGGAAGCAGAGGTGAGAGTGTCATAGGCAGAGAGAGGTGGGGACAGAGGGGTGCCCTCCTCTCCAGAGAGAGAAAAGGAAGTGGGCTGGGAAGGGCAGGAGACTCAACATTTTTCCTCTCCTTTGAAGACACTGCAGAAAGCCCAGGCTGCCAAGAGGCCAAGCTGTTCCCTCCCCAACCAGGTCCTGGCTCCAAGGCTGGCCACGTGACCCCCGTGAGTGGCCTCAGGTGGAGACGCAGTGCGCCACGGGAGATGAGCTGTTCCAACCCGCTCCCGAAGCTGCAGCATTAAGCAGCAGTGGGGCCATCGAGTCCAGATGGAGCACCAGCCTCCACCGGGATTTGCAGCTCAGGCAGGTCTAGAATCATCCCTGGCCAGTTTCCAACAGGACGCAGCTTCTCCCCCAGGAGCCAAAGTCCCCGAGGTGACCACACTAAGACACAAGGACGGTCCTTATGCCAGGGAGCAGCTCCACACACTGCCCTTCACCAACAGGCTTGTCATTACTATGCACTGTGACATATTCAGTAGATGACCCCATGAGCTTGTTCCCTTCAAATGTTTATTCCTTCATTCCTCTTTAAATACAAAAAGTTAAACTTTCTCATTCATAACTTTGTCAGTCTGTATCATGATTATGTTAATATGTTCTGACTGAAATAAAATTCAGTAGAACCAACCTCCCTCCAAAATCTCTACCAGGACTAAGATAACACCTCTAGGGGCCCCGAACCGTGGGTATTCCTCCCAGGCAAGTTCAGAGTTATTTCACGCTTTCTTTTCTATTTGCGTTGCTTGACTACCCCGTGCAAGTGACATTTCTTAGAACAACAATGTAGAAGCTGCCCAACACTGAGTCTAGCTTTTAATAGCATGTTCTCTTCCACCAGGGTTTTCCAGCTCAGGGGTCTCTGACGGCGGCACAGACCCTCGCAGCATCTGTCTGGCTAACTGGAGGTAGCATCCTAGTGGCAACTGAACCCTGGGGGCTATACTGTCATCAGGGTTTGCTGATACAGAGCTGGCTTTTCATTATTTCCTGACGAGACGTCAGCCAGGGGTCTCTGGACCCTCTTAAATGGCCTCGGGCTGAGTCACATCTTGTTTTCAAGGGGAAAGGTGGGGCCTAAACCATGATTGGGGTGGGGGTCACTTTTATTATGACTTGTGTTTTACACACCGCTTCATAAAAATACCTGAAATCTTACTATGGGAGCAACAATAAATTCCCCGATTACTCAGCGGAAGGAATTGCAAAGCCAATGACAACGTATCTTCAAAGTCATCCTCTGCAGTTGGAAAATTGGGGTGATAGATCCCAGGTTTCCGAAGCTTTGAGGGGCCACAGACTCTGCAGGAAGGTCATGACTGGGAGAGCTGACATCAGCGCCAGGACAGACCAGAGTCCTCATGGACACTGGATCCCATGGGAGGGTGGGGGTGAGGGCCCGCTCTGTGCACGGGAGGGAAGGGAGGGTCTGGCACAGAGGGCCTCCCAGGAGGCCCAGGGCAACTCTGCCTTTAGGGCCACTTGGCTGAGATTCACCCCACACTGCTTTCTGCTCTGCCTACCATTACCCCATGACTTCTCTTCACCAGAAAGAACGGGAGCCTTCCCTGCTTACACTTCACTATGCACTAAGCACTTGACTCATTGACCCTGCATACTATCAGGCAGGTACTGTTATTATCCCCATTTCACAGGTGCGGAAACTGAGATTTAGCAGGTTCAGCAATTGCCTAAGGTCATGCAGGAAGTGGCTGAGCTGGCACCTGGGTCACCTCCATTACAGACACTCCATGGGTCTACGCCTTTCACCTGGGCCAGGCTTCAGACATAGTGCCCGGCCCCTCCCCACACCAACCAAATCAGAATTAAACTAATGCTTTTATAGACCAGGAACCCAGAGCCCAGACGTCGGAAATGGCCTGCTCCAATCAGCGCAGTCAGTTTGGGCCCAGCTGGACTAGAATCCTGGGTCCTCCTCCTCAGTGCCATTCCCCGGCTCATTGCCTAATCCTGCCCCTGAGTCCCCACAGGTGCAGTGACTGGCACCAGCGACGTGCTCCTCCCCACCCACAGCACTCGCCTCATCACGTGGATGCATTCTGGCTCCTTGGTGAAGCTGTAGGCGTAGCCACTGGACGTGGTCCCAAAGTCGATGGCCACCACCACGAGAAATGACTGCTGTTCCGAGACGTCGGGGTCGGCATCGTTCTGCAGACACACAGAGAAGCACTGGGGCTGCGGACTGGGCCTAGCCCTCGGGAAGACACCCTGGGTGGTTCCACCCTGCCAAGGTGTGTACGCACTGCAGACAGAAGGACATTCCATGTCCCAGCTCAAGTCTGCCATCTGGTGAGCCCTGGGAGAGGGCAGGCCTCCTCACCGGAGAGGTTCAGGGAGAAATGGAGGCGCCCGAGTGGAGGGCGAGGGCACCTGCCTGCAGCGAGCGTGCCCACTTCCCTGTCAACCCGTACGCGCACCCGACTGCGGAAACTCTGCCCTCAGGGCTGGCGCCAGTACTTCCCCGAGTAGACACCCCCGCCCCCCGCAGAACCCACCCTCCCCACATCCCCATGCAGACCGCCCATCCCCGCCTAAGCACTTTGCCAGCTGTGTCCCTTGTACCTCCCGGGTGACCACTCCACCCGTGCCAGCATTCCGTGCCCGTGAACAGGGCTGGGCATCCCGGGACCGTGCCCGATCCCACGGCACCAACTGCAGACCCCCTGAGCCCATCCCCTCCGGGCCCAGGGCCTTTCCTCATCTGGCAAGTCGCTTGGTCAGGCCATGCCATATTTCCAAATCGTTTTTTTTTTTAAGCAGTGTAGATTTTTTTCTTTTTAATTCCCACAGAACTCTGAGGGAGTTCTCCCATTATAAAACTAACAAATTTTGGATTTGTCCTGTCTTGGTTAAAGTGGGGGTGAGAACGCCACCTGTCTGGCCTCTCCTCCCACTGCCCTCCTTCCCCACACACCCTGAGGCTCTCACAGGGTGCCCTCAGGGTGCAGTTTGACAACCATAGGACCTGGCCCCAGGGGACGAACCCTCCCAGTGTGTCCAGGACTGAGGGGTTCCCCAGGACTCTTGGTGTAAAGCAGGACAGTTCCAGGAAGCCAGGACGAGTTGGCACCCTACCTAGTGGTGGCTCCCAAGTTCTCAACAGAGTCGGGTCTTCTTTGTGACTCTGAGCTCATGCAGAGCTGCTCTCTCCTCCAGGGATCGCTCTCGGGTGGGCCACGTGTGCACCACTTCGGACAGCTCCCACAACACCCATCTCCTCTCACAGCACAGGGAGTGGTGGGAGCAACCGCCCCCTCCCCAGCCCCTCTACCCGACAGGGCGGTTAAGTGCAGTCTTAATGGCTGCTTCCTTCTAAGAGGATGCCGCGCAGCCTCTGAGCCCTGAGCCTTTAAGGGCTGTTCCCACCCTGCCTGTCCCCACGACCCTCCCACAGCTCCAGAAGCACCAGCCACACCATGGAAGGCTTTTCAGGCCCAAAGTGGGGAAGGGGCTTGGCAGGGCTCATGTGGCTCATCCCAGGTCAATTTAGCCTCCACCCAGCAAAGGGGAGGGGCTGCCCAGCAGCCTGAACTGTGAGATCAGACCCAGAAAGTACAGTTAGCACTTGTCCGTGCACGCACACACACACACGCACACACACACGCACACACACACACCATAATTCTTACCACGATATGGGAAGGGGACAGAGGCGTTATTCCTGTGTCCCCAAGACTCCGCGCTGGAGATGAATATGCAGATGTGGGAGCCGTTTCTGAAAAGAAAGACAAAGTCCACCCCTTAGAAGTGGCATAGGCTGATCCTGGGAGCAGAAATGAGGGCTGAGTGGCCTGGCACTGTTGCCTCTGGAGAGCCCCCTCACCGATGGGCAAGGCCCAACCCCCGCCAGGATGGCGGGGACATCGTTCCAGCACGCCCTTGTATTTGATATTTAGAACTTGACCAAATGAGATATTCCTTTTCCCCAGCGACCACCAGGCCTCTCTGTGCCACCTGCCCCTGCTAAGTAGGAGATGCTGCTCAGTCCCCAAAAGCCCCTAGCTCCTGGCTGCAGCCTCTGTGGAGTCAGCTCTTCACCTGGGCTCCACGATGGACTAGCAGAACCTGAGATTAGGTGCAATTTTTGTGTGCATTTTCTTGGAAGAGTATCCACAGCCCTCAGGTTCCCCAAGGGGTGTAGGACACTCTCCCCAAAGATTAACCACCCCTATCCTAGGAACATAGGGCAGGAGCACAACTTCTGAAAAGAGTGTCCTTGCCTAGTGGATGCCAGAGCGTGGTGAACTCATCTCTCTTCAGTGATACTGAAGGTTCTGGACATTCAACAAGAAAAACCACAGCAAAAAGGCAGATGGATTAGCATTCCCAGCCCCTGCAGACGGGGCCCCACAACGGGCACCAGGTCAATTGGGAGAAGGGCCAACAGCTCAGCAGCAGGACACCGTTCTGTCCACTGCCCTGCTGCTGTCACCATTATTCAGGCATAGCATTTGTTCTGAAGCCTTCCCAGTGCCCAGGGGTCCTCCTCCTCCCGGGAGTGGGACCCCAAGGAAGTCACACTCTCCCTGGTCAGTGCTGGAATGCTCCTCAGTGCTCTCCCTGCCCGCTGCCCAGCAAGAACGGCATGTTCCCGCCGTGGACAGGATGGCCGGACCCTGGGCACCTGTGAACCCCAGGCACCACCCAGGTGCTCTGCACGCGCTGCTCTGTTGAGTGCGTATTCTTATACCTGCTATAGGTAAAAGTGGGTAATCTTCTAAAACAATACTTGTGGTCAAGGAAACACAGAGGGTTTGAGGTGTCTGAGAAAGGCCTGTCTCCTCCTAGGCAAGCACGAGCAGTGGCTCCATCTGCCTCTTCTGCTAAATCACTTTAGGTTAATCCCAGGCCCTTGCTGATTTCTTTTTCTGCTTGGTGAGAACTCCAGCAGCATCATCACAGCGGGTACCAAACAGGCTGAGGGAATGAAATGAGTCACGCGAGAGAGAATGTGAAGCCTCGCGTCTGCATAGCCGCTTCCCTCTCTGCAGGCTTGCGGCCTCACTCCTCCTGGGGAGGCTCAGTTCCAACCTCAGGGACAGAGATGTGTAGCCCAGTAATGACAGGCACAAAATCAGCTCACTGGGCAAAGGACTCCAATAGACATTTCCCCAAAGAAGATACACAAATGGTCAGTAAGCACATGAAAAGATGTTCCACATCACTGGTCTTTAGAGAAATGTAAATCAAAACCACAAGGAGATACCACTTCAGACCCTCTGAGATGGCTGTAATTTTTTAAAAAGGAAAATAACAAGTGTTGGCAAGGATTTGAAGAAATTGGAACCCTTGTGCAGTGCTAGTGGGAATGTAAAATGGGGCAGCTGCTGTGGAAAACAGTCTGGCAGTTCCTCGAAAAGTCAAGTATAGCATTACCATACAACCCAGCAATTCCACCCCCAGGTCTCCGCCCAGAAGAACTGAAAACAGGAAATCAAAGAGATACTTGTACGTGAATGTTCACTGCAGCATTATTCACAAAAACCAAAAGGTAGAAACTATCCAAGTGTCTATCAACAAATGAGTGGATAAACAAAACGTGGCATAACCATAGCATGGAATAGTATTCAGTCATAAAAAGGAATGACATTCTTATACACACTACAGCCAGGGTGAACCTAGTAACCATGACACCAAGTGAAATAGCTGGACACAAAAGGAAAAATGTTGTATGTGAAATATCCAGAATAGGCAAATTCACAGAGACAGAAAGTAGATTAGAGGTTACCGGGGGCTGGAGGGAGGGAGGAATGGAGAGTTCTTGCTTCATGAGTACAACGTTTCTGTTAGGGGTAATAAAAAGTTTCAGAAATAGATAGTGGTGGTGGTTGCACAACATTGGAAATATAATTCATGCCACTGAATTATACACTTAATAATGGTTAAAGTGGCAAATTTTATGTTATACATACCATGATAAAAACATGTTATTTAAAAAAATCAACTTGCTCATCTGGGAGGGGGAGCTATTTCTGATTCCTGTTAGCACCCAAGGCCCACTGCTCTTGAAAAGAGAATGGAGAAGTAGCTCAGTTCCTGACCAGCGTGCTAAACTCCACCATCTTTGCTAATCTCCCAGCACAAAGCCACCCCCTTCCACGAAGGCAGGGGGAACTCTGCCTCTCCACTAGGGGATCCAGCAAGATGGTCCTTCCACCTGTTGACAGAGATCCTCCCTGCCCACGGCTCTTGGGCAGCCTGCAGAGAGATGCAGCAGGAGCCACCCTCCCCACCTGCTACCTGGAAGGCCTGAGGCCATGTGTCCACATTTGCACAGACGGTCTTGGAAGAAATCAAGTGTCTAATTGCCTAGAAAATCTGGTGTTGGCAATTAGCAAACAAGCTATTATCTGTAGACAAACTATCCACCCCGCTGCTGCTTGGTTCTAATTATCCCATCACTCAGCCCTTCTCAGAGCATGTCCTGGGCCGTCCCACTGATTTGCAAAATAGCCCGGGTCAGGCCACACATTGAACACATGCCGTGAGCCCTCAGGGGACTCCGGGATACTCTGAGGGCAAGAACCAAGGATTTTTGGGTTCTGCCTGAACTTCCCTCCCCGACTGCAACTGGGACAGTTTATACAAATCATTTGACTTGCCTATCACTCAGCCAGGCCTAGAGGCGACTGAACTCCACGCACTTTCTCCACCAGAAATTACAATGTAGCTACATTGTGTGACTTCAAATTGATCTGCATAGAAGGTATGGAAGAGTAACATTTTCATAGATACTTTCGCATCATGCACACCAACATCTATATATCTACACATTCCAAATCGAACATAATTCACCAGTTAATGTCCATCAACCCAGCACAGGAAATTACAAAGCCTGTAGAAAAACACTAATATTTTTTTATTTCACTACTTAACTTATAATGTCAAAGTGGTGCTCAAAAATTCTCCGGAAAAAGAATATGGAAAAGCCTACCTTACTTATCACCTGAGGGGTGCAAGGAGCTTAATTCTGGTGTGCGAATATTCCCAACAAGGCTTGAGATCGTTCATTCAATAGGTAAATGATTAGGAATAAACACAAAAGGGTCAATGGAATATGGTCTGTTAATTTCATGGATATTTGACAGATACAAGCTAATAGACAACGGGAGAGAGTTGATACACGGAACGTCTCTGTGTACAAGGCATATGCTACGTGTCCTGCTATCACTTATACGGAGGCCATTGTCCACGTAAGCAATACCAAATGTCATCTACTGGGGCTCTGCCTGTGCTACTTCTGGAAAGCTCCTGCAACATCTCCCCTGGGGTGACTTCCACGCACGGGATAGCCCAGTTCCGCACCCACAGGTTGGCTTCGGCACACTAGGAACAGAAGAGAAAGGCGAAGCCAACACCTCGATGCAAAGAACGGCTTGGAAGAAAGAAAGGAAGCCAGAGAAGAGAAAATTCAGACCCTTCTGTGGAGGTAGGGAAGGGAGAGTGCTGAGAGAGAGATTAAAGGAAAATGCTCTATCAGGAAATGTGACCAAGGGCAGAGCGGAAAGGGGCTGGGAGTTTTAAGAACTACCTACTGCACTGTTCCAACCGGATTAAATAAAGACCACTCAAAGCGTCTTCCACTTCAAGACTTAGTGACCCTGAAGTCCTGTTACACAGAGGGATTCGATGATTTCACATCACAGAATCAGGGAAACACTGACTGTTTCACGAATGCTAGCTCCCAGCCACAAAACCAGCCACAAAACCGTGGTTCAACTGAGGAGGGAAGACACGCTGGAGCTTTCTAGTGAACAAACAAAAATTAATCACCAGATCACCTTTGTTACAGATAATTTAACATCACTTAGGTCTTGTATGGTTACTGTACAGACAATCTTTTTGTTTAGTGAATATAAAAATAAGTTGACAAGGGTGGTTATAGGTTCATTCATAAACCTGGAACCCTCCCACCCCAACACGTTAAAGCATTTTTGCCCAAAAAGGGGGTATGTAAATAAATGAAAATATTTTTGCAGCAATGTAGAGAACAGATAAATAAATTATTTGACCAAAGAGTCTCCTGCCATAGGATTGTTTTAGAACCCCAAAGCAGGTAGTTGAGGAGGAACTAGTTTAACTTGTTAATTTAATCCTCATCACTTGCCTTAGTAGTATAAGAATTAAAATACAGGCTTCATCTGGGTTCCTGCTTTAAAATGCAACACACATAAAATTCAGACACATTTTTATTTGCTCCCAGCTCTAATGGCCTTAATCAAAGCAGACGTTCCTAAAATAAAAAATAGTCTTGGAAGAGAACCTCAAGGAGAACCATAATTCATGAACTTGCTTGTTGCCCTTCTCTGCTGGAGACGTTAGTCAGCAAATGGCCGTGAGCAGAATCGTAGACTTTCTCAGACACATAAAATCAATCCTGCTCCATAAATACAACATTTTTAAAGACAAAGACAGAGCCATAGGGCTGACTTTATTCCACGAGGTCCCAGGCTCACGTAACATGTGACAGGTGGTCTCAACAATAGTGACATGCTAACTTCTCCAAATAGTCCTTGTTGTTAGCTTTTGGATTTATGTATCTATCAAATAAATGACCAATTTCAAAAGGATTTTCAAGGTCTGTTCCTTATGATTTAAAAGATGCAATATATATGTATTTTTTTAATTTCTTTTTCTCTTACTGGCTGTGAGACGACAGGTCTTTGCTGACAATTGCCTAAAATCAGGCTATTTGATAAAAAGCTCTTTCTTTGTGTCCTTATCCACCCTCTCTGCAGTGTCATCTTTGAAAATTGATGAGCTCAAGGTCATGTGTAGGTTACTGGCAAATATCTTTTAAGAAGGAAAATAAAAAATCTTTTATTACCCTATAACAGGCTTCAAGGCTAGCTGAACTAATGCATTATTACCATAAGCTGAACTTCCATTTCAGTAAATAATTTATGGGCTTTTTTTTTTTTAATCACCGTGGTTGATGTCCAGAGTAAATGGAAATTTTATTGGTATGAACCGGGAGACCCTCTCACTACAAAGAACACCGAGTGTAAAATAACCACTCTCCAAATGCTAAATAATAATTATGGAAATGAGCATTTACCGTGGCAGAGACCACAGCACCAAGCCCAGGCCGAGTGGGGGGGAGGGGCGGTGCACCAGGCCCATCCTGACACTGGGCAGCATCTTCCCATGACCTGTCCTGTCTCCCTGGATGGTCCAGGAGATGAGACGTCCCAGTGAGAGAGACTGGGGCAGCTGGGTTTCCCCAGAGACAGAGAAATCCCCAAGTCCCTGCAACCCCAGACAGTCAGTGGGGGTGGTCCACATTCTCTCTCCTAAGGGCAGGTTCACGCACTGGTTCGTGGGCCTCCACCTCGTGTCTGTGTGTGCCCAGGCAACTGCTGAAAGAGGTGAGGAAATACTTTCTAAACCAACAGTTTTCCTAATTTTCATGAATTGTACTCAACAACCTTGCAGCATATGGAGGACTTCACCAGATCACCCCATACGCGATACTCACATGCTTCTGTTCACCTGGGCAGGACCATGTCTTACATCATGTCTGACTACTCAGCTCCTGATATGTCACAGACACTCAAAAAATGTTGGATGATGGATGTATGGTGGGTGGATGAGTAGATGTTTCTATGTGTGCCCAAAAGTGGATTCGGTGACTATTCACAGGCTTGGAGAGCCCGTAAGGTCTTTGCCAATTGAGGCATCGACTCCCCTGAGCTGGGAATTAGTAACACACATGCTGAGTCACCTCCAACAATGTGGGATTAGCTCTTAAATCACCCAGATGTGCCTCTCTTCTCAGACACTGCTGTCCCCAGTGGAAGCACCATTGGCCCCAGGTGGGAGATGTCCTGGACATTCTCCCTTCTCATTCCATCCCCAAGCCCTGTCGTTCCTACTTCCTGGCATTTCTCACACTTATTCTCTCCTCTGCAAAGTCACCACCACAGCCTTGGTCCAGATCCTTCTGACCCTTTAGTCTCCCTGTCCCAGGCCTGCGCCCCTCCAAGCCACACTCACCCTGCAGTCACAGCCATAAATGAGGTCTGCTTGCATTACTCAACTCAACCTTGTCAGCGTCTTCCCCTGCCCACCCTCCACAGGACAAAGTCCCACACACTGCAGCACCTGGGCCCTTCCAAGTCCACCCGCCTTCCTCTGTGGCCTCTTCTCTCTCCACTGCCCCCATCCCTGGCCATACCAAACCTTCCCATCTGTGGAGCACCTGTGCTTGATCCAGCCTCCAAGCCTTTGCGCATGCTGTTCCCCTGCCTGGAGTGCACCCCACTTCTACAGCAAGCCAACTCTGAATCATCCCTGGGGACCCACACCTCTAAAAGTCAGCCCCCTCTATTTGAGAGAGGAGAGCCTTCTCAGCTCCCTCAGTGCAGAGGCCAGAGGAACTTGTTAATGGGCACCTGATGGTCAACTGGCAAGATGAGGGGCACCGCTACAAGATAACAGCAAGTCTCCAATAAATAATCCCAAGGAAAATAGACAGGAAAGGAGGCGAAACCTATAGACCAGAGGTTCTCAAACTCTGATGCCCATCGCATCGGAATCCCCTGGGGGCTTGTTACAACACGGATTACTGGCCCCACCGCCAGAGCTTCCAATCCAGTAGGTCTGAGGCTGGCAGAGAATTTGCATTTTGTAATGAGTTCCCAGGCCAACCAGGCTCTGCCCCAGACCAGCTGCTGTAGTTTAAGAGACTAAAAACACATATCAACTCCAGTAACTGCAACATGTGGACCTTTATTGGCTCCTAATTCAAATAATCAAAAAATGTTACATTTATGAGGTAATTAGAAATGTAAACACCGATCCCAATATTGATAGTGTTAAGGAATTATTATTAACAGTGTAGTTATAAAATTTTAAAAGAGCCCTTATCGGCCGGGTGCGGCGGCTCACGTCTGTAATCCTAGCTCTCTGGGAGGCCGAGACAGGCCGATTGTTTGAGCTCAGGAGTTCGAAACCAGCCTGAGCAAGAGCGAGACCCCGTCTCTACTAAAAATAGAAAGAAATTAATCGGACAACTAAAAATATATAGAAAAATTAGCCGGGCATGGTGGCACATGCCTGTAGTCCCAGCTACTCGGGAGGCTGAGGCAGGAGGATCGCTTGAGCCGAGGAGTTTGAGGTTGCTGTGAGCTAGGCTGACGCCACGGCACTC
Organism: Propithecus coquereli; assembly: GCF_000956105.1. Taxonomy (NCBI): domain Eukaryota; kingdom Metazoa; phylum Chordata; class Mammalia; order Primates; family Indriidae; genus Propithecus; species Propithecus coquereli. The sequence continues at coordinate 55,203 of NW_012154618.1, read as the reverse complement.
ACTCTAACCCGGGCAAAAGAGAGAGACTCTGTCTCAAAAAAAAAAAAAAGAGCCCTTGTCTTCTAGGGATACATTCTGAAATGTTTACAGATGAAACAATATGATTCCTGGGATTTACATCAAAATAATGAGAGGGGAGGGGCAGAGATTAAATAAGTTTAGCTACGAGGTGATAATGATTGAAACTGGTGACAGATCCATGGGGATTCAGTACATTATTTGCTCTGCTTTTCTATGTTTTAAATTTTTACATGATAAAAAAGCTGTGATTTTAATGTGCCAGTTCCATGGCAGCTACAGGAGGGCAAGACAGTGTTTTTCTTACACTCTACCAATCAGAGCACCTGGCCCATATGTATTTGTCAAATGAATGAACAAACCAGTAAGAATGAGTTCATGTGAACCTATACACGTGGTCTTGGAAGGCTTGGGAAGGCTTTGGGTCTCAGGGTGGGTGACAAGGTACACAGCCAGCTGGCTTCTCTGGGGCTGAGGCTGTTGGGCCAAATAAACTGAAACAGTCTGAAGGAGTCTGAATTTCAGCAGGTACCACCTGGCCCCCTTGCAGATGACAAAACAGATGTCCAGCCAGGCCTCAGATATAGGGGTAATCAGCAGGTAATCCAGGTAATCAGCTGATAGCTCCTAGACTTTGGACCTTCTATGTAAACCTGGGACCTCAGAGGAGGCAGGGGGTTGTCCTCCACCCGCTTCTGGGCCCCTCCACATCTGAGAAACAGGGGAGCTACCCCTACAGAGTGGCAGTACCACTTAAAGGACCATGACATGCCCATTTTGCTTTGTCCTTCAGGCTTGCTAAGATCCCAATGTCATACAAGAAGGGCAAGGAGTCTCAGTGAAGGCCTTGGCATCTTCCTGTGGTTCTTACCCCAGAGAGGAATGGTGAGCTGAAATACTGATGTCACATGTCACCCTGTGACCCTTGGTACTACAAGCACAAGCTCTGAGTCCTCCCGAAAGGTGGGGGGTTGGGGAGGTGTTCCTGGGGGGGTCAAGGGTGCAGGCAGGGTATACTCCATGCTCAGGCCCCAGGTTGGCCTTGGCTTTGGGGCAAGCAGAGGGGTCAGGCCAGGCAGCCAGCTGGGGCTGCAGGGCCAAGGGTATGTCTCCTGAGAACCAGGACGGCTTTGGAACAGGAGCAAAGCCAGAGTTGGCTCTTTGGCTGTTGGTCTTAGAGGAGCAAAAGGAAAGCCAAATGTCTCCCGAAGAGGAGGAGGAGCACTGGGTTGGCGGGCGGAGAAGGTGGAGGTATGGATGCTCGTGGGCCTGGGGAAGCTGCCTCCCCTCTCTCTGGCCCACCTTCTCCCTCTGTGGAGTGAGAGTTGGTGTTCTCAGGGCCTCTGTCGCCATGTTTCAGTGAACAAAGGAGGCAATGCGTGAGAGCCCTCTGAGATAAATGCCGCCCCTCCCACCACTTTCTGAATTCCCTCATGGCGTCAGATATTTGTGTATATTTCTTACTTTAGGCTCTTTTGCAAGGTTATTCAGACTCAGATTATTAACTTGAAATTATTAGCAATGTGTAAGCCCAAAAACCTATCAGGAAAGCTATCATAGCACTCGCTGAATGAGTGTGCCATGCCGACTCTGAGCTTTGCGGGTGCATCTCATGAAATCCTGCTGCTTGGTGAGTGAGGTCGCTGTGAAGTACCGTCATTATTTCCATCCTATGGATGAGAAAATGAAGCCCAAAAGTTAAGAAAGAAGCCCACACCATCAGTCAGCAGCCCCCCAGCTGCAGTCAGAGCTCTGTGCTGAACACCTCCGCGGCACCATTTTTCATGGCAGATGCGTCCATGAGATAGATGTAAATCCCCATTTCACAGAGGAGCAAATAATGTGGCGGAAGTCAGGAGGTCACCATCACAGGGCATTCCCAAGTCCCAGCCGGCTGTCTCCGCCTCCAGGCTCATGAGACTCTATGGCTCATTCTTCCCTGGGCTGCACCGCTGACCAGCTGTGTCCATTTTGAAAGCCATAATTCTTCAGATCCAAAGACCAAGGCAGGGATGCACATATTGATAGCACAGAGGTGAGAGATACAAATTCAGAGTCAGGGAAGCCTGATCTCAAATCCCGGCATGGCCACTTCCCAGATGCACGCCACTGGGTGGGCTACTTAACTTCTCAGAGCCTCAGTTTTCTCACCAGGAAAATGGGAGGAGGAGGAGGATGGTGATATATTTTATAGGAGTGCTATTAAGAATAAATGAAATAAATACCTATAAAACCTGGTGTGTGGCAAGCACCCAATAAATCATAGATGTTATTTTGTTATTTATTATTATCATTACCATCACTATCATCATCACAAAATTAGTCCAACTGCTGCTGAGAAAAGAGCAGTGAAAAATTAAAGAGCTTTAGAGGAAGTAGAAATGGAGAGTGATTGCTAATGGGTATGGGTAGCTTTTCAGGGTGATAAAAATGTTCTGGAACTTGATAGTGGTGACAGTCGCACAATCCTGTGAATACTAAAAACCACTGAATTGTGTACTATAACATGGCGAATCGTACGATATATGAATTATATCTCAATAAAAAAAAATCAAGCCAGGCATGGTGGCTCATGCTTCTATAATCCCAGCTACTGGGGAGGCTGAGGCAGGAGGATTGCTTGAGCCCAGGAGTTCAAGGCCAGCCTGAGCAACATAGCGAGACTCTGTCTCTAGAAAAAAAGATTAAATAAATAAATAAAATCAAAGAACTGGTAGAATCAGCTTTGTAAGGAAAACTGCCACCATGCCACCTAGGGCAGGAGTACAGCACCCCTCTGGGAATGGACACAGCCACCCCTACCCACCCTGAGCACTGCTCCCTCCCTCCCTCCCTGCCTGGCAGAGTTGGCAACAGCTCTCACGGGACTTGTTCAGTGGTGAATCTAGCTGCTGACTTCAGACTGTCTGACCAGGGCTGGGGCAACAGCTGGCACTGCCATCTCCTAGACACCCTGTTCTTTGGCAACATAAGAACCCAGGCACAGAGCGGGAACGGCACCGTAGTGACTTTCACTTTTCCCCTAGACACTTTTCCTCTAGACACTCTGAAGCCAGCTGGCCAGAGCGGAAGGGCCTGGCTACTCCCAAGGGCCAGGCGTGTCATCCTGATAGGGCACTGTGGGCTGAGGACTTGCAGGTGCTCTTCCCACAACGGATAAGCAGTTCAAGGTATTCTGGAATAAATGGCAGGAGAAGGTGCCTAAAAACCTGCAGCCATAACTAGCCCTGCCTCTGTCAGGAGGGCAAACTGCACCAGCATTAAAACATCTGCTGTGTGACTGTGTGCATGTGCCAGCTACAGCTAGCCAGGGCCCTGGGACTAGGAGGTATTCAGGAACCTGCCTGACCAAATGCTGCTTCCAGAAGACAAAGCAAAAGAGAAGGCCAATGCCAGAAGAGGCCCCAAAGAGCCCTTGAGGAGCACGCGCCAGGACTGCCCACTGCAGCCTGGAGGAAAGCATTATAGGAGCTGCCCAGAATGCGGGGACTCCCCCAGGGGCCAATGCCCGGCTCACAACACACAGCCCCGGCACTGTACACAGCACGTTCCTGGCGTGGTGAGCAAAGACTTCCACATCAGGAGAAAGGAGAGCAAGTAAAAGTCCTTTCAGAGATTTTTTTAAGACCTTGTAAGTTAAAAATCCCTAATAACTTCTTCCTTTTTTAATACAAAATCTTCAAGGATAGACTTCTATTCTTACAAGAAAGAATTAAACTGGGTTAAGCTATTGATTAACCTTAGACTTTGCTAAGTTAAGTACACGTGGTAAAATTTCAAGAGTAACTGCTCTCAAAAGGAGATGAAATAGAACATCTAACTTCCAGAGCAGGAAAGGGAGATCAAAACAAAGAACACTGAATGGATAATTCCTCCTGAGGACTGAATTTGCTCAGTCGTTTCCCAAGGAATCTATAGGCCACGGAAAGTCACTTTCCCGGGGATGGGGTTTACCTCCCCAGGCTCTTCCACAGAGCAGGGGGAGAAACTCCAAGCCAAGGGACCCAGAGGGGCACCCAGAGCATCCCATGGCCCACCTAAGGCCAAGCAGAGCACCCCCCACCCTCGCCCTTTTCACACTGTACTCAGCCCAGCTCCTGGCCCAGAAAGGCAAACACTGACCACCAAATTTTCATGAGCTTTTAAATCTGAACTTAAATCAACCTCACTAAAAACAAAACAAAAACCCTGGTGTGAATGACTATAGCAGGATAAGAGCAAACAAGCTACGAGCTCCTAATCGCCACTCCCTCCTCCCCCACCTCCACATCAAAACACAAATATGAGTCCCTTCAAATCCTTTCCTGAGCTGAGGTGGGGACAGCAGACCTCAAACCCATGTGAACTCCAGGAAATAACATACGTATCATGTTTAGAGGGCATGGGGAGGCCCTACAGATGGCCCCAGCTGCCAAAATATTCAGACTCACCATGGTTGCTCACATACCCTGGTGCGTATGTGTTATGCACACAGGAGGGGCTTGAGGACACGTGGCCTCCCAGGACCCCTCGTTCCAGCCCCGACACTCCAGTCCCTGCAGTGCTCAGGTCCAGGGAATGGGACTTTGCACCCTCACCCAGTGCACGGATGGACAACTGCCCAAGCACAGGCCCAGGGAGGAGGTCTCGTCAGGGTGGTCTGTCTCTGGCCTTTCGCTGCTGCTGTCCCACAGGCCTGTCCCTCCTGGGGTGCAGACCTGCCCACTTCATTAAGCCTGATGGTATGCAAGGACAGCTTCTCTGACATCAGCGTTATCTTTAACAGCTCCGTCTGGAACTCAATCCATCAGCGGCCATCTCCTCTGCAGAGAGGAATGCTCCGGACAGTCACAGAGTGACCAGCCTGACCCCTCGCAGGCACACCCCCATGGAGCCAGGAATGTCTGTGCCTGGGGTGCTGACCGCATGCTGGGAGGTGTCCGCAGGAATGCTTCAGACTTGGGAAAGTGGGAGCTGGTCCCAGGGACACCTGTGCAGGCCTGGTGTCCCTGCCTCTCGCTCTCTGCACAGACGTAGTCTGGGAGGGTCCTGAAGGGCGTGGACACAACGCTGAGGACATTCTGGGTTAGTGAACAAGAAGCTAAACATGCATCAGGAAACGGGCAGCATTACCCTGAGAGCTAGTCAGTGGGACCAACCAGGGCCTGTCTCCCGCACGCCCTGTGTGGCTGGCCCACGTCCTCCTCTGCCCGTCTCGGCTGGGCTGCAGTCAGTAGACATGCATCATGCATGTATTTAATTCATGAGAATCTGAATATGAGTTTTCAGGCCAAAACAAGTTATTATTATTTAAAACAATTTGACTATTAAATTGAATATTAACAGCATTGTAATTAAAATCACCGTAAAATTCTATTTTGCACACGGACTCTTTATTAGACACTGCGATAAGTGCCACTGAAGGACGGAAGGTGGAAGCAGCCCCAGGCAGGTGACGCTTGACTAGCTTCTGGAAGGGCAGGTTTGCTGAGTGAACAAGAGGGGGAGGGGAACACCAGGTCAAGGGAACAGCGTGAGCAAAGGCAGAGTGGCGTGGCGTGAAGAGCTTCCCAGAGGCCTTATGCCCTCCCAGCTGGATTCGCTGCCTTCAGGCTGGCCCCCTGGATCACATCAGGACCACAAATTTCATCACGTCACCCCTAGCCTCAAGCACCTACTGTAGCTCTCTATTGCCCTTCACGTCAGATCCAACTTTTTAACCAATCAGATACCTCCACTGACCCTAACCATTGCCCCCTCACCATTACTGCCCCCATGCAAACCCCTGCACCATCTGGGCTGTCTTCTCTGCCATCTGGGAAGCCATCTGCCACCCCCTAGGCCTGTCTTGTATACCGTCTACAGGGAGAAAGGCCCCGCTGTCCTTTGCATGGGAGGAGCTGACCCTCCAGGGCGCCCTCCAAACAGGCACAGCCCCAAGCTGCTCTTCCAGGTGGGGGATGGGTTTGAGGACCCAGAGTTAGGGTACCAGGGTGACATCCCGTTCTGCCCTCACCAGCCCTGTCGCCGACACGACTCTGCCCCAAGGCCTTAGTTCTACAACAACAAACCCTCACCAGTCACCGAATTCACCAGCACCTTAATCTTAGACTTCTCAGCCTCCAGAACTGTCAGAAATAAATTTCTGTTGTCTACAAACCACCCAGCTTATGGTGTTTTCTTACAGCAGCCTGAACAGACTCAGACACTGTCCATGCCTTAGCATGTTCCTTAGGGGACACAGTACGTTCCCTTACACAGCAAGCGGGACTTTGCGGGTGTGATCAAGGTAAGGGCCTTGAGATGCGGAGATTATCTGGATGACCTGCGTGGACCCGATGTCAATCCCAGGGGTCCTTGCAGGTGAAAGAGAGAGGCAGGACAGTCAGGGTCAGAGAGAGACTGGAAGATGCCCTGCTGCTGGCTCTGCGGAGGGTGGAAGGGGCCACGAGCCAAGGAAGGCAGGGCCCCCAGCAGCTGGAAACGGCAAGGGAAGGCTTTCTCCTGTGGAGACTCTGGAAGGAACGCAGCCTGCTGACACTTGATTTTAGCCCAGTGAGACCCATTTCAGACTTCTGGCCTCCAGAACTGTAGAAGAACAAATCTGTCTGGTTTTAAGTTACTAAATTGGTAATAATTTGTGACAGCAGCAATAGGGCCCTCTTGCTATGAGAGGGAAACGCCCCCAGCCCATGGTGCTGGACTTTGTGAAAGGCCATCTGCGAGCTTGTCTCTGTTTGCCTGGCAAGTCTGGAAGGCTCCACGTCGAGAGGTTAACAGGGGCTGCGACTGGGTGTGGGGTCCTGGCTCTTTCCTCCTTTCTTCCTTTTCGTTATTTATATTTTCTATAAGGAACATGCAATGCCTCTGTCATGAGAACCAAAGTTGTCTTGTCTTGGTTTTACCCAATGCCTGCCCAGGATAGCGTGCGGCAGAGGGGACGGCTGGTGGGTGGAGTGAGCAGTGTGATGTTGGCTTTCACCTGTCACTTCCCGTGCCTCACTGGGTGCCCGGCTGCCCAGAGCCCAGACTCTGCCCAAGGTCCTTGCCTGCTCCTCCGTCTCCCGTACTAGGACCTTCAGCCTCCATTGGCTCCCAGTGACCGCCTGGCCCCCGAACCCTGAGGGTCAACTCTGCCCAGCAAGTCTCCCCAGTGACACCATGGTGTGGGCTCTATTCCTCATCTCTATCCTCCAGAGGAGGAAACAGAGGCTCAGGGAGGTCTCAAGGTCTGCCCAAAGCCTCACAGTGAGTAAACAGCAGAGCTGAAACTCAAACCCAGGACTTGAGCTGGTCCCATGATACCACGTTGCATCCCAGAGAGGAATCCTGCCCGGAAGGGAGCTCTCCAACTCTCCATTGTCAGCCGCCTCCAGGCCCCAGGAGCTACACTTTATGGATGCTGCTTCTGGCTTCAACACTTCATGCCCCAAAGCTCCCCAAATGTCATGCCCTGCCTGAAGTGAGCCACTCTCAGTGCTGAGGCAGAAATCTTGCCCCCTTGCAAGGTGAGGAGCCCTCTGCTTGGGTCCCAGGCCTCCTGCTGGGCCCCCACCTCTCCGACTGGCAGTGCCCGTGTCTTTAATCATTAACATTGGGTCAGAGTCCTGGGGTTCAGTCGCCAAGTTTGGGAACTCGCCTGGGGCTGTGCATGGCAGATGTGTGGGATGACTGTATGGCCCCCGGCAGGCTCTGGGCCCTGGGAGGAGGGGGAGGCAGGCAGGGGAGGGCGCCATGAACCCTACGCATTCACAAATGGAAAGGGGCTTACCCGTTCTCTCTGAGGAAGAAACCAGTTAGGAGCACGGGGCTGGGGAGGGAGGTGGCAATGGCAAGACAGGAGCTCTGCTGGGAGGAGGAGGTGGCGGCTGCTATCTGGGGGCACAGAACCCTGACTACGCCCCAGTGAGAGGCAGGGTGAGCAGGCCATCCCGCTGCTGCTGTAAGTGTATTTTTGACTTCTGCACTTGTATTTTGCAGTTTATTTCAGCCTCACTGCTAATATTTCAACAGCAAGTGGCTCCTCCCTCCCCCGTCCCCCCACACTAAGATTTTGGGAGGTGAAGAATCTTAAAAGGACCCCAGCTGCATTCTTCTGCACGTTTGTGTGCTATCTTAGGGCCTTATTCTGCGGGAATACGACTCTGTTTTCATAATGCAACTCAGTGAGGAAGTCTGGTTTTCAAGGTAAATATTCATTCAACATACAAGGTCTAGATACAAAAAATAAGCCACGTAGGACCCAGTGAACTCTGACATTCCTATGGTTCCTTAATAAATCCCATCCCACTGTCTGGCCTTCTTCCCCAAGAACCTCAGGCTCTGTCCGCCGACATGCAGCACTGTGGGATCTTAGCAGTGGATGTTCACTGATGGCCCCAGGAGTGTGGCGTTGGGGCAGAATTAGCATCCATGACCAGCCATGTCCTTGTGGGTACTTGTGAATAAACTGTACAAACCCCATGGGAAGGTCTACCAGAAGCTTCTAACACCTCAGCCTCTTCCTTCCTCTCTTCCTCCTCTCCTCCCCATCTCTCACACTCCCTGTCTCCCCACACATACATGCTCATGAGTAGTTATGTGTGCACATGTAAACACACACAGACACACACTCCCAGTGCTCTCCCCTGAGTCCAGCCTGGCAGGGACCCACCAGCCCCAGCAGTCTGAGGTCCTTGCTGGGTCTTTGGTACCACTGTCCACCACCCTCCTTAGGAGTGCCCCCCAAAAGGCTGGTGCCCTTGGGCAGACAATCCCCTACTACCCACAGTCCCCTTGAACCACCAGGCCCACGCTGGGTGCTGCCACCCCAGTGTTCCTGTCCTCAGCCCCCTGCCCATCCCCAGTCTCCCGCCCAGACAGCCAGAGTCTTAGCTGGCTCTGAGGAACAGCATGGCCCCATTGTTCACGGGTGTACCCTGAGGCTCACTGTCACTTCCTGGGATTCTGTTTCTTTATCTAGAAAATCAAGAGGTTGGCTTATGGAACACAGAAAGCCCTCACCTCCACCCTCCAGCTTTAACCATTTCTCACTCTGATAATCTAAGTCTCACTAACTAATGTGCTAATGATGGATAAGACCCAAGGCTGCACAGAAACTGCTGAGATCCCCACTAATTTGGTGGTTCCAAGATGCTTGCGTTTACCAAGCAGTAAAATCCACCCCCAACCCCCGGCTGGTAAGAGCCCCAGGGTACAGGCTGGGATCCTATCAATGAGTGGAGCCCTGAGGACCAGCATGCACGGTCCAAGTGTAGGGGTTCCCCACCACCTGAGGTCCTCCACAAACCAACTGGGGTCCTCCTGCACGCAAAATTCTCTGACAAAATCCTCCCAAGTTGGAAATAGTCTATGTATTGATGTGGTGGTACATGACTATATATATTTGTCAAAACTCAAGGTACTGCACCTAAAAAGTGTGAGTTTTATCTTATGCAACTTAGACCTCAATAAACTTATCTTTAAAAAAATCTCCCCGGCAGGGAGCCCCACCTGCTTAGCCGGCTCCACTCCCTGATCTGACATTTCTGAGCACCTAGTGTGTGCCCAGTGGGTGCTTTAAATAATAAAGATAACACCTAACATGGACTGCACACATTTTGAGTACAGGGAAAATTCTTTATATACTTGACCTCATGGAATTGTCAGGATCATCCCATAAGGTGCTGTTACCTACATTTTTCAGATGAGGTCCCAGGGGTTAAGAGAGGCTGAGTAACTTGCTCGGGTCAAGGTCAAGTGTAGGAGCCAGGACGCAGGCCAGGACTTTCTAAGTGAGCTATGCCCATTTCACTCCACCAAGTGCCCATCCAACACCAGCTGCCAAGCACCGGTATTGAGTGCTTTTTACACTTAATTAAGGCCCAGAGAAGCTAAATGGCTTGCCTGAGGTGAGGCCACACAGTTTGTAAGAGGTGACACCAAGATTTGAAGCAAGCACTGTCTGGTTCCAAAGCCCACTCTGTCTTACTGCCCACAAAGGTGGCCTGGAGTCCCTCACGCCCCATCCCATCTTCTAGGTGCTGTCCTCAGGGACTGCCTGGCCCCGGGGGACTCCCCTCCCCAACCCTGCCTACCCATCACCTGTCCTCGCAAGTGTCCTGGCCAAAACTACCAGAGGCTGACCCCAAGGGACGGACTGCCACTAATACCTTCAAAGATATCTTGCCACAGCTGGTCTAAGACAGGAAGACCCAGGCTGTGGGCTGTGGGCCTTTTAAGGGCATCTGTGCAGCCCCAGGAACCTGGCCATGAAAGAACTGGGCCCACCCAGTGTCCCCAGGCCTGGCCAAACACGACTCCTATCCTCCCAGCATTTCCTGGGGCAGAAGCTGAGGAGCTGGGGCAGGGAGGAAACAGTGTGCTCCCAGGGTGTGGCCGGGCTCCTCCGAGCAGCCCTGTTCCTGAGGTCTGCTCCAGTGTCCCGCTGTGTGGGCCTTGGTGGACTCAGGCAATGATACATCCGCAACAGGCCCTCCCACCGGCCACTCAGGCCTTCCATGGAGGGTCCTTGAGTCAGTCCTTGTGCTTAGACAGAACTGGCGCTGAAGCAAATGTATGGGATGATGAACTTGGCATCTTTAGGTGAATGACAGACAGGTCCCTTCTGCTGCTAACTGCTGGCCCAGGGAAACCAGCACCTAACCTGATGCCCATGTTCCCTCCAAAGGGGGCCAGTAGCCACGTGGACTGACCACAGCCCAGCATGCACCAGGGGAACATGCCACAGGTCTGTCCTTATTCTCACAGGAGGGACCCAGTGGTCCGTTACCCCAAGCAGCATGAAGTACGTATACGGGAGGAAGTAATTGTCTCCAAGAAAGAACAAAAGAGCAAAATTTCCAACAGGTTGCCCATTTCTTCTCCATGTATGTCCATCCCTCACCGAAAAAGCATTTACTGCACAGGGCTCGCTCGGTTACCAGTACTGCGAGTATCTAGAGGAGACAATTACTCTCTGAGCACCAGACAATGCGCCCACCCAACTCCCTTCTCCCAGCAAGGTAACCCTTCCTCTGACCAGGCGTGACTATTTCAGGGTCAGGTCCTAATCACACCTGAGCCTAGGGGCCTCCTATGGGAATCTGGCTTTGGGAGAGAAAGACAGAAAAACAGACAGCAGACCTTTTTTATAACCAGAACTTGTCACTTCAATGTGGGGGGCCACATTTGCCCTAAAGATGGGGAGCACATAAATTGGGCCTGCAGGGAGGAAGGGTGGGTGGCAATCAGGGCAAAGCAGAGTGAGGGATGGGGGAAAGAGAACTGCCAGGCTCCTGACACTTCCCCTCCTAGGCCTGGCAGCAGGTTTACGTTCTGGGAGCCATCCCAGGATCCCCTAGCTAGAGAAGGTTTAGTTACCTGCAACCAAAAGCTCTAATTCATGCCCTTTTAAAAACAGACATTCTCCTAAGAGCCAAGGCTCAGGAAGCTGGGCAAGTACCAATGTCAAGTGCGGGAGCGTGCAAGGAACTGGGCCTGGGGTTCGGCTGCTGCGGAGTCTGTCATTCACAGCAGTTTGATTTGGCACTCGGTTCCTTTACGTTAAGCATTCTTCAAACACTTTCTTAACATGCTACTCCTGCAGGGAGGGACAAGTCATTAATTTACTAATGATCTTGGTGCCATTTCTGACTGGTTGGGAGTGGCCGGCTGGACTGCTGTGTGGAGAAGGGTTCTGAGGCCATCTCTGAGTTCCCTGGAAGGTGTGCAGCGGGGGTCAGCAGACCTGGGTTCTTATCCTGGCTGTGCCAAGTGTTCCAGGGCAACCTCCTTCCCATCCTGGCCTCAGTTTGCTTATCTGTAAAACAAGAGGGTGGGCCCAGCCCAGATATTTACAACCTGGGTCCCATTTGGCTGTAGGTGCCACTCCAAGAGCTGTTTTCTGACAATGACTTTCACGTGCCTGATGTTTGTGCTGTAGACAGTTTCCTATCCAAACCTGCAGAGAAGGCCCCTCAAGGACAATGAGAAAAGAAAAAGAAAGGAAGGAAATGACCAGAGGAATTTAGCCTTTGGCCCAAGGAAACCTGGGGGACAAACAAAGAGAGGCCAGCCTGAAGCCTCAGTTGGCAGGCCTGAGCCCAAACGCCTGCATCTTCTGTGGCCCAAACAGAGCCGGGAGCCTGGGTACAGGACCCACTGCCACTAGTCACCAAGAAACCAACAAGACCACAGGGTTTGGTTCACAAAAAATAGGAGGCAATAAGGAACATCATTTAACTGCCAGTTTATAGGAAGCAAAGAACCCTGGCAAAACCCACTTCCCTCTGCAATCTCGGGGTGCTAACAGGAGCTTCATCCTGCAGAAATTACTACCCTCCTGCAGACTCAGTTTTCTGACATTAAAATTAGAATGTAGTAAAAAAAAAAAAAAAAAAACAATGAGTAGGCAAACACCTGGGAAGTAAAGCGGTCTCAGAAGCTCAGTTAGTATACTCAGAAAAGAGGTAAAGACGAGAGAAGTGACCAGAGGCTCTTCCTGTCGGCCGAGTCATTTGAGGCTCCACACCCCCAATATCAGAGGAAATAGTTTTAAATGGACACTCATCCCACATCGAACATAAACACAGATAGTCCTTGACTTAGGATGGTTCGACTTAGGATACTTTCAGCTTTACAACAGACATAACTCTATCGCAAGTCAAGGAGCATCTGCACAAGCCATTCTGCTGTAATGCAGTAAATTTTCCTGAAAATCTTCGCATTCTGCAAAACCACACCCTAAAAATAACAGGATTCACAGGGAAAAACAGAGCTGGTGCACATCACTCAACACCTGTGGGACCTTGTTACCAGAATGTTTCCAAAAACAGTAATAGGGGCACTCACTTTGTAGAGGACCATTCTCATCAAAATTCAAAACACATGCAGGGTGTCACCTGCACCCATTGTTTTCTTACAGGGCAATGCCTTTGCAGCAACTTCAGCTGCCCTCTCAGCTGCCCCATAGAGCTTAAGGGCGTGGAAAGACACTAAAATAGCCCTGACTTGCACTAAAGGAAGTTGCCTCTATAGTTTTTTTTTTTTTTTTTTTTCATATATTACTCTTTAATCAAGAGAAAGTACATCCTGATCTATCAAAACACAAACATACTGGGAAAATTGCAAATGAGTCAACACAACTTTTCCATATACAAACATCATTCCTCTGTTTATCACTTATAGAGACACATGTTGTAGCACAACACACGAATAATATTAAAGCATAAGACAATCATTATGCGCTCACAGAAAGTATTAAAAGGTGAAAAGATCTAACCTGCAAGTAGTTTTAAAACACAAGATAGTTTTTTAAAGTTTGTACTTTTAACATTTGAGTCAAGCTCATTTTATTAATTAAAAATACATGGTGGTGCATGCCTGTAGTCCCAGCTACTTGGGAGGCTGAGGCAGTAGGATCACTTGAGCCCAGGAGTTTGAGGTTGCTGTGAGCTAGGCTGAAGCCACGGCACTCTAGCCCGGGCACGAGTCAGACTCTGTCTCAAAAAAAAAAAAAAAAATAGCCACACATTCTTTGCAGCTCCTCTCTTTAAGAAGTGGAATCGATTTCTCCACCCCTCATATCTAGGCTGGCCTCGCCACTTGCCTTGACCACCAGGATGCAGCAGAAGTGATGTTAGATGGCTTCTCGGGAAGGCGTCGAGAGGCCTTGCAGCTCCCCTCTCCTCCCCTTGCTGCCCTGAGATCACCACATAAGGAGGCCCAAGCTGCCTCCTGGAGGATAAAGGACCACGTGGAGAAAGAAACCCAGCTGACAGTCAGCACCAAGAACTGGACTGTTGAGTGAGGTCACCTTGGACTTTCAGCCCATTGGAGCCATCAGAGGGCTGCAGTCACAATGAGTGACCACAGATAAGACCAGCCAAAAACCACCCAACAGAGACCTACCCACAGAATCACGAGCACATAAAATGACTACTGTTTTAAGCCATTAAATTTGGGGATGGTTTGTTACATAGTAAAACCAAATATAATGTGATGTTTTGTAGACATTTCACTAATTTGTTAATACTTCGATAGTTTTCCCAGCTTGGGAGCCAATAAACCTTTTATGCAGGTCTCAATGACTCTATGGGCCCCTGAGAAGGGGCTAAATCAGCCTTGAAAGTGGCAATGTCTCCAAGGACCCCACTGGGATGGAATAAGTCAAAGACCGATGAAAAATCCAAACTCTGGGGAAGGCAACACGTAGCAGGGGCACGAGTAACCTGACCAACGTAAGACTATCATCCAATGTAAGACTGAGGAACTATTCCCAACATGCAAGCATCTCCTGAGGGAGACAGAAGGCTCTCTATGCTCCTAAACCCAGGCAAGACCCCAGTCTTTCTGGCTATGGTAGACTCAATAATAGGCCCCTGAGACCTGTGAATATGTTACCTTCCATGACAAAAGGGAGTTTGCAGAGATGATTAAATTAAGGACCTTGAGATGGGGAGATTATCCTGGAGTATCCAGGTAGGTCTTATAAGAAGTCCTTCTACAAGGGTCCTTACAAGGTGGAGGCAGGAAGGGAAGGGACAGCGTCAGAAAGGAGATGTGACGGTGGAAGCAGAGGCTGCAGTGAGGGGCTCTTAAGATGGAGGAAGGGCCACAGCCAAGGAATGGAGGTGATCATGAGAAGTTTGAAAAGGCAAGGAAACAGATGCTCCCCTGGAGCCCAGGAGGAGCACAGCTCTGCCAAAACCTTGGTTTTAGCCCAGAGAGACCCATTTTGGACTTATCTCTGACTTCCAGAAATGTAAAATAATAAATTTGTATTGTTTGGGGCCACTAGATTTATGGTAATTTTTATGACAGCAGTAGGAAATGAATACACTGCATAACTTCTCCTGCCTATGAGAATGTAATTTGGGATGTTTATTCATAATAACAATAACAGATAATAATAATAGCTAATATTAATTCAGTGTCTACTTCATGCCTGACTCTAAGTGTTTTTTTAATAAAAACTCACGTAATCCTCACAAAAACCCTATGAAGAAGACACTATTATACTCCATATTTTACAGATGAGAAAACTGAGCCAGGGTCACACAGCAGGTAAACGACACAGCCCATATGTGAACCCAGATCCCACATTTAACTACTACACCTCTCAAATCAACCTAACAATGGTAATAATAAAATGACTGACACTTACCAAGCACCCTCTGTGTGCCAGGCTCATGCTAAGCACTTTACATATATTCTCTCACTCAATTCTCATAGCGCCCCAGTGGAGCAGGGATTATTAATTACCCTTGTTTACATCAGAAGAAATTGAGATTCAGCAATGTTAAACCCAGATGCTAAGCACATCTGAACCCAGAAGTGCCTGAGTCCAAAACCCAGGTTTAACCACATGCCCTATGGCCTCCCTCGTCCCCCTTGAGGCCCAGATGGCTGAGAAGACAAAGATAAGTAGTGCAACCACGTAATTCATCTTCCAAACTGGGATACTTAGAAAGTGAAAGGTGTCACTGTAAATAATTTCACTGGGACAGGAGGCATAAACTAGAACTATTCCAGCAAACCAGGACAGATGGCCACCCTAAAAATAAGGGGACTAAAATCAAGACCCAAACTGCAGTTCTAAGTTTCCTGGAAGGGGTGCCATGGAGCAGCTGCCAGCCCCACAGGACATCCGCAGCTGCCAGGTCACGGTCAAGGCTAGAAGAAGAGGGGTGGTCCTGGCAGAGCTCAGAGCGGCATCTGCAAAGCTGTAGGCTGGGAGCCATTTGCAGTAACAGGAATGCAGCAAGGCTCTACAGAGCTTCCTTTGGTGGGGCTGGTTTCATTTCTGGGCATTGCCTGTACTTCCTTGGTCATCTCCTCCACTCTCTCTGCTCTCTTGGGGATGCCCAGGCCCTGGCATCCCTGCCACATGCTGCTCATTCATTAAAAGCCCCTCATTCCTCCCTGCCATTCTAATTATGCACAGCAGTAATAAAGAAGCTTTCTCCCTTACCAAAGGGAACTATTTATATGACAAGAGAGCATTTCGCCCCCACAAGATTGAGTCGTCACTCTAAGCCCTGCTGGAATCAAAGCTGCATCTCTTCCAAGATTGCCCGAGCTCTGCCCGCCTCCCCTCCAGCTTGGCCCACTCCTGAGCATCCATGTTTCTAGAAGCACCAATCTGGAGTGGGCAGAATGTGGATTCTATTCCTCACTGCTGTGTGCCCTCATGTCTTGCTGACTGATACTCAACAAACAGTTAAGACATTTATTGAACACCTACTGTATGCCCTTACTAAGAATATGGAAATGGAAGACATAGTCCCTGCCCTTCTTGGGAGAAAAGGCATTGAGAGAAACAACACAGGTTTTAGGCTCCATGACTGACTCATATTGCAAGTGCAACATCCACTGGCTGGGCAAGTTATGGAATTTGTCAAAGCCCTCAATTGCCTCATTGGCAAAATAGGGTAATAAAAATACCAACCTCATAGGGTTGTTGGAAGAGTCAGTGCGATACACACATACAAAGCCGGCATCTTGTAGGCACTCAATAAACACTAGTTGGAATCAGCAACAGCTATGTACCAAAGGCCTTGGGGCCACGTAGGCAGATCTTGCCCAGCTGCATGAGTCCAGGAAGGCCTCCTGAGAAGTGATACTGGAGCTGAGTTTTGAAGGATGAGTAGTAGGAGTTTGCTAGATAAAGGGACGATGCCACAGGCAGAGGGAACTGCATGTGTCGAAGGCCAAAAGAGGTTAACAGGGCTCTGGGAAATACAAACGCTGTGCAGGGGCACGCACAGGGGGAATTCGGGGATGACCATGGCTGCAGACACAGCTGCAGAGGCAGGTGCTCACTCAGAAGTGGGTCCCACGGCCAGAGCCCTAACCAGGATTACACAGAGCATTGCCTGGACCTTTATTTGGTTCCTTTAGGGGCCACAATCAGTGCCCCTCTGCTTCCATCTGTAGGATGGTGGCCACAGGAAGTGGGGCAGCCACATTCTCCCTGTTAGCCATGGCCTCACTCTTTCAGACATGCAACACGATTCCTGAGAGCCTGTGACGTGCCAGGCATGTGCTAGGAGAGGCTGCACAGCTCGACCCCGGGGCCCCACGTCCAACAGCCTAGGCCCCACCCTCACTCAGCCCCCTGCAGCTGTGCGCTGCTAGGACTGGCAGCCTTCTCCTCACCGAAATGGGGGTAACAGGGCCCCTTCATAGATTCATTCACTCAACAACAAACGAGGTCAGGGCTAAATGAGATAACTCAATATTCCCAGGTTTCAGCATACGCCTAAGTCTTCAATAAATGTCAATGTTTAAAATGTTTATTTTTATTAGAATTAACCACCAGCATGGGTGAAAAATCCCATCACCAAAGCCCAATGCAGAGACACCCTCAACCCAGGCAAAACTGCCTGCCTGCCATCCCTCTCCTCCACCCCTCGCCCTGGAGAAAATGACACAGTTTCCACTGCCCACACTGGTCACTGAACTGACTCGGTCACCATAGGAGCCACCCCAGGCGGAACCACTCTGTGCCTCCCCCAGTTGATCTCATCCTTCCAGGGTTCCCGTGTCAACCCACTCAGGTCATGGGGGAGGGGCAGGATAGAAGGTCATCTCAGCCTTTGCTGTCGAACACTCCAGAGACTAAAGGAGATTCACATTTTATACATTAACTAATTTAAATATCTTATTAAGGAAATTTACAAACACACACAAAATAAACTGAATAGTAATGAACCACTTCCTATCACCCAGATTCAACAACTACCAAAATTCTGCCATTCTTTATTTCATCCTTGTCTCCACCCACTCACCACCCCACCCCCACTCAACTTGTTGGGGAAGATTTTATGGCCAGCCATCATGCCCCCTACTCTGTACTCGCACTGCTCACAAGTCCCAACACAGTCTGATATTTCTGCCACATATTATTCCACACCAAGAGCACCCTGGAAATCCACCCCTGAAGCACAACCATTTTTATGTCCCTAATAGAATGGTAACCACTGACCACATCCACAAGGACTACACAGGGTGGTGCCCTGGAATCAGATGGCCTGTGTCCCAATCAACACTTCCTAGATGTGTGACCTTGGGTAGGTCATTCAACCCGTGTTTAGATTTCCCACCCAGTCAAAGGGGAATGCTTGGTAACAGGTTTATTGTGAGGCTTAGAAAAATAAAATAACGCGTGTTCATTGCCCAGCACAGAACATGCAATGAGGAAACCATAGAAATCAAGGTGTTGAGGGAGGGGTGAGCAGACTTTGCTCCTAGTGATACTATTAATATTCCCCATTTTACAGATGGGAGCCAGAGACAAGGCGAGTTGCCAGGGGCAGCCTGCTCTTCAGGTTGCTCTGTGTCCTAAGTCCATGCACCTGGAATTCTCACCAGCCACCGTGAACTGCAGATCATTGGAAGTGAAGAAACACACTCTGGAACAGACCCAGGTGAGCAGTGGCAGGTGGCCCAGCACACCCAGTATGTGCTTCCTCATCCTGCATGAGGCTCTCTCCCAGCACTGAGGAGACAATCCACCATGCTCCATCATGTGTTGGGGGGTGCTGAATTTGATTTTACAAGACAAAACAGTGTTGGGGAGGGTGTTGGCGGGTGGGTGCACACACCTGCTCACTCTTCTAATGTGACAAATCCTATGCTCAACCGTGCATTTGATACAACCACCCACTCTTTATCTCAGCATGAGAGACAAGAAACTGGCTCCCTAACTCTCAAGCTTTAGCAATTCAGACGCCTCTACTTATCCTAAATTTTTTTTTCAATTTAAAGAAAAAAGTGGGAAAAAATGAGTCAATTCAGTTGCTGGGTGATGTTCAGACAAAGACAGCTGCCAGTCCATCACCTGCGTTTGCCAGCTGAGGCAGGGCAGGGAGGGGGAGCAGATTCGGTGCGCGTTTGGGCAGGGCCTGGGCTCTCGGTCTCCACTGCCTCTCCCTGGAGTGAGCCGTGTCAGGATCCCCCAGCCCCCACCCTGCACTCCCCCACCACTGCAGTGCCGCGTGGGGAGGCACCTCCCAGATCCGCAGGAACAATGGGGCTGGGGAGGGGGCAGGTGCAGCTCCGAGCGCAGCAGAAGGTGGGGGCCGCCGGCACCGACAGCAAGACAGGGAACGCGATGCCACTGGACTCAGTTTCTCCAGCTTTGGAGTCCCCGCAGAGCCTAGCGCTCCTTTCTTGGCTGCTTCTCCCTTACGTCAGGGCATTTTAATTTCATCCTCCCAAGCGGCTTGCCGGTCGCTCGGGGAAAACTGCCGGGCCGCGCTCCCCTCCGGCCGCTGCTCCCGCCAAGGCCCTGCAGGTCAGGGACGCGCAGCGCCTCAGTGCGCCCAACTTTCCTCACTTGGGACCCACAGGAAGACCGGAATCCTGGCCAGCCCGTCCCCTCCGTGGACGAAGCTTTGATTTACAGCCCGGGCTCCGAGACCTGCTCCTCCTCTTCCCGAAACCGCCTTCCCTGGTCCTCTCCGGCTCCCCCACCCCTCTGAGCCCTAATCACGCTCCCCAAAGAAAGCGGCCCTGGCACATTTGCAAAATGTGAGCCTCCGTCCTCCGCACTGGGCCCCTCCCCTCGCCCTCGGCAAGGAGGGGACGGTGGAGCCCCTGCCGCTTCGCCCTTCCCCGGCCCAGAGAATCCCTGGGGATGGGCGGGGAGGTAGGTGGGATGCCATTTGGCTGCAACCCCCAGTGTTGGCGCCAGCATCGGGCCCGGGCCGGATGGGATGAGGGGACAGGTCCAAATCTCAGATTTCCCCCAGGCGACCACTTGCGCCTCGCTGAGTCACGAAAATTAGCCGCTAGGTGTACCCGGCCACCCGGCCGCCGGCCCTTTACCGGGCAAGCGCTGGCCGCCCCAGCACAGCGCGCAGGGGATGGAACCGGAGGGCGGTTCTCACCCGCACTCGCACCCGGCCCCGCAGGAGGCGCCACCCGCGGCAGGGACGGCCAGTGTGCTCCAGCTGGGGCTGCGGTCCCCGCTGCAGTGTGCGCTCCCCCGGCCGGGAGCGCAGCACGTAACGGGCGGGCTACCTCCTGCCCCCTGGACCCCCAGCCCCGCCGCGCTGCCGCCCCCGATGCCCCCCGTGACAGCAAGATGGGGCGGGGGCGCCCACTTTTGCACGGCCCGCGAGGGGGCTGCGGGCGCCGGGCCGTGCGCGCCTCATCCCTCCCCTGTCCTGCCAGCTGCAGCGACAGGACCCGCACCCTGCACTCACCACGGGGCCCCGCGTCGCTGCCACCGGCTTCCTTGTCCGCCATAGTCGCGCGGCCCCGGCCCGCGAGAGGAGCCTCCGGCGCAGCGCCCGTGCCCGTGCGGGTCCCTGTCCGCGTCCTCGATGGCGCTCGGGCCGGGTCTGAGCCGCCGGACAGCCAGAGCACTGCTCTGACGCGGCCGCCGCGGCAGCCCGGGCTCCTCCCCGTGCTCCTCCCCGGCCCGCCCCGCGCCACGCCCCGCCCCGCCGAGCCCGGGCCGCTGGGGAAGGCCGGGGAAGGCAGGGACAGCGAAGGGCCGGGCCGAGAGCTCCGCGCCCCGCCCGCCGGGAGCCGCCCCTGTGAGGCCCGGCCCCCTCCTCTCTCAGGCTCGGGGACCGGGCTCTGGAGCTCTCGCCCCTGCGTCCGCCGGCGGGAGTGGTGGCCGGACGCAGGCGCGGTGGGGGGCCGATTTCAGGCCTTCGGGCCCCCTGCGTGTCCGCTCCTTGGAAGGCGCCGAATGGCAGGGCCTGAAGCCCTGCAGCAAGCACCACGCACACACCGCACTCTCCGGGGACGCCCGCTCCAGTCCCCACCGGTTTCTGTCTCTCCCCCAGAGGAGCGGTCCAGGGCCCGCGCAAAGGTGAGCTGGGAGGACCCAGCACAGCCAGGATCCAGGCCGCAAACCGAGGACCTGCGCCGGGCCGTGCCCAGGGCACTGCCTCGGGCATCCGCCTCTAGGCCGCCTGCGGGACTCCATGGCAACTCGGGACCCAGGGAGGCGCTTGCCTTGGAGGCTGAGTCGCGCATTCCATATATGAGCTCTAGCCGGGGCCCTCCTTAGAAGTCTGAGAATAACGACATTAATAATGCAAGGCTTTAGCGGTGAATGATTCATAACCCCTGTCCTCCGTCTCCGCCACACACACGCGCCGCTGGCACCTGTTTGGGCTCGGCCAGCCTGTCTTGGTAACGAATAACGACCATCGTTATTGGGTCCTTTCCAGGTGCCTGGCACTATGCCAGGTGCTCAGGTGTTTGATCTCCTTTCCTCCTCATAACTAACATTGTGCAGATGAGGAAACTAAAGGTTGGTAGAGTTAAGAGGCCGTTCCAATATCACACACAGCAAGCGAGTGACCCAGCTGGGATTCCTGACCAGTGTAACCACCAGCTATCCCTCACTTCCTGAGATGGATGGCATTTCCCAAAGGGCACCGAGGGGAGGCTTCTGTGCAGCCCCATTATGGATGACAGGGTGGGCAGAGAGCTGCTTGGGAGAGCCTGGCTCTGCTCAGAAGGTGATGGTAAAGTAACAAGTTCAAAAGATGAAATTTGTCTTCTGGCTGCCTGCCTTAAAAATTCCAAATACAGTCCTTGACTGTGTGTGAGACCACAGTCAAGTTACTTGACCTCTATGAGCCTCAATACCCTCATCTGTGAAATGGGTACAACAGGAGAATCCACTTCATAAGAGTGAAGAGGATTAGATGAGATGATGCACATAACACGCTTGGGATCTAGCACACACAGTAAACAGTCGCGGCATCTTTTTAACAGCAGACAATGGCAGTTATGCAGGGCAGTGGGCAGTGGAGGGTACATGGGAGGGGGGACAATGTGTTCCCACAGAGCATCTCTCCCCACTAAGGCTGCTTGCTTGCTGAAATGACACTCTGCTATCTCAGAGACCCAAGAGATATTTTCAGTGGATGGCCTGGAGGCCGGGCGCACTTGGCCCCCAAAGGCAGATAGGAGGAAGGGTTGATGCAGTTGTCCCAGGCAATAGCCGGGCAGGCTCGGGATGCAGTGGGAAAGGGCTGGTCCGGCCCTTCATTGACCCCACAGTTCTGCTCACATCTTCCCACTGAGTGGAGCTGGCCAGGCTGAGGCCACATGGGTTAGAACAGGAGGGGACAGGGACAGCCACTGGCACTCTGTCCACTGAGTAATAGTGTCACGTGCGCACACACCTGAACAGTGATGCCAGAAAGAACTCGTGATTAAACATGGTTCTCACTGAGTTTCTCTGTGCTCAAAATCATGCTGGGCTTCCCTTATCTACAGGAAAAAGCCCTAACTCTTTAGTGTGACATTCAGTACCTTAGACAACAGTGAGCCCCCACCTTCCTCTTCTGCAGTCTCTCCCCCAAGAAGCTTTCCTCTGCCGTGGTTAAAAGCTGCTTCTCTCTCCATGCTTGGCAACCCCTTCACTTCCCTCCTCCACCTGCCCACATCCGGGCATCCTTCAGGGCCCCTGTCCAACACCACTGGCACAGGGAAACCTTCTAGAACACCGCCCCCAGCCTCAGGCTCCCATGGTATGCTATGCACCCACACACCTTTGTTTTCTCCTCTGCACACTCTGCTGCCAGCTCAGCACGCAGAAGGCTCCTCTGTCTGTCTGTGGGGACGCCCACTTCCACACCCAGGCTGGACCTTCCTCTAGGCTTCCAGATCTCCTGGGAGTCTCCTCAGGATGTCCCCCAGGCCCCTCACACTCAAGTGAAGCCCAGCCCATCCTCTCGTGCCCTCCCTCCTGGGGGCTGCATCTCTGTAAAGGCAACGCCACCCACCAGCGGCCAAGCCACATGCCTGGGCCTCCACTCAACAACACTCCTCCCTTGGGGTCCATCCAGGTTCGGTCAATCTCCAAGTCAAGCACTGCCCAGGGGGCCTCGCCTTTCCCTCCTCCTCTGCATCCTCGCTGCCACCACCCTTGTCCAGATGCCTGTCACCTCTCCCTGCCAACGTGTCTGCCCCAGCCTGCTCACGGCTCCCCTGCCCTCCTGTCCCACCCTCCGGACAGTCCTTGTGAATCTGGTCTGCCCTGGCCTTGCTCCAGCTCCAGCTCCTGCGTCCTGACTCCTTCGCCCCCTCCCACACACCCCTGCCTCTCTCGGGCTGGGATTTCAAAGACATTGAAATGCGCTTGATGCCTGGATCACCCATCCCTCATCCCACCACCCCCAGCAACCTGGGGAACCACTTCTGCTCTTCAGCATGGACCGCCAAGTCCAGGAAGCCTTTCCTGCACCCCGACACCAGGCAGGGCGCCTCTCCTCAGTGTCCTCGTGGCACCGTGTTCCTCCCCATCACGGACCTGACCCCGGGGCGTCAGGATGTTGGCCTTGTCAGCCTGTCAGAACCAGCAGGAACCCCGCAGCCCCCACCCCTCTGCCTCCTGTTGTGCAAAGGCCTTGGGCACCATCTGCCCTCACCGAGCGCCGCCCCCCAGCTGCAGTGACATGAGGGCGCGTGAGGAGGATGGGAGATGACATGCAGTCCCCAGTGCTGGGGGCAGAGAGACGAACAGTTGTGATTTTCAGGGGAGCATGAAAAACTCACTGTGCCTCGAGTTTGCCCTCACGGTTTCATACTTGTCACGCTAATTACCGTGTGCCCTGGTGAGCGTTCATTCTACCAGAAAGGTGCTGCTGTGGTCTCACCTGATTCTCAGTGTGGCCCTCGGCATCTTGTTCAGACATCCTCTGGCCATCAGCAGCAGGGCTGGGGTTCAAGGCCAGGCCCAGTTCCACGTCACTGACATCAGGGAAGGGCTCCCACTTTCCTCCCTGGACCCAACAGCAGCCAGAATGAGATCACATCCCTCTCCTGCTACCAGCTGCTACATGAACCAGCCTCCTGACCCCCAGTGACCTCAGCTCCCTCCACCCTCCCATCCCCCCCAGTCCAAACACACTCAGACAGCCCTGATTTGAACATGCCGAATGGGGTCCCACCTCAGGGCCACTGCCCAGGACACATCGCTCAAGAGAACCACCATGTGGCTCACTCCCCCCAGACCACCTTATCTGAAA
Organism: Propithecus coquereli; assembly: GCF_000956105.1. Classification (NCBI taxonomy): domain Eukaryota; kingdom Metazoa; phylum Chordata; class Mammalia; order Primates; family Indriidae; genus Propithecus; species Propithecus coquereli. The sequence goes on along the minus strand of NW_012154618.1, from coordinate 31,219 downwards.
CTGCTGCCTCACCCCACTAGGAAGGAAGCCCCAGGAGAGCAGGGCTGTGGCTGCATTGCTACCTCTGCATCCTGTGTCTAGAACAGCACTCGGCACATGGCAGGCACTCAGATGCTTGGTGCCAGACTGGCTAAACCGGTCAGTGACGCAGGAACACAACGGGCTTTGCCCAGCAGGGAGGACAAAGCCCACCACGCGGAATTCTGGCTGATGCCGGGGGGCTCGCACACCTTTCTGCAACCCCAGCTATCTCAAGGTGTTCCGGACTCATGGGAGGATGCTCCACACCAAGTTCCCTCAAGATCCCCTCCGAAGACTCCTCCCAGTGCTCTCTGGGGACACACCACGGCAGCGTCTGTGCAATGTCCTCTTTACCCTCTGGGCCGTCGGGGCCCAGGCTGTGGGCTCTGATGGTGGGTTGTGAGACTGTTACGCATCTTGGTGGGACACCTGAATCCCAAAAAGTGGCCCAGCCCAGAGCCAAGTCACCACTCTCTAGTCCCCTGCATGTTGGTCACTCTAGGCTCAGGGGCCTGCCCTCGGATCCCTAAAGAGCGACTGGTTTTGCCAGGTAACCTGTTTCCTCCTACAGGTCTCAGCTTGGATGTCACTTCCTTTAGGACACCACCTGGCCCTCCAAGACAGCATGAGGACCTTCCTCTGTCCTCTGTGCCCACCCCCTACCCCCATGCATTCCTATTGTAGCACTGATCACAACTCTGAGGTCAGCATTATCATTAAGCCCATCGTACAGATGACAAAACTAAGGCACAGAAAGGTCACTGAGCTAAGAAGCTGCAGCATGGAGACCAAACCTCTGAGACTAGAACTCAGGCCTTTCCAACTTCAGGTTGCCCATCTCCCCATCTAGCTGCATCGTCCATGAAGCCTGGCACAGAGAGCTAAATATTGAAGGAAAACAGCTCCCTCAGCTCCAGACCATCCTCATCCTCTCCGGGACCCTCTTCACCCGCTGGCCTACAGACACTCCCTACCAGCAGACACACTCCCTGCAACCCCCAACCCCATCATGTCAATTCATACAAACAGAAGCCAGAGCCCCGAGGCAGGCCCAGCTAACTCCACCAGGCAGCCACGACACACTGTCCCCCTGTACTAACTGCCAACTGTGGAAGGGGCCAGACGCACTGCACCTCTGGGTGGTGGGGGAGGCAGCTGAGTCCTCTGGCCCTCAGCTCAAAAGACACTGAGAAAGGTTTGCTGGTCAGGAGCAGGTACACGCAAGGTACAGCAGAGGGAGCAGATTGGAGGAGAGCGTGGGCTCGGCTGCTCCCTGCCTCTCAGGGGACCTGAGGACACACCTCTGTGGGTCTGTTTTGTCACCTGGAAATAGGGCCCAATAACCGTAGGTAAGATAATTATGGGAGATAACATATGTTAAACATTCTGTTTAGGGCTGGGCTATATATGTGGCAGTTAATGTGACTTATTTAATCTACATACTTGGACCACAAAAATGTCTTCACCTTGTATATTATAAATTACAGAATGGATCTAGGCAAAATTGTCTTGGCTGGTAAAGACACATAGAAGACAAAGGAGTGAGTAGCTTTTTCTTTTTCATGTTTATTTTTTTAAAAATTTAAGTTTAAGAAACACGGATACTAGTTCAAATCTGAACTTCTACAAAGGAAGCATCCTATAAAAGCTGCCTTGGACTTTACGCGATGCCACCAGAATCCCGTCTATCAATCGAATATCATAAAGGTGAGTCCTTTATAACAGGACCAATATTCAAGATGTGCTAAAGCAACATAAAAACTTACAGGGAAAGCCTGGACATACATCAGACTCCTTCACCTCCAAAAGTCAGTGCATTTCAAATATCAAACTTTCCAGCTGGTTCCTGGTGGCCAGTGTATACATCCTCTCCCCGCCTTGGTTTTCCACCCCATCTGGTGTGAATCAGCCTCTCCATTAACATTCCAAAACACACTTCACATATACAACATGTGCCGCCGCATGACTCTTCCAGGGAAAAACGCAAGGGCCAGAGGAAATTATTTCTCCAAATATCACAATCACTCAGGCCTGCAATGTAAACTTTAGAAATGCCTTCTCAGGTAATGGAGGGTTATCCAAATATTTTTCGTGTTTCCAACAGCAAAAGATCGTCTCTGCTTACTTTCTCAGCAGCATTCTCAGCCTGCTCAAACCCTAGCCCTGCAGATTCCTGGTTCATTAATAAGACAGGATATTCCAGAAGCCACGTCTCAAGGAGGACAATGCAAAGGGAGACAAGGTTCAGAGAAGGAAAAATGAAATGATTGCGTGGCCAGGAGAGCTTTCACATGGGCTGCAACGAACCACAGACTATAAGGGCCAAAGGTTTCATATTATAGAGAAAAACTACTTCCCTCTTCTTCAGCCCACAGCCCAGCGCCTGGCTCACGGCGGGTGCTCGTAAATGTTTGTGGAAGAAATGAATGAATGGTCCAGTAAAATAATGGAACTGGACTGGAAACCAGGGCCCAGAGAAGCTAAATCTCTTGTTCAAAGTCACACAATTAGTGACAGAGCTAGGGCCAAACTCCAGCTTGACTCTAATTGTCCCTCTCTGCAAAAGGCCAAGTGGGAGATGGCTCATTCTAGCTGCCATGGATTAGTGATGACTGCTGGGGAGGCCCTTCCAGCTCCCTGGATGTGAATGCGGTGATGGATTAACAATGCCTGCCCCCAGGAGGGCGTGAGAACTGTGGCATCCAGGGCATGGTCTTGCCCTTCTTGGAACCCCTTGGCCTCCAGGATCCCTCCTCTCTAATTTTCTAGAATTCTGTAACAGGCAAAGACAGCATGGTGCACTGTGCAAAAGTAAATCTGAGTGCTTCCGGCCACCTGCAGCTTCAAATGCCAGGAAAGGCCTCGGAAAAATCAAATCTCCCTTAATCATGGCACTGCCCTGGTCACCCGCAATCCTAGAGCTGCCTATCTAGATGGTTCTACCCCATCCCAGGAACGTTTGTGCATCCTACATAGAGGCAGGCTGGCGTGCCTCTGGGGCTGCACAGTTGTGTGTATTCTTCCTGGTGGCAAGTGCATCGTCACAGGATTTGCCTGGAGGAGAGATGCGGGCAGCACTCAGCTGAACTGGAGTGACAGTGTTATCTGGGCCAGAGGGCTGAGAGCTTTGGCAGCATCATCAAAGAGCAAGGCTTGAACAAGTCTCCAAAAACAGCAGAGTGAGGAATGTGCCAATAAGACGCCATCCTCCTTGCTACACTTCTCAGGGAAACCAGTACTCCTGGGAGTGACCCCTGCAAGAATGAACCCAAATGTTGTCTGTTTGGGGGGTCACTGGGTTCCTGGTTACAGCCTGTGGAAGCTGGGGCCAGTCACTTGTCCCTGGACCTCAGTTTCCTCATCTGTTAAAGCAGGCCAGCTCTTCCCTGTCTTACCCTCTGCTGACCCCTACCCCTACCTGCATCACCTGACTCACCTTGAAGGGCACCTCCCTGACCCCACCTATTGTTTCATATCATGTCATGCCACCTTGTTTGTCCACAGCACTTACATACTTTGAAGTCATTGTGCATATTTGTACACTGTGAGCCTTCCCACTAACGCTTCCCACTGTGGGCAGTGGGAAGAATAAACATTTATCAAGCGCCTGCTGTGTGCTGGACATTGCTCTGGGTCCCTCACATCTATTGCCCCATTCATCTTCAGAGCAATGCAGGGGACTGTTGTCCCCATTTTACAGATGAGGAAACTGAGGCCTGGAGATTAAGTACTCAGCCACAGTTATCCAAGGAGCAACTGGAGAGAAAGAATTTGTCTGATCTCAGTGGAACACCCACATCTATCGTGCCTCCATCTGTGCTGGGCCGTGTCCCCAGCACCTCACCCAGCGCCTGGCACATAACAGGGCCTCAAGAAACGTGCTGAGTGAATGAATGAATGAGCAAATTGGAAGATAGAATTACAGTTTACAAAGCACCCTCACATCTCTCCTCTGGCTTGAATCATGTAACCGCACTGGGAGGGAAGTATCACTATTCCTGACTTTTTTAAGATGAGAAAACTGAGACCTTGAGCAACCTTGCCCTAAGGTGGTAATTCTATGGGGCTGCTTTAAGCCATTCAGTTTTTTTCAAATCTTTTGTTTTATTTAAAAGTTGTATATACATTTTACATTCTATTCTACAATATGTCTGCACTTGTTTTTTAAACAAAACTAACATCTTATTAATTGATTTCTATTATTTGCTTTTTAAAATGTTTTATTGTGAAAAAATGTCAAGCATCCACAAAAACAGAGAGGATGCTATAATGAACTCACAGGTACCCATCACTCAAATTACTTAATTTTTAAAAACCAACTATTGAAGCGAAATTGACTCTCCCAGGAAGAAATAACGGTAGCTGTCATTACTTAATTTTCACAGTCCTCCCTAAGAAGCCCACACTCACACTGGCGTCTATTTCAGATGAGGGTGTGGAGGGAGGTGAGGTCAATCACTTGCTTGAAGTCTTGGAGCCCTAAGGGGCAGAGCCAGGAGTCACCCAGGGCTGATCTGCTTAACCACCAAGTGGCCCTGCCAAGAGCCCTGGAGGTGGAATAAGTACTCTAAAACCAGTCAAGAAAATAGGTCCATTTTCATCCTCTTTCTTTTAAACCTGAAGATTGCATTAAAGCCACACAGTTTTCAGAAGCATCCCACTCCAAGTCAGCCAGGACACCAGGTCATCCCTTCATCCTCTCCCTCATTCACTGTCGTTCATTCTCTCCTTCCATCAGACATGTACAGGCCCCTCGCTGTGCTGGGACTTAGAGTCTCACTGACCCAGCCCTCAAGGAGCACCCAGCCTTGGTGAAAAGGAGAGAAACAAGGAAGATCTCAACCGGCACCTTCGTGTCTGAAATTTACAAGGAAATCGCTTTGGGCCTCATCTACCCTCTGTCCCCTCCATCAGGAAGCAAGGGAAGAGGGCAGGGAGCAGAGTGGTTCAGGATGTGGGCTGGGGAATTAGATTTAATACTTGGGCTTGAATCCCACCTCCATCCCTCCCTAGCTGTGTGGCCTTGAGTGAATTACCAAACCTCTCTGATTCACTTGTAAAAGAGGGTTGGTAAAACTCCCATATACTAGAGCCACTGGAACATTACCTTAGATGATGTTTAGCCCAGTTTCTGCAGCAAAGTGAGCTTCTCATCAACGATGGCCATTATAATTGGCATTACCCATAACCCAATCTCTAATGAGTCCCAGCTTGCCCGAGTGTGGCAGCAGCTTTGTAAAAGAGTGTACGCATTTTTGAGCTCACTAGGATGTTTCTCTTAACAGGTATTATTATAATATTTCCTTGGAAAGTCTGTAAATATGGAAAATAAATAAAATAAAAAAATAGAAATTCTCAGCCTTCCCCACTCAGCTGGCTAAGGGATGTTGGCCACGTGTGACAAGAACAATCTGGCAGTCAGTGGAGCAGAGACAAAGACGCCCTGTTGTTTCTCAGCCTAGTGCTGGCATGCTGGCACGAATTCCACGATCCTACAGGGCAAACCCACGGGCAGTGTGATCAGGATGGCTGGAGCCAGGGCTTCCATGTCGGGCAAGCCCGGTCTTGCCCAGCCTCTCTCCAGAACCTCCTCCTGGGTGGGTACAGACCAAGAGGACCCCAGGCGGACACCTGGCACATGGCAAGCACTTCATGATCAATGATGAGAGAACACCAGACCTGGTGTCAGGATCCCTGACTCCAAGACCAGGCTCTGTCATTTGCTGTGTGGCCTTGGGCAGGTCACGCAGCCTCTCTGAAGCCCAGTCTCCTCATCTGTACCATGAGGATAAAAATCATACTTACTATTCTAGCCTCATCCTGCCTGTCACAACCTGGGGTGGAATCCCAACTCTGTCACTTCTTAGTTTGTGATTTTAATTACTCTAAGCCTTATTTTCCTCATCTGTGAAATGGGAATAATTATTGCACTGACCTCCCCGGGCTGTTGTGAAGATTGAATAAGGTAATGTGTGAAATGCTTGGTCTGGAGTCCGGTACATAGTAAGGGCTCAGTGACGGAGAACGGGCACTCCTTGGTAGAGAATGGCTGTGCCACTTATATTCTAATAATCCTAATAGTCAGTTCCCTTCTGTGTTTGCTCATTTTCTGCTGGACACTAAGTCAAGCCCTGAACTACCTCATTTCACCTTCCCAAGACAGCCAGCCCGCACCCACGACGGGGAACATCCCTCTTGGGCAATATGGTGGGTCCATGAGCCAGGCCTTCCCTGCCTTACCCTAGTGGGGGTCGGCTACATGCAATTTTGTCTCCAATGGCTACCCAGCCAGGTAATAGCCCAAAACTGCTCCACCAAAAGCCAGAGGCCTGCACTTGGACAGTCTTCACTGGTAAAATGGGGTAAAATATGCCATCCTAACCCCCTGGCTTGCCGTGAGGATGGACAGGGCTAAGATCTTGACAGAGGTAAGAGGGTTAAATAAATTATTTATTTCATCCCTAAAAAGGTTTGTCATTTTCTCCATTTCCTATTTTG
>NW_012154618.1:21584-24140 GCF_000956105.1 Propithecus coquereli | reverse complement strand
GCATGTGTCCTTGTGTCTCAAAGTTCAAGAGCTAAATACTCAAGCCACACAGAAACATTCCCAAGAAGAAATAGTTAAATAAGCACATAAAAAAACAATCAATCTCATCAGTAAATTATGTGTGCATATATGGTGAAACATGTATTCATAAACTATAAAACAATAATATCTAATGATGAGATAAATGGTGACGTTTATATTTCCATACATACATAGATAGTACCATCATAAACTAAGTGGTTTCATACTTTGGAAAATCATATGGTAACATTTAAAATGCTTTGACCAGCTAATCCTTTTCTTAGAAATTTCTTCTATGTCAAAAGAAAACAGTATTTATCTACATATTTTAAAATGTTAACTGATGCAAGAGTACCACTGAATGAAATTACAAACATAAACATGAAGGTGGTGTAGCAACATGGGAAATGTCACATGTAGTAGGAAAAAAGCAGAAAAAGTATCCGTGTATAATGAAAGTATATACTGAAAAGTATGCCTGCATATGGATGGACACTGGAAAAATCAAACAGTTGTGCTCAGGTGGAGGGATAAAGTGGGAGGCTTTTGTCTTTTCCAGGTTTCCTTTAAGGCTTTATAATTCTTTTGTGTTTTATCTCCCTTTTCCTCTAAACTCTGTCCGGAGACCGACGCCTCTCACTCTCAGAGAAGGACAGGGAGCTGTGCCCTGCCTCGACCACTACTCTGGCTCCTGCCATCTGATTTGGTTCCTAAATTATGTGGCTGTTTCTTCAGACTGCAGCTCTGAAAATAAACTGGATGGTGTGCTTGTGAGATCAGATGCAAACAAGCTCCAGCAAATACTTGATTAGAGCAAACACATTAAACTGTGTGCTGGGGCCAAGGAATTTCACATTTGGACACGAAATGTCAGGCCCCACAAAAGGCCTTCTGAGGCCCCAGGAGTGAGCTCAGACTGGCTGCCCTCCCCTGAGGTTGCTTGCTTTGGCACACGGACACTCCCTGTGCACGGCCCCTGTGGAGTGGGGCTCATTGTACCCCCATCTCCCAAGGCCTGTGGCCACCTCTCAGACTGTTCTGGGTCTCATGCCCCTTTGGGAATCTGATAAATGCTCAGGCTCTGCAAACCATTTTGAGGGGTTTATAGATCTACACGGTGAAAGTTCATTCAACATTCACTCATTTGTGCACTAAAACGAGCATGGTCTATTATGGACGAGGCCATTAGGGTAAATATTAATACAATGGGAAAACACAGTCCCTGCCCTAAAGGAGGTCACAGTCTCAGGGGAGACAGAAAACAAGAGAATACAACTTCCAATGAATTGAGGTTGGGTTAGTCCAGGTATAAAAGTGTGCCAATATCCAAAGCTAATATTTATTGAGCACTTACTAGATGCCAGGCATGTTTCTAGGCCCTCTCCACAGAGTATGTAACTCACTATGGATTATGTTTAATTCACTTAATCTTCCAGCAACCTTAGAGATAGGTAATAGTATTGTGCTCATGTTACAGATTAGGAAACAGAGGCATAGGAAAGGTTCCATAACTTGTTCAAGGCTGTTCAGCAAAGGAGTCCGAGACCTGGGACTCTGATCAGACCTGTCCATGCTAGCGCTCAGCCTGCTAATGGCTTAGCCAGGGGCTGGAGGGAAGGAGCTGACCAGCAAGTGGGAGGAGGCCCCCAGGCCTCCTGGGTTCTTCGTGTGAATTGGCGTGTCGGTGTTCTGGGTTGTGCCTGTGTTCCGTGAGCTGGGTAACAGCACGAGTCTCCCAGGGGGAAGTAGCCCTCATGTGGGTTGACCCCTCCAGGTCTGAGAGACAGGGCTGAGGATCAGACTCGAGACGCCGGAAATTGTTTCGCTTAGGGCCATGCCACTTGCACCCATGTAGACAGCCTCTACCAGGGTCACCTGACCTCCCTCAAATGCCCCTTCCCTTCAACAGCAAAGGGTGACAGAGACGCTCTCCAGGATTGATTCACCAAGTCCACACACACTGGATGAGGTCAGACAAATGCAGAACCACATTAAGAGACAGAATGTCTGTTAGGCTGAACCAAGAAGAAAGAGACAGTAGAGGTCAGGGTTAAAAGCATTGGCCTGGGTTTGATTTCTTGCTATGTGACTTTGGGTACTTCTTGATCTCAGTTTTTCCTCTGTAAGATGGGGATAATAACTGTACCTACTTTATGGGGATGTTATGAAGATTAAGTGAGTTAATACATGTGTGTAGACGAATAGGGGACACATAGTAAGTGCCAATGAATGTCAGCTACTATTGATTATAGACTGAATGATCTATTAACATACCCTATATTCAGATAAATACAAATGCCATCTATTTATCTATTTCTCTGTCTACTAATAGTTATATATGCATTTAAAAGACTGGAAGGAAACGCACTAACATATTAATAGCAGTAATCTTGGCATAGTAAGGTTGTGAGTGATTTTTATTTTTTTCTTTATACTTCTCCTCACCCCACCCCAACATTTGCAACAGACAACATGTTTTTCTTTTGTAATAAGAATCAATAAATGATTCTTTAAAATCAAATCAGCAGAAGTAGC
>NW_012154618.1:0-20694 GCF_000956105.1 Propithecus coquereli | reverse complement strand
CATGTGGAAACCCCTTCTGCCACACCCCAGACAGCCGGCGTGTTTCAGTACCTCCCCGAGAGGAACTCAGAACCTAAAGAGGTAGCTCATTCCCTCTCATAGTGATGTCAGCAGCTCTTACGTCATAGGTGGCTTCCCTTTTGTCTTAGTTCCATCCCCTGGAGTAATGCAGGATAAATTAGCCCTTTTAGCCAAGACAGTTTCTGTATCCATTAGGGTATCTCCAGCTGCAAGTAATAAATAATCCTGACTCAATAACAAGCAATTTCAGAGGCAGTGCTACCCAGTTCCACTGTTAGCTTGACCTCAGGAGGGCAGCAAGATGGCTGCTGCAGCTCCATGTGTCCCGTGGAGCCAGGAAGTGTCCAGAGGAAGAAGACAGTATGTCTTCCTGTGGGTCTTTCTTCCCAGAAGCTCCCTAGCTGAGCTCACCTCAATTCTCATTGGACAGAACTAGATCACATGACCACTCTGAAGTCTGAACCAATCACGGGTAAGAACAATTAGCTTAGGAGGATCTGGGTTTATCTCTGAACTGGGGACACAGTCACCATCCATGAGGACAAACAAAATCAAGGCTCTTCCAGCAAGGAATAGGGGGAAATGTCGAATAAACAACAGTGGCTTTGACAGTGTCCAGTTCTTGGTTTACAGAGTGGAAGACATTTCCTGAGGTAGACATTGGTGGTTTGTGTCTACCTAGAATCCATTTATTCCCCTTCTGCCGTGGTGGCACCTAGTTTGGCTCTGAGGAAATACCTATCCTTGAGACCCTTGGTCCAGGAGCCTGTGCTCTCCAAGGCCTGGCTGATCAACTTCTCTGGTAATTGTATAAGCTGCCCCATATCCTTCTAGTACATTCTTCTTTATAGCTTCAATAGCCAGACCCAGTCTCTGTTGCTTGCAGCCAAAGAACTCTAACCAGCCCATCAGATTCAAGGGCACCGATAGCTTCATGGCCCACTCTCCTGGGCTGGTAACAGCTAGGACAGTGCACAGGGCCCTAGAGTTTAGAACTCAGGATTGAGCATAAGACTCTGGATTCTCAGCAATTCTCTGACTAGCTGTGTGACCTTGGATAAGTCACTCAACATCTCTGATCAGTCAGTCCCTGGAATCTCCTTGATCCCAGCAGGGATTGGCAATAAAAAACATATGAACATGTCCATCCAAGTCAAGAAATCTCACTGCAGTCAGGGGTCTTAATCATAAGCCACAAGTCTACTTGTTCAACAAATTACCAAGTTTCAAATCACATCACCTCTCAACACCTCAGTTCTCTCATTTGTATTAATGAGATGAGAATACTAATAGTAGCACCCAGGGTTTTTTTCAGAATTACACAGAATTATATTTGTGAAAGTACTTTCTACTCTGTTAGTGTCACAAAATGCAAGGGATCGATACTCCCAGTATCTGCTGGAAACATTAGCTTATTTGCCTACATAATAACTAAATAAATAATATTAAATTATAAACGTATGTAGTCTTCCCCTCTCCCTGCTTCCATAAGGATGCTTCTGCATGCAACACTTGGTGCTTGGGTTTCTGTGATATTTATGGAGATAAAGGATTAAACACATGCAAACACACACAACTGGAGAAGCCAGAGACTAGCTGGATGTACTGGGAAAAGAGAACTAATTCTCATAGAAGTTAAAAATGAAAAAATTAAATAAATTTTAAAAAACAGCCTTGATCTAAAAGGTCAAGGTAGAAGGAAAAAAAGAACAGACACTAAAAAGAAAGTTTGCACATCTGGAAAGAGGGGAGCGAGATGTTGGAGGTGACTGTCATGAATGTCCCCCTTTGCATTTTCTTGAGAGACTGCAGGAAAGTTCTAATTTACTTCCATTTATTTTCAGATGTTGTGCTGATGCAACATTGTGCTGAGGCTGACTTGAGTGACAGCCCAGTTTTTTATGGGTTACATACAAATATTCCCTGAGCTCCTCCTGCATGCCAGGCACTGTGCTAGGCTCCAGACACGACATGGCTCTTGTCCCGGTGGAGCTTGTGGTGTAGCGTAAGCAGCTTGGCCAGTCCCCTGCCTCATTCTTCCAGCCTGGCAGTCGCCAGACCCTACGGACCTCCAGAACTGCTCCTCTCTAGCCCACAGACACCTCCTCAGGTCCTAGTTCCATCCTCTGGAGTAACGTAAAGTAAATAAATCAGTTTCTTGCCAAATTATTCGGTCAGTTGGTCTCCCTGCCCCTCGTCCCAACCGTTCATCCCCAATCCATTTTCTACACTGCTGCCAAAGTGGTTTTTCTAAAATACCAATCTGATCATGACTTGCCCCTATCATTTCTCTCTTTACACTCAGCAGTGGCTTGTGTCTGTCCCTGATACTCAGCTGCCATCATCTTAAGGACAGTAGCTGCATCACGGTCACCTCTAGCACAGCTCCAGGCACGTGGTAGATGCACAAAGTTGTTTTGTTGCTGATGGGGACAGAGTTGACAGGATGGAAAGAAACATCCTGGGGGTGGGGGATGGCACCAGTAACTTAGTATTCAACTTCAACTTATGCATGGTGGAAACTTGCTGCTTCTGAATGGATCTATTTTTTTTCTATCTCATGGCACATGTGGGCTTGGAGAAGCCAAATGATCTTTTTTTTAGCTGTATTTTAAGATAAAATATTTTCAAATGATATCAGTAAAATAGGATCATTTTCAAATAATAACAAATGACGATAAATGTAAAGAAGAAACAAAAATGTCTTGTGAACACTGCTTCCCCCCACCTCCAGAGACACCACCACTGACATTTTGATGGTGGTCCCTGCAGCCCTCTTTGCTGTGCATACATCACATCTGTCTGTGTGGTGGGACACGGCCCAGTCTTCCCGTGCCCACAGGGGCCCAGCTTCCCGGAATCTGGGCGGAACCACTCCCAGCAGGGTGGGGCTGGAGGACCCTCTATGTCGGGCCTTGGCCCTAGGCAAAGACATAGCTGGCCCCTGTCCCAACTGGAGGCCATCTCTAGGCAGACACAAAGGGGTCATTTTTCTTTCCCTCACGTACAAAATGTGCTCTGGACTGGGAGTTTTTCTGGGTTATGAGATTCAACTCAACTGGAAAAGATCATCTGAGGTTTTCTAAAAAGTCAGATTTAAAGACAGCATAGACTGAAGCTTTATTTTTGTCCAAAATAATCATGAATTATGAAAGCCATTGGCTGGAAGCTGGGGCACAGCAGGCTTTTGTGAAGAAAGAAAAAGCATGGCTAGGAGGCAGGCACCTATAGGACATGGAATTACGGGAGGGGCCCAGCCACCAGCCTCTCAGTTCCCTGCACCCTTCATCAGGGCGTTTGTGCTAGGAAGCCTGTGACTAGAGGATACAGGTGAGTTAATGTCAGGATTTACCCAGTGCCAGGGCTGAGTCTCCTACCACCCTCCAGTAGGCCTGTGTGATGGCTGCCAGGGCAGCAGTGAATGCCTTTCTAACCCACTTCGGGAAAAGCCCATCCACTGGTACTACGCTATGGAAGCCATAACTACACGTGTATTTACACTTTGATCCAACTACCCCACATCTAGGAATCTACCTACAAATATAAAACAACACAAAAGGCTATCATTGTAGGATTAATTGTAATTGAAAAATATTGGAAACAACACAAATGGTAATTCATACACAAGTTGAATATACACTGTGGTACACTGATTTAATGAAATTCTAATGAATGAAGAAAATCCCTGTGAATTGACAAGGAGCAATTTCTGGAATGTATATTATTTTTGAAAAGCAAGCAAAATACAAAAGACTAGAATAAAGAGAATATTCTACATTTTTTGTAAAAATGGGAAATGTACATCTATATATTTACACTCAGTTTTGCAAAGAGAAACACAGAAACAATAAACTAGAAGCTAATAAAATGGGGAAGGGAGCAGAGAGAAGAGGGTAGGGATGAGCGTGAGACATCTATGAAGTAACCTTTTTATACAGTTTTGGCTCTCAGTGTTTATATATTCAAAAATAAAATTAAGCCCAAAAGATCGTTAAAGCACAAACCCTAGATTTGATATAAATAGAAACAAATAAACCTTAATAAATCTTACTATCATGAGTGGAAAATACCACGTAACCACACAGAAAATCATTAATTCAAGTAATTTTGGATATAGTACTCTAACTGTATGTTCTTAACATGACATTTTCTAACGATAAAAAACCACAAAGAAGGCTGGGCGCGGTGGCTCACGCCTGTAATCCTAGCTCTCTGGGAGGCCAAGGCGGGCGGATTGTTTGAGCTCAGGAGTTCGAAACCAGCCTGAGCAAGAGTGAGACCCTGTCTCTACTAAAAATAGAAAGAAATTAATCGGACAACTAAAAATATATAGAAAAAATTAGCCGGGCATGGTGGCGTATGCCTGTAGTCCCAGCTACTCGGGAGGCTGAGGCAGGAGGATCGCTTGAGCCCAGGAGTGTGAGGTTGCTGTGAGCGAGGATGACGCCATGGCACTCACTCTAGCCAGGGCAACAGAGCGAGACTCTGTCTCAAAAAATAAAAAAATAAGAAAAAAAAAAAAAAACACAAAGAAATCTTGAACTTAATTTAGGGGGTTTGTTGTTGGTAGAAGTATTGGTGCTGTAATTCCGAAACTATGTTTTTGTGTAGTAAGGGACTGAACAAATGAACAAATATTTCATGTTGGGGACCAGGGTTTTGATTTTGGAGACTCTATACAAATATAGAATGGGGGAAGGAGAGGAAAAACATGTCTATGTGATGTATCAGTGTGTACGGTTTAAAAAAAAAACCCTAGTTCTGTTGACCAGAAAGACCTAGAAGCCATGATACTCCAGGAGCCACAAGCACACCCAGCATCCAGATCATGGTTTCTAAATACCACTCCCCACTAAAAGGAACGTGTGCCCCTTGGTGACATAGCTGATTCTAGAACTGAGGTGGGAAAAGTACAAGTTAAACCTGAAACACCTTATAGTGGCAGAAAGTAAACACAAGCTCAAAGACCAGAGGTAATATTAATATTAAAAAGACCCAGGAGCCAGCATGACATAGTTGCCACTCGCCAAATTTGGGCCAACAGGAGCAAAAAGAAAGGGGGTGGGGGGAATAATGAGAGTAATGTATTACAACACACTAAATTTAAAAAACAGATCTAGGAGTCCCTAATAATATTAAAAACAAAATATGTTTACAGGAAGAAAAAAGAGGGGGAAGGAAAATTTTGAGGATATATGAGCGTTTATTGTATACTCCCATTGTACTATTATAAACTACAGTTTATGTGTAGGTTTAAAACTTTCAAGATTAAAAGCTGAAGGAAAAGAGAAACACGTGTGGGGAAGGACACATGGGTTAGATGCTGAGAAATGGGGCAGAGACCCACAGCAGCTGTTCTTTCTCGATGGTTACGGCAAAATGCCTCTCAGTTCTCCCAGCCAATGTCACCAGTTTTGCCCTGTCATAGACAAGCATATACATACACTCTTTCCATTTGTTGCCCAGCAGGAACAGCCTACATGCTGTTCCACACCTTTGTTTTTGTCCTTGCAGCCTGGTACTTGGACTTTGTTCCATTGCTATGGGACTGTGGTGTTCCTTTTTGCAGCTGCTTGTCACTGCAGTGCATGGATGGACCATAATTCATGTGATCAGGTCCTGTCTGCAGGCATCCCCTCCCTCTCACCGTGTGGCCATATCCCCCCCACCCCCAATACCCTAGTCCACCTGCAGTGCCGGGTGTGATCGCGCATAGCAGCCCAAACGCTGTAGCGTGAACAACTCACCCAGCTTTGCTTGAGACTTTTCCACTTCGGACACTGAAAGTCCTGTGTCCCAGGGCCCTGGTTAGGACAACCAATTCATCCTGGTTTGCCCAGGACTGTCCTGGTTAAAAAACTAAAGTTCTTGCAGACCAGGAACTGCCTCAGTCCTGGGCCAACAGGGACATTTGGTCATCCTACCTGGGAGCAAAGTGGCTGCTGGCTTGGAGAGGAGACGAAATGTGCTCCTAGGGGATTCGCTCCCTCCAGAAAGCTCCTCCGGATGCCCCAGCCAGGCCCCAGCACCTGCCGGGCGGTGAGATAGGAGCTCCCTGCCCCTCTGCGTCCTCAGACGAGACTGTCTCTGCTCGGAGCATTCAGCAGAAAGTTCATTGCTCCCTCAGTGGTTTTAAATGCCTGGAAATGGCATAAAACATTAACCCAGATTGTCATTTCCTCCCCACTATTCAATCAGCTTGGCCTGGCTCATGGGAATGCTGTTCTTTTAATCATGTTTCTCTTCAAAATCACTCTTGCCAGGAACAAGGAATGCCATTCACGTATCTTTGGTTGAAATCATCTCTTACCTACTCTGGCCTTGTAATTTAATAAACAAATTTTTTGTTAAAAGTGCCCTTTGTTAAAGGCACTTCCTGTAAAGAAAAATGCCAGAGACTTCAGAGGAAAAAGCTAACATTGGCACATGCAGGGCCCTCAGGGAACTGCTGAGTTTGCATCCACCAGTGTCTCCAGAAAGTTCCATCAGGCCACAGTCAAACCCATCCTGGTAGGGTTGGGGGGAGTGGAGATGCAGTCCCCCCTGCTCCGGGGGACTGGAGAAGAGGGCACCAGCTGTGGTCCAGCCCAATTCGTGACCCTGAGACGGGCTAGGCAGGGAGCAGAGGGCTGCAGACCCCGGGGACTGGACCAGGGTGCTGGATATGGCTCTAGCAGGTCCTGATGAGGCACTTCCCAGGGTCTCCATCTCTCCTGATCAGCCTGGAGGCAAAGTTGGCCCTGGGGACACAGGCCCTGGGAGGACATGGCAAAGAGGCAACCAGAGGACAAGGCCCTGGGCCACCGAGGCTGGAAGAGGGGAGAGGACCGCATGGAAGAAGGCCGATGCACTGACCTCCCACTTGGACCAGGAGGGGGACCAGCAGCTCAAGGCAGGGCAGACAGAAGAGGAAGAGCCCCATCTGGGAGGGCCTGGAGAATCCTCCAACACTTCTGCCCTCCCCACCCTTCCCTTCCCCAACAGTCTCAGCCAGCTGGGCCTGCCCCACATTCCTGCTGGGAACAGCCTGGGGTGGGGCACAGTGATCGTTTTATTTGTCTGTAGAAAACCACAAGGGAGGAGAGGTTGTCAGTAAACTTTATCAGTGAGCTGGCCACTGGAGGAGGCAGGAGTTGGCTCAGAGTCCAGGCTGCAAGAGGGCTTTCCCCAACACCCCGGGCAGGAGACCCCTTTGTTTCTGCTGCCCGGTGTGTGACTTCCCTGAGAGGCCACCAACCTTCTCCCAGCAGGCATTGCTTCTCCTGTCACCCTCCACCCCAGGGCTCTGGTCGCAGCCTCAGGCTCAAGTCTCAAGTCTGGGCTATTTCCCATGGGCTCTGTGAAGTCTCTCCCGACTCCGTGTTCCCTAACTGCACCCTCTGTCATAGCGAGTAACCACTTCTTCTAACGGATACCCTAATATCTCATAGGCAGGGCTACGAAAGTGGTCCATGAAAACAGGTTGGCAGTTCCTCAAAAAGTTAGACATAGAATTACCAAATGACTCCACTATTCTACTCCTAGGAATATATCCAAAAGAACTGAAAACCTAATTTTACACAATAATTTGTACACAAGTGTTCGCAGCAGCACTATTCACAACAGATGAAAGGTGGATACAACCCAAATGTCCATCAGTAGATGAGTGGCTAACCAAAATGTGGTCTAGCCACACAACGGAATATTATTTAGCCATAGAAAGGAATAAAGTACTGATATGTGCTACGACATGAATGAACCTTGAAAATACTATGCTAAGTGAAAGAAGCCAGACACAAAAGACCACATACATGATCCCATTTACATGAAATGTCTGGAGTGGAAACACACAGAGGCAGGAAGCAGATTCGCCGTTGGCAGGTACTGCTCACAGGTATGGAGTTTCTCCCTGGGGTGACAGAAATGTTCTGAAATTAGATAGTGGTGATGGTTGTACAACATAATGAATATACAAAAACCCACCTAACTGTATATTTTAAAATGGTGAATTTTATGTTATGTAAATTATGTCCTAATTTTTTTTTTAATAAAAGACTGCTGGAGTCACCTGACTGTGACCCTGGCACAGCCCATATCCCCGGCAAGCTCGTTCCTTTGAGTTGTCTTTAGCTCCGAGTCCCTGCTTTCCTGGACGCGCCCGCTCCGTGCTAACCCCCTGCTTCCCCTGGGCACGCGCTCTCGCGCTCCCGTCCACACTGGCCCGATCTGCAGGACTGGACGTCGTAACTCTTCCCTGCCCCAAACACCCCTGCTGCATGGGGAGCAGACTTTCAGCGCAGGGATGAGGAAAAGGAGGGGGTGACATCTGACACAGGATAGTGAGACATAAAAATCAGACCGTTCAACACCATTGCCCTTGGAAGTAAGTCCCTTGGCCAGGCCATCACCATGGTCTTCTCCCTGACCAACTGTCACCTTGGCCTCCCCTTCCTCCAGCCACCAACCTTCCTGCAGGCAGACCCTCACGCTGGACCTTGAGGGCCCCTTCCTTGCAATCAAACAAGCCTAAAGCGTGGCCTCCACGGGCACTTCTGAAGGAACGCTTCTTCTCCCCTCCCTGCCACGTGTCACCACCAGACCCTCACTCCCGCTGAGGAAATGGAGGCTTAGGGGAGGTCAGGCACCGAGCTGTCTCACACGCAGAGCCCTGTGATCTCCCACTCCAGGGATCTCGCCCTCAGGGGCCATGTCTGTCTGTCCGGCTATTATTAATACTTTTACAGGAATGAGGCCCCCACCCCTACTGCCTTCCCTGCCAGGCGCCTGGCCCAGGGCAGCTGTGGGCTCAGCTCCCACATCTACTCGCAGGACGTGAGCGCTCCGTGGGTCGGCAGCATGCTAATTAGGTTTAGGCAATAGAGCCCAATAAATTAGAGCAAAAACAGCTATTGATTTGGTTATCTGCTCCAAAGAC
Organism: Propithecus coquereli; assembly: GCF_000956105.1. NCBI lineage: Eukaryota > Metazoa > Chordata > Mammalia > Primates > Indriidae > Propithecus > Propithecus coquereli. Next base: position 11,759 of record NW_012154618.1, on the reverse strand, counting down.
AACAGGGAGAGAAACAAAACACTTCAGAAGCCCTTTCCTCTCCAAAGGTTTGGTTTTCATAGTCATTGGGTTTTTCCCCCTAAAAAGTGTAGGTTGGGGGAGACATGTTAACAAGCCCAGGCCTCCAGTCCTCAGGGTTAAAATCCATTCCATCCTCCATCTCAGGTGCCTCCCTCGAGGGCCAGCTCTCTGGGGAAAGCCGCAAGCTGTGAGGGCCACAGAGTTCTGAGGTCATCTTGGCCATTCCCCTGCCTCGGGTGGAGCAGATCTCCACCCCAGCTCATTCAGAGAGAGGCGAACAAGCAGAGAAGTGCGCTGCTTCTACTGCGTCCTCAGGGCCAAGTGTTCAACGTGTCCTCGTACCTCAGCTGATCCTCAAAAGAGCCTGGTGAGGTTTGATATGATCCCACAGTGTGGATGAGAAAACCAGGGCTCAGAGAGGCCGACAACTGTCCATAGTCACACAGCCGCCAAAACAGAGCAGGGCGCCTGGCTCTCGAATAAGAGTTTAGCTTATGTGGACCCCTGTGAGTGCTCCTGGTGCAGTTCAAAGGCGTCCCGCAGAACCGTCAACACAGGCCTGCGGTCCTGGCCAGAGGCCACCCTTGTGTGCTTGTGACATGGCAGATCAGAGGCTTGGCTGACAGCCAGGCCCTGGGTGGCCAGTGTCCGGCTGGACCAGTCGGATGCTCTCCTTGGGTTGCGAGAGTGTGAGATGCTCAGGGAAGGATGCAGAATGACTGGGGCGCTGGCTCAGAGCCAGGAGCACATGGGCGGCAGGAAGCAGACCCCAGGAGGCAGCAAGGTGGGGGTGGGGTGGAAGGGTGACCAAGACGAGGTGGGTGGAGGTGGGTGGCAGAGGGAGACGCCAGCCCCAGCTGGAATCACAGGGGTCCCATTTTCCTGGAGGCTCATTGGCTGCCTGGCTGTCCCCAAGATCTCTCCTCCTGCCTCCTTCTGTGTGCTCCACTTGGAGCAGCCCTCGTTTCCCACAAACCAGAGGCCCAGCCTCCCTCCCACCAGCCTTCCCTGAATTTGCTTAAACCATAGAATCCCCAAACGCCTGGAATCCTTTTCTGAGGACATCTTCAGGTCGCTCAAGAGTATCTCTGGGGGGAGATTTTTATTTTTAAAAGGAAGAACTACTTTTTGCCACGGGCTGTGTGTGTGCTGGGGAGAGAGGGCCACAGGAAGCAGGGTTGGGGGTGGGGGGCGCATTCTCAAGTGTGTTCAAGGGGCCTCAGTGTGCAAGCCCCGGGCTGCGGCTCCGGCACGGGCGGGAGTGAGGACGTGCAGCAGCCGTGCGTGTGGAGACGCAGACAGAGGCTGCCCAGGCGCAGATGACCTAAAGACGGCCCATGTCCACGGCTCAAACGCCCCACCCATTTTGCCCCCACAGAGGGCCTGGTCAGGATGCCCCACTGATGTGCTCTGAACAGAGACACACTCACAGAGAAAATGAAACAATGAAGCCACTGGCTGGAGAGGCCAAGCAGGGGGGTGGGGAGGACAGGAGTCCTGACAGGACACTGGGGACAGAGGCCAAAACTGCAAACCCAAGGCTGAGCCTGGCAGCAAGGTCAGCGACAGGCCCGGGAGGGCCAACATCCTCCGGGAGCTGAAATGGGAACTGAGGGAGGAAGTGCAGCCACTGAAATATTTTCGGCCATGCAAGAGGCCAGGGCACAGCCTGGGTCTGAGTCATTTCCAGGGCTGGACAGAGGAGCCCCAGGAAGACATTTCCGGGATGACTAGATCCAAAAGGACGGGACAGCAATTGCGAAACCCCATCATGGGAAATCCCAGCCGGCCAGTATATTTAACAGGGGCTCGCGGAAGCGGGGCGGAGGAGGCGGCTGGCAGTTTCTCTCTCAGTGGAGGGAGCTTTCCCTCCCAATTAAGGGGGACTTGCCTTTCAACCCGTAAGGGGCCAGGCCCCAGGTCTGGAGGGCTGCCTCAGAAAGGGACAATGGTGAAGGGGTGCTGCCCCCAAGGAGGCCCGGGTTCCAGAAGCAGAGATGGGAGGCCCAAGAGTGGGGGGCATCCCTTTGGGTCTATGCTGATGCCATCTCCAGCCCAGGCAGGCCTTCTCAGCCACGGCCGCACCTTAACATTCCCCTCCGCCCCCAGTATTTCCCATCTTCCACATTTCCAGGTGAGCTACACTTGATGAACTTGGTGATAGATAATGTGGGAGAGGTTGGAGCCAGGACCGGGCTGGGAGCCGCACTTGGGCAAATGGGTGGATGCCAGGCCATTCCCAGAGATGAGAGCACAAGACAGGAGCAGGGTATCGATGAGGATGACGGCGGCTCCACTTGGGGACACCAAGCTGACTTGGGTGTCTCTGGGCCATCTAAGCGGAGATGTCCAGACAAGGCTGGATCACAGGGGTCCAAGGATCACCAGTGCAGGGGCTGGGGGTGGGGACTCTCAATCCGCTGAGCAGAGAAGCCAATCCTGGAGCCTGTGCACAGGAGAGGGGTGGGGGGCCCGGGCCGGGGCCCCGGGGCCCGGCCCTTTAGTTGTTGGCAAGGATGGGGCCTTCGGGTTCCCCCCCCCTTGTTCCGGGGCCCGGGCCCTGGGGGCCGTCGTTCCGGCCCTTTTGGGGTGGCCGGCCGGGCCTTGGCTTTGTGCTTTGTCTACTGAAGACACTTTCAGGGGACGTCTGCTACAGCCCTTTTGCAGATGTTAGAACTGAGACCCAGAGAGGTGAAATCACAGCTAGAAGGCAGGAGAGCAAACGGGGCCCAAAGCTGTCCCTGGGCTCTACGACCTCCGTTCTAGAGAGGCCGGCAATTGTTCAGAGAAGGGACTCACTCCAGCCAGGACCAAGGCCCCTGGCCAAGGCTCCCTCAAACACCTCCAGTCCCAGCTGCTCCTGTCACCCCCTGCCCTGAGCCCTCCTTTCCCCTGCTCCTTGTCCTCTGCACAGCAGCTGAGGTCCCAGCAAGGCAAGAGCAGGCCGGCCTGGGCCCGTGCATTTCCCCAGCCCCACAAGAAGCCCAGGATGAACTTCAGGCCTGGCATGAGGCTCTGCGAATGAGCGAAGGCTTCAGTCAGCTGAGCAGCTCACAGTGGTCCAAAAGCAAGCCCCGCGCACAAATAACAGAAAGCATTTTCCTTCTCAGAAACCTCAGCTCTGCTCCAGGACCACCGGGCAGACAGGGCAGGAGGCCTGGGAGCTGCGCCTCGCTCAGAGCCAGCCTGGAGAGCGAGAATGGCCTTCCCTGCACCCAGGGGGTTTGCAGAAGGTAGCACGACGAGGTTGCCATCCCACTTCCCTCTGTCACCTCTGAACCTAGCCCCAGCCCATGGCCTCCCCACCTCTACTGATATAAACAGCAAACAAACAAGCTCTTCTCCTCCTTATGCCCTGGCCAAGCTGCCAAGCTCTTGGGGGTGTCTCGGCCAAGGGCTGCCAATGCAGCCTAGGAAAGTCGTTCCCACTCACTGGCCCCAGGACGGGACTCCACTCAGTGGACAGTTAAGAAGCCCTGCTGTTCCCTGGCCCTGGACAAGGGCAAAGCTGCGAAACAGCCCACAGGGAGCTCACAGTGTCCATGATGATGGTGACAATGATGATGATGATGGTCTTTATCACATGAAGGAGTGGAAGACTTTGAGCCAGCAGATCTAACTGAAAGTTATGACTCTACCGCCCTTCAGCTGAGTGACCTTGGGCAGGTTACTTACCCTCTCTGATCATGGGAGTGTCATAGGGGAGGAGGGACATACGGGAGGAGTGACATGCTCTGTGGCACCTATTTTTTTAAATATTTGCCATAGAGCACCCTGTGAGGATCCCAGGAGATACTGGACCGAAACCCAGGTCATTGGTTCTCGAAATGTGGTCCCTGGACCAGCAGCATAAACATCTCTGGGAACTTAACAGAAATGCAAATTCTCAGGCCCCAGCGCAGATCTGCTGAACCAGAAACTCTACACCCAACTCCACCCTGCAGCCTCGACAGCCTTGAGGCCCCTGCCTGGCCCCGCCCCTGAGGGCCCTGCCTCACACCTGCTGCTAGTGTTGGAGGCACTGCCCACTGCATGGGGCCAGCTGCCCTCCCGCCATTCCCACCTCCCTCCCTCAGGACCGCAGGCCACCGCAGCCGCAGCCAGCTTCCCAGCAAGACCCTCCACCCCTCCCGTGAAGCACGGCCCAGCGGTTCTCCCCACCCGCTGCCACACCCAACTGCGCTGCTCCTCTGGGGGACCCCAGCACCCCTTTGCTCCCTCCCGCATACCCTGTGGCTGTCTCTGCTGATTCACTCTTCATCAGTGTCCTCCCCAAAGCCTGGCACAGGTCCCCTCAAGGGCCTGGGCCAGAAGCCAATATAGCAATTGCTGCCATTTACACTGAGTCCTCGCTCTGTGCCAGGAATGTGCGCGTCCCTTAACTCAGCCACCTCCCCGTCAGCCATCGCCCCAACGCACACCTGCAAAGGAGGCCTCACAAGCCCACTTCACAGACGAATGAACTGAGGGCCAGAAAGGGCTAGTCCCAGGGCCGCACAGCCAGCGAGTAGGGAGCCTGGGGTCTGAGATCCTGCCTACCGGGCTCCAAAGCCAGCTCTGTCACCCCAGGTCTTCTCTGCCACAGAGCCCCGGAGGGAGGTGGGGGCCAGCCAATGGGCAGCCTGAGGAGGGAGGCTCTGTAGCTGGAAATGGCCACGATATTTTCTAGAAACAGGAAATCTAACGTAACCAAGAAGTTATTTCCTGCTCTGTTCTGTATTAGTTCACCTTTTCCCCAAGTCTTCAGGACAAGTCTGTCCCTGCTGATGGCCTATGACACTGGACTTTCAGGGCACCCGACAGAGGAGATGAAGCAAGGACCTTCCTTCTCTCCCCACAGGAACGCTGGCTGAGCCCTGACTTCCCTCGGTGCTTGGGAGGGTGGGATGGCACTGGGGCCATCTCACTTGCTTACTGAGGGAAAAGCTGAGGCCAGAAGGCCAGAGGACTTGGGGACATCAGGGCACTGACGTACTAGGGAGATTTCAAACCTGTTCCCAACCTCTCCCTGAGGCAACAACCTAACCCTGCAGCCCCCGAGGCCTCTCTGGCTGTGGCAGCTCTTGTCAGTAACTTCTGGAAAGGGCTCCTGGGCCATGCAGCTGTGATTTCTGCTGTGGTCTTCAGCCCGGGACAGACCCTCTTACGTGCTGACTCCACCAAGGACTAGACTGGAGGCAGCTGACTGCCACAAACGAAGTTAATGTGGCCTCAGGGTGGTGGTGGGTGAGAGGCTTCGGGTCCACCTGCTGTCCTCTCTGACCTCCAGTTCAGTGACACATCCCACTCATCTCTGCCCTGCTGAAGTGACTGCCCCCTTCCCGGCCCTCAAGTGCCCCCATTACCCGAGACAAGCACCACTGTGCCTGGCTCCCAGGTCCCTGTCCTCATGGGCCACCTCACCTCCCTTCCCTGTCTCAATATCTTTGTGCCCCACACCTGGGACTTCTGTAGGACACAGGCAGGTCTCATGGGTGGACAACTGGCAGCAGTGTCTCGGGCCTGTCTACTTGGACACCTCCCTCTGCCTCGGGATTTCTCTCCAGCTTCTCCCCAGCTTTTGGCCACTTCCGTCTGCAGGTCTGATCTCCCCAAGCCTCTCCCAGCCAGGGCGGAATGCCTTCTCCGCCTTCCTGCCTCCTGGGCCGGTCGCTTCCACTGTATCCTGAATTCTTCCTATCTGTGGCTCATAGTAAAACTCTACACTCAAACTCAGCCAGGACTGATGCTTCATAGTTAGAGGGAAGCACTGGAATTTAGAAAAACTTTTGATTTCTTAACAAAGACTATTGCTTTGCCAAGGAGACAAAACAAAGTCTAATTTCATTGCCAACACTAAGCAATGAATTTATGACTCTAGCAGAAACCTATCTCTTCCCTGAAGTACTTATGCTATTGACTCAATGGATGCCACAGGGCATGCTAATGTAAGGACAATTAAAAATACATGAGTTTCATTTTTCAAAATTGTTAACTCCATACATGATGCTTAAAACTCTAAAAACTAGTACAGCATGGAATTAATGTAATCTTATTTAGTGAGAATCAGAAACACTATTTAGGAATGCATTTATTTTATACAGATATCTTTACAAGTGTGATGCAAGTATGATAATTTAGGGATGCGAAGCATCATAGAAAATGCTTAACGTCTGTACTAGGAACCCGGACTGGGTTCAAGAATGGGCGACATTGACAACTGGGACTTGGTCCAAGTTTGCTTTTAATTTGATTTATTCCCAAAGCATCAAGGCAGCAATGCAAAGGACAAACAGGAGCTCAGGAAGCCTCTGGGGGGACCAGTCGCTCTGTTTATCCCAGGGGGCTGTTCTCTGACATCCAAGTGGTGAGAGATGACGCCAGGCTGGAGGGCCACGGAGCTTGGACTGGCTCCCTCTGGTCCCCACCTCCTCACCACCCAGGGGTTAAATTCCTGCTGAGCGGCCCTGGGCCTCTCCCCGCATCCAGGCTGCACTGCAGTCCTTCCCACGTACGCCCTCTGCGGCACTTTCTACGAGCAGCTCAGGCACGGCCTGCCACACCGACAAGCGGCCAAAATAATCAAAATAATGAAAGAGTTATTAATTAAAAACAGTAACTTTTAGAACAATTATTGTTGTGTGTTTTTTGCAAAATCGGCATTTTTCAAATATTAGGAGTCCTCCGGCGGCCAGAGCCACAGAGCAGCCGCTGGCCTCTCCCTCCTCCTTCCCTCCACCCTTGCACCCGGTTCCCTGCACCCTTGCCCGTGGCTCAGGCATCCTCGTGCCCAGACCACACAGGGATATTTGCAGACTTCCATGGTGCCCATATTCCCAACACGGCAGCCCACTTTAAGCTACCGACAAATACGGAGTTGGAAAGAGATGCGCACGATTATGCAGCATTTCCATCACAGAGCTACGATAGACATTAATAACCTCGAGTGCGTGGATGACAGTCAAATGCACAAAGATAATTAGAAAGTGCTGAGTTTTTGTTATTAACTTTGGTTTGAATATAATTTATTCAATTGTAATATTCTATCATTTAATTTTTAATAACGGCTGTGCTTAACAACTGGCTCACAAAATTCCTGCAAATTTAACAACTGGCTCCTGGGAGCTGCTACCAGCCGGCTCCAAAACATTCCGGGCTGTGCCTCAGTGGGCCACAGCAGGCTGGCAAAGGGAAGAGCATGCCCCTGACACTAGCCCCAAGAACAACAGAACCTTTAAATATGCACATGCTTTTGCGATTGCTAGTAGGTTCACCCCCTCCCCCACCACCAAATGCGCTGAATCTTTCCCAACACAGTTAATTCGAAAAGAATGACTGGGCACTGAGTACTCCCACTGCAGCCTCGAGGTGGCGCTCTAACAGCAGATCTCACATAGGAGGTTCCAAGGAGGAAGTTCTTCGAAGCAGGTTCTGCACCCTTAGGAACCCAGTTCAAAGGAGCTGCACTCTGACTGCAGCTTTGCGTGGTCCTGTCGACACATGGACAAGAGATTCTTGCCCCATAATTCCCATAACTCAGGCTTGGGCTTCATCAGAAAGCCCATGGCAGAATGGAAGGGTCCATCTGCCCTTGGGTCACAAAGACACTTAATTCTGGTGCAGGTCAATGAACTCCTTTCAAGTGAGGCAACAAAACGTCCTTCAGTTTTCCAACCAACCACCATCACGATGGCACGTGGTTTCAAAGCCATCCCAGGGCCTTCAGCAGCTGTTGCTTCCCTTTGCAACATCACAGGCCACCACCTCATGGACGACCTTCAGGGGCTGGGGGCAGGGGGGCGTACAAACAGGTAACAGCTGAGTGGCCACCTGCCGACACTAAAGGTCCAGCACGATTTAGACCTGAAATGGATCTGGATGCACAAACCAAACACGAGAGTCCAGGGGAGGAGAGATAAATCCCCACCAGAGACCAGGGCAAGGTGGGGCGGCAGCTGAGTCCGGAGGGAGGATGGCGTTTCCCTGACAGGGATGGAGAGGTGAGGGCGGGGTGCCTCTGGGTGGCGGTCCCTCCCTCAGAGAGAACCGCATCCCTGCTCCTCTGGACTCAGATGTGGCCACGTGGCTCCTGCCCAGTGAGACGCGAGGGCAGGTGAAACTCAGAACCTGGTCACCACGTTCTTGCTTTCCTGCCCGAGACTGGAAAGGCCCGGTGCCCAGAGAAAGACGACCTGGGTCAGAGCTGCACCCAGCCCACGACAGACTCTGGGGGTTGTCGGTTCCCAGAGCTTTACTTCATCTATCCTGACTGATACCATCTCCTGATGGGAGACAGTGAGCGAAGTTCCAGAAATTGGGAAATGTGGGGCATGTTGGAGAATGGCACAGAGCCCAACGTGGGTGGGACACAGGGCAGGGGCTGTGTGGCCAGGGAAGAGGAGCCGGCAAGGAAAGATGGGATCCGAAGGGCTTTGAGCATCACATTCTCATAGCACCCCCGACGCCCACCCCCTCCAGGTGGGCCCTCAGTACTCCCCACTAGGGCTGCCGCAGCCCATTCCCCCAGAACACGGACAGGTGCTAGCCTGCCCCACGGGGCTTAGATGTACTGAGAGAAGGCAGACGCCCAGGCAGACCCTAAGTGAGAGACCACCGATAGACCAGAGCAAGCTGTTTCAGCACCAACTCGTTCTCACCCAGAGCGTAGGGATCCGTGTCATCCACAGAAACTGCCCAGCACGGATGACTAGAACAGCGGTAATTCCTGTCACATCTGCAAAGCACCATCGCACACCTGTCTCCTCCGTCCCCACCCCACTCTGGGCTTGTCTGAGAACACAAGATTTAGCGGCTTCCCCGCGGGAGAAGGGTCCTCACCCCAGCATCTGATTTTCAACCTTCCACAATTCCTGGACCCTTTGGTCATCTGAGGAAATCAGTGAATTCTCCTCAGAATGATGTTTTTAAGTGCATAAGATAAACCACACAGAAATACCAAGTAACCTATTTGTCAATATGATTATCAAATACGTTTTCAAATCGTGATGTGTTTCTTCATTAAGACATTAAATAACAAAAATCCAGTACAAGCATATAACAACCATAATTTTGAAGTAGATATTTCAAAATATCTACAAGAAAAATAATGTGATGTAAAAACACCTGTGATATCTAGGGATGACAAGTCACAGGCATTGCTAACACAGGTTTGTCGCCTACATTTGTAATTGAAGGGAATGCTAAATTTCAGCCAGAGATTCATGACAATGAGGACATAAACGTCTTCCCATCCAAGTTCACTGACCCTTTGAGTCCTGATCCGTTAAGAACCCGGGCTCTGGGCTGCCCTCTGTCCACTACCCAGTCAGTGCAACAGTTATCACCATCGTTATTATTAATGCCACTCCTGGGCCCTGAGAGACTTTGCACTGCACATGCTCAGACGCTCTCCTGGGTCTCTGTAGTTTACCCTTGCCAGAGGAAGCGCCTCTCAATGACGTGTCTCAATAAAGGGCAAAGGGGAGGGGGGCGGGGGGGGGGAAGCACCAGAGTGTGGCCTCAGCGGGTCCAAGGTTAGGCCAAGGGCGTCCTCTCCTGCAGCCTGTCTCCAGCTCACAGGAAGTCTCTCCCTCTGCCCTGTCCGCAGTGATTGCTTAATTGTTGCTAAAAGGATCAAATTCAAAGCACTCAGCCTCTCTCCCATCATTCTCTCGCCTCACTCCGGTTTTAATGAATCTCCCAGCTGTCAGCCACGCCAGCACCCCCAGGGCCGCGGTGGGCTCAGCCTGTCCTGGTGGTCCTAAGCCGCCTGTGCTGCGCCTGCTCAGGGGTCCCGAGGGCCACTTATTGAATCTGACTCAACAAAGAAAGGATTTCTCCCAACATGCAGAGTATAAAAGAGAAGACTGATGCATTCTATGATGTTCAAATTAAGAATATAACATGCATCAAAAGACTCCACCAAGATAGTAAAAAGGAAGTGCCAAACTGGGAGATGATATTTCTTACACCTATAACTGGCAAAGGGCTTGTATCCAGGATGAATAAAAACTCTCCTACAAATCAATCTTAAAAAGACAACGCAATTTTAAACAAAAAAAAAAGAGGAAAAACAGTGGCTGGGAGCTTCACAAAAGAGGCCACAGGAAGGGTGAAGAGACATTTGTAGAGATGCTCAACCTCAGCTGTGACCTGGAAAATGCATGGTGAGAACATAAGAAGACGCAATTTTGTACCCACCGGATGGGCAAAAATTAAGGAAGGTGACAATCGCAAGGGCTGGGGAAGACGTGGGTGAGCACTAGGGATCTTTTGCAGAACTGCAAAGAAGGTAACTAATTCAGCGGTTTTGGAGAGAAAGTTGGCAATCTCTGACAAGCTGGAGACATGTGACCTATGGCACAGTAATTCCACTCTTAGCGTAACCTCATGCCTGTCTGCCAGGCAGCATGTACAAGAAAGCTCACGGCAGCACTTTCCAAAACGGCCAAAATCCAGAAAAAAAAAACAAGATGTCCTTTGACTAGAGAATGAATTAATACATTGTGGCACAGTCGCCCACTGGAACAGTATCATTGCAAAGGAAGGAGCTACAGGTACACACAGCAACCGGGGTTGTGATGTGCAGGAAAAGGAAAGCAAGTCACAGAAGAATATGCACTACGCGACACCACTCTCAAAAAGCTCCAACCCAGCAAAACTAAGCAGATTGTTCAGGTAAGGATCACGCGTATGCCAGCAACTATTTTTCAAAAACAAAGGAATAAATAACACACTATTCAGAACAGTGGCTCCCTGATGGCGGGAGTGGAGGGGATCGCCAAGGCTACACGGGCAGATTCACAGGTGTGGATGATATTCTACATCTTAAGCTGGGTGGTGGACTCACAGTGTGTGTTTCAACAAAATCACTGAGTAGACACTGTGTCCTCTTCCTACAAAGTTCAGGAGGACACAGGGTCACCCTCAAGGAGTGGGTACTGAAAGCCTTAGAAGTAACCCCATAGAGCCAGATGGGGCTCCAATGTGGGGGAAGAGGAATGTCGCTGCCCAGAGGATGCCGTGACCCTCCCACGTAATCCACACATGCAACGTGTGAAATACACACCAATCACGCCCAGTGCACAGATGAGCAAGCTGAGGCTCAGAAGGCCTAGGTCATTGCTCAGGGAAGTACAGCTGGGAAGTGCAGGGGCTGAGACACCTCCAACCCAGGTCCCTCTTTCCACAGCCCCCATGGGGTGTTGTGGGGATCAGGAGAGGATTTGATGCGGAGGTGACCTTGGAGACATGTCTGAAGGGCGCGAAGGGGTCAGCAGCATCGGAGCCTGGTGGGGAAGGTGTGGCTTGAGCCCGGCAGAGCCTGCGGCAGTGTGGTTCGGGGCACACCGAGTGGGGAGAGGCGTGGGGTCTGACTCATGCAGCCCACAGTGTGGCCCAGGGTCTGCACACGATTACTGAGTGTCAAACACCAACTGAATGCGCCCGTGGGTGGACGTGGCCGGAGCACAGGCTGCTCACAGAGAAAGAGCCATGGCCTGTCAAACGTGGCAGCTGCAACAGCCTCCTAACCAGTCTCCTGCCCCAGTGCCCCCCTCCCCATCCATCTTCTCCCACTAGCCAGGGGGAGCTTTGTAAAATATAAATTGGAGCATATTTTTTCCCAGATTAAAAACCTCCGATGGTGTCGATAATATATTCTTAAGTGGGGGGAAAAAAGCAAGTAACAGAATAATGTGTATGGTATAGTACCACTTCTGGTTTTTAAAATTATATAATTACATATATATTTGTTTATA
>NW_012154617.1:8714-9118 GCF_000956105.1 Propithecus coquereli | reverse complement strand
TGGAAGTCCCCAGGGGAAAAAAAGTGGATCTGATTAGAGTACCTGGTAAGATGAAGCACTTGAAAAAACTGTATACAAGAAAAGAAAGTAGTACAAATAAAAGGGAAAAAATCTTGTGGATGTGGTTTGTAAAAGAAAAAAAAAGACAATAAGGCAATTAGAAATTCTTCGGAATGGAAGAGAAGGAAATTATTCAAGAAAAGAGATATAATTATAGTATACCTTTTGGTTCTTCAGTAAACAGTATTTACTAGTGACATAATTATAAACAATCATATTATATGAGAAGGATGGGAGACAGGGAGGATAAGAAAGCTAAAGCCTCTACCATTGTTTCAGGATGTAAATATATATCTGAAATCGATACATCAAGAAATAGGTAAAGAAGTTTATTACTTATGTTT
>NW_012154617.1:8155-8460 GCF_000956105.1 Propithecus coquereli | reverse complement strand
GAGAACAGCCATTCCCACCACCTCTATTCAGCATAGTGCTGGAAATTCTATCCAGTGCAGTAAGGTAAGAAAAGAAAATAAAAGGGAAGGAACAAAATGGTCCATATTTTCAGATGACGTGATGGTCTACATACAGTATCCCAAGGAATCTATTATACAAAAAAAAAAAAAACTAGAACTAATAAATAACTTCAGCAAGTTTACAGGATATGACATAAACATACAAAAATCATTTATATGTCTGTATATTAACAATGAACACCTGGAAACTGAAATTTAAAATATAGTACCATTTATAATTGCTC
>NW_012154617.1:0-2015 GCF_000956105.1 Propithecus coquereli | reverse complement strand
TCTTGTACAATTCTAATTTTCTTAAGCATGTGTCTGTGTTCTTTCAGAACAATAGTTTTAAATAAATATATAGCTCAAAACCAAATAGCAATGCTGAGCTGCGTTCCAGATTCCAATATTAATGGACTCTACATGCATTTTTATCATAATCTCTGGCCTCTGCATACTTAGAGCTTGCTGGAGACTGCAAGAGAGTAACATCATATCTGGGCACTGGCTGCCCTCTGCTGTTAAGTTTTGGATTAGCACCCACAGGTATCCCCTGAGGAAGGCAGGCCACTGTCCCAGTAGAAAACAGATAACGAGTTACCAAAACGCCCCGTCTTCCTTGCCAGTAAGTTTGACTGTCCTGGGAAGACCTTAAGAGACACGATAGGAGGAAATGATATCTCCCAAATCTTCATATATTCATTTCCATCCATATATTACACTTTTTATATTTTTTAAAGACTTCATTTTTCAGAGCTGTTTTAGGGTCATAGCAAAACTGAGAAGAAAATACAAAGATTTCTCATATATTGAAAATGGGAGAGTTTATACATGTGTGGGGGAACACATGTATAAACTCCCCCATTTTCAATATCCTCAACCGGAGCAAATCATTGTTACAACTGATGAACCTACACTGACACATCATTATCACCCAAAGTTCACAGTTGATATTAGAGTTCACTCTCGGTGTTGCATATTCTGTGGGTTTGAACAAATGTATAATGCCACGTGTCCACCATTATAGTATGATACAGAGTATTCTCACTGCCCTAAAAACCCTCTGTGCTCCACCTGTTCATCCCTACCCACCCCTCCACCCCCCACCATCCCTGGCAACCACTGACGTTTTTATTGCCTGAAAATCTGAAAAGGCCACCTATTGCATGATTCCAATTATATGACCTTCTGGAAAAGGCAAAATTACATCACACTGTTTGAAGGTCTCAAATATTCACCCAGTTGCTCACTTGACCCTCCGCAAATGCCTGTGGGGTGAGTAGTGTGGGCCCATTTTGCAAAGGAAAGAATCGAGACTTGGGAGGTTATAGAACTTGCACTTAGTCTCATTACCAGTGCATGGTACAACCAGGATGAGAGTCGGAGACTTCCAACCTCACTTCAATGTAATTGAAGTGCAAAGAGGGTGGATGACTTGCTCAAAGTCACACAAATTTTAAGCAGCAAATCCAGGATGCAAAGCCATGAATTGTCATCACTCCAAGATTCCTGCCCATGGTGCCTCCTGCCCTGCCCTGAATCTTCATCACAGGCACATAAGTGACTCTCTGGTTTTTGGATATGACAGATTTTTCTGCCTTTGACAGCGGGATAGGGAGGTGGGGGGAGGCCAGGATCCTAGACCGTGGGCCCACATCATACTGTACATCATGGGTAGTATAGTCCGGTTTTACTCTATGCTTCTCAGTGTCTCCTGCTTCCCTGTCCAGCCTCCCCACCCAGGAAGCAGCGAAGCTTTCTATACCCTGCCCCTGGGGTTGAATTGTTTAAGCACAAATGCAAAGAGCAATGACGCTCAGATTTTTAGTTTTAAAAATAGCTGTTGAAACTCACAGCAGAGGGAATCATTTGAGAGAAAAGGTTTCTGAGTCTCCAAAGCCTCGGCTTGAGATATCAACAGCCAAGGCCCTGAAGAACTCAGAGCATCAGTTCAGGCCACAGACCATAGTGCTAGAGGATCAGGCATCATGTTCTCCTGCCCTCTGCGGAGGTAAAGCTCCTATGGACTCAGAGAGGAGGGCGTAGAGTCAGAGAGAAAGCAAGAGTTAGTCGCTAATTCTTGTCCTTAAGGAAGGGGCCTGCACCTGTTCCACCTGTCCCACCTGCCCCAGGCTGAGCCTTGGGGGAAAGGAACATGAAAGACAGAACTCCAGGTCAACTCAGAAAACCAAAAGTAGATGAGATCTATGCGGGTGCTTTGTGGGTGAAGTCTAAGAGTAAGAGACAGAATTTTTTACATTCACTTTTTACAAGCCTCACAGCGGCCACACACGCCAGGCTTATCA
>NW_012154616.1:13856-14504 GCF_000956105.1 Propithecus coquereli | reverse complement strand
TGAAGCAAACTTTTAAATCTACACAATGGTTATGATTTCTTAAGCATATCAAGTATTGATTTGATTCCCAGGGACCATTGCCAGAATCACCAATGACATATTTTTCAATAATTTAAACAGGTCTAATTGGCTAAAGAACTATTCCTACATAGTGAAAAAGGTAAGAACTTAGACAAATCAACATGAAAGCTGCCTCTTTTTTTTTTCTAATCAGGAAACTATACACTCATTAGAATGCAAAAAATTTAATAAATCAAGTTGAACATAAACCATAAATGTTGAACTCCATAATGAGATAACTTTCCAGAAAATTTCAATACTAGTTAAGCTGGGAGGAAAACACCCTTGTCATCTGCCTTGAATGCTGAAAGTCCAAGGCGTTTTCTCTTTTGTTATAAAGCAGGCTGCACAGTCCACTTCTGACAGCAAAACCTTCTATTATGAAGAAGTCTCCAGGCTTTTTCTATTTCTTCTTCTGAAATAGTTTTTACATCTTTAACATAGCATATAGATAGACTAGGGCTTTTTCACAAAATACAATAAAATGTTTTTGGTATTGGTATTTGTTCCGTTCTATATCTATTTCTATTATAATGAACTTCTTTTTCTCCAAAGATGCACAACAGTACTATTCTGTTTAACACTTGG
>NW_012154616.1:2301-2661 GCF_000956105.1 Propithecus coquereli | reverse complement strand
TTTTAATTTTTCAGTCAGACTTATGTAAGCTGGACCAAATTGAGATATCTATGGTGCTGGCTGTTGTTTCTGCTGTTAATCATAGGTCCTCTTTAATTAGGGCACAGACAAGATTATTTTTTTCCTCCCAAATTGATACGGGTGGTTTGCCATTGAGAGCTTCATCTTCAACATCATCTTGTTCCTTCTTAAAATGAGTTATCCATTCGTAAACTGCTGATTTATTTGGTGCATTGTCCCCATGAACTTTTCATAAAACCTCAGTGATTTCACCTTTCTTCCACACAAGCTTCACCATCCATAAATTTGATGTTTGCTCTTACTTTAATTTTAGCAGAATTTGTGTTGTTCTGATAGGGA
>NW_012154616.1:0-552 GCF_000956105.1 Propithecus coquereli | reverse complement strand
AAAAATAATTGCTACATATAGCACACACTGCAAACAAATGTAAGTCCTGTTTTCAGCCAGGGTAAAATCCTGACAGAACTACATTTTTGTACCAGAATTTGAAAATGATATACTACTGCAAATACCATTCCATTTGGAAAGGCAAATTTTTAGAGTTGGAGAAAGTAATTGAAATGGTGTTTGTGAAGTTTCCAGACAAGACTGGAAAGACAAGGACAAATAAAAAGCAAGGAAGCTTAAAGTTAAAGTAAATGAAAATGTGTTAAAATTAGCTAGTTAAAAAATTATTTCTTAACAGGCACCCTAACCAACAGCTTTATTTAATTATTTGACTTTGCACTGATTCCCACAAAAGATAATGTTATGATGATCAAGTTTTATAATTATAATTTCTGCTTATTTTGTCTTCATGTCAACATAAAGATGGCCGCATGTAAACATGAATATTATTTTATAACATTTCTGTTTTCCAGAATATGTATGTCTACTTTGCCAAAAAAATCCTTTTCCTAATCTTTTTAAATATCGTTAAATACTGACACAATGTGTATA
>NW_012154615.1:7959-8311 GCF_000956105.1 Propithecus coquereli | reverse complement strand
AGTCGAGGTATAAGCCAAGTGCTGCTGGCATTTAATCAAGACTGCAGAGTCCAGGAATGGTCTGTTAATGTCCTAATCAAGGATGCACAGTCGGGGGCAGTGGGATGGGGGAGAAAGGAAGAGAGTGTTTTCAGTACTCTAACCATGAAGCCCATCCTAGAGGCAGTCCATACATGTGCTGCTGTCATTCACCCATAACTCGATTGACAATGGGTATTTTATTAACTAGCATATTGAATGTCAGAGATGAGTTTTTATCTGTAAAAATGATGGCTTGTTGACTAGCAGGATTAATATTAGAAATGGGCTTTCAGTGATAACATTAAAGTTATTCAAGATGTGTGGATTAGCT
>NW_012154615.1:2702-4279 GCF_000956105.1 Propithecus coquereli | reverse complement strand
TTTTAAAAAGATTATTAATTTTAAGTGATATTTTCATGTCTGTGTACTCTTGGATGGTACCTGGAAGTGCCAATAGTCCGATTCGAAGACCCCTGTTACATGCTAGGACTAATTAGAATTTTATTCTTCATGAGTCTGACTTTCTGATCATGCTTTCCAGGTCGGATTTACATAACTCTCACAGGGCTTCTCTCAGTAAATTCAGGAGTCAGAGGAAATCTTGCCCTCATCCTTCCTGTATCTGCATCGTCGTAAGCCTTGGCCACTTTGGGAGTATGAGGATACAAATAGTGTTCAGGGCGCATAGGACTAAATGTTCCTCGCCTCCACAGATTGCTTACGTAGTTTGAAAATCAATTTAGGTACCATTACCAGGCAGCAGTTGTTAGCAAAGCGGAATCCTAATGAAAGCTGAAATTGAGAAGAGACCTGTGGGGAGAGATTATTGGCACTTTTAAAGTTTTACAAGTTATATTGATACGTATTGCAGAGGTACAGTGAAGAACGGAGACATTTTTAAAACAAAAAAGGACAGCCATTAAACAAGGATTAACTTAGACTTCTAAATTATTAATTAGTAGGGTATGACGGCAAACACTGATGTTGCATTCAGGATATGCAGCCAAACTTTGAATTTTTTTGCCTCTGCCTTTTTTCTCAGTTATTCTATCAGATGTTTTTTGATAATTCTTAAACCTGATGTTACTTGTAAATGTTTCCAGAATGACTTTATCTCTTTCTCAGTCTCTTGAACATGCTCTCACTGCAATAACTCGAATCTCTTGACTTCCCGATGTTTAGAGTGTCTGTATTTTGAAATATCTATGACATCTGCCAATACAGCTTTTTTTCATGAATGTGAACTACTCAGTTTTCAATACTGCACAATATCTCCTCATCTCTTGATAGCGTTGTTTATATTTATACTTTGGAAGGTGACTAAACCTGAATGCCAAGTACAAACCCACATGTACAAAGTATGTCAGGTAAAGTATGAACACTTACATTGCAAAAGGACCATTTACTTAACAAAAATCCCACTGTACATAAAATAACATTAGATTTATCTAAGGGCAATATCATAATTTCTGGAAAGCTCACCTTTTTAAAGTGAAGATACATCTTTGTTATAAACTGAAGTCTATGATCTAAATTTGACTGGTTGTAAGTGATGAATTTGAGAAGGTTTATTTGAACAGTAGTTAATTTTATGATATTTGTTGTTTGCTTATGTTTAACAGTTTTTCCATTATAACATGAATGGAAACCACAATTTTCAAGATGGGTTTAAAATGAACATAATAACAAATTAAATTTGATAATACAGGTTTATAATAATTTAAAAGTCAATAATTAATGACAGCAAAAGCAAGTTATTAATATACTAGTTGACATTAATGCATTTGAATTTTTTTTTGGTCCAGAAACTCAATAGATGAGAGTTCTTTATAACAAGTATTTGTTGAAAGAGTAGATATATCCAATTTTGTTCTGCATTTTCAATTTCAATTGTATTGTTATAGAAAAAAACTAAGAGAATTAAATTTAAAAACAGACAAATAAGACAATTTCCCCAA
>NW_012154615.1:0-937 GCF_000956105.1 Propithecus coquereli | reverse complement strand
TGTTCAATACCAAGGATCTGTCTATGCATAGGCCTAAGCAAACAGCATGCTTATTCTACTTTTCATTTGTGCTTCACTTCTATTTTTTATAGAGTTATTCTATCTACATCGTATAGTGTGCATACTATACATACTATTTCTCTTATAACCTTCATTTAATCATAAACTCTCTACCAGTACTTTCTTCAGTAAGTGCTTAAGGAAATAAGTTTCTGAGTTTTTGCATGTTGACAAGAGTTTGTGATCTTATTACTTGAAAGTCAGTTTGTTGGGATACGACATTATTCTTTGACCTTAATAAAGATATTATTCCATTTTCTTCTGTAATAAAGGATTACTACCCAAAACTCTGATGATATAGTAAACTTCTTTCCCAGAAAAGTGAGTTGGTCTTTTGCCTAGTTGTTTAAAGGAAATTTATTTTTCTTCAAAGCCCAATAATTTTTCTAAAATATGTTTCAGTATTTGTTATTCTGATGATATAGTAAACTTCTTTCCCAGAAAAGTGAGTTGGTCTTTTGCCTAGATGTTTAAAGGAAATTTATTTTTCTTCAAAGCCCAATAATTTTTCTAAAATATGTTTCAGTATTTGTTATTCTGGGTAATTTTTCTGAATACACACTGTGTGCTTTCAATATGTAATTTTGAGTCTTCATTTTTGGGAAATTTTTCTTAAAGTATGATATTAGTATTTATTAAAATACTAAATGTATAATTTAGCATCAATACAGCTTCAATATATTATTTTGGTTTTCTTTATTCAGGGATTTTTATTATATGTATGCTAGATCTTCATTGTCTTTCTTCATTTCTTTTTTATTTTAAAAGTCTTCCTTGTTTTCATCTTTTTCTCTCAAGGCATTAGGTGCTGTGTTGTGTTTATTCACTCCTGTGTTCCTTCTAGTTTATAATTTTTAAAACTATGTTTTCTTTTCTT
>NW_012154614.1:5028-5665 GCF_000956105.1 Propithecus coquereli | reverse complement strand
ATCAGACAAAAGGTTTGCATTCTATGTTCAGCAAACAAAAATAAAGAACCACTAGCTGCAGTGCTAGACATCTCTTTACAAGATTTGCAAAATTATAGCGTTCTAACATAGTTTGTTAAGAGGCAGGTTTAGCATAAAGCTAATGAAGGTTAGTCTTCAGAATTCACTTCCATGAGCCCCTACCAGGGAAGCTGTGGGTATTTGTATTCATAATTTCTTATGGAGAGTGGAATTGGAGGAGCTACTGGCATTTGTATTTGTTATTTTTCTTAAAGGGGATCCTCCAAATTATTTAGCCTTCAGCCTCCCACAAAAGCTGGATCATGCCTCTTGGTATTATGGTGATGAGACCTGGAGACTCTTTGGAAGAGCTGTTTGTGAAGTGTTAGTGATTGTTTCTTATACACTCCTTCCCTAAAATTGGGCTTTCTTGATGTATTCCTTACTTCTCACTTGAAGTCAAGGATTGGCACCCATCCAAATGTTGCTCACCTGAAGATGTGCTTGAAAGTGGTGCACCTGAAGGCTGTTCCCCTGCAGGCTGTTCAGCCGCAGCGTGCTCACCGGAAGCCTGTTCAGCCGCAGCGTGCTCACCCGAAGCCTGTTCGCCTGCAGCGTGCTCACCCGAAGCCTGTTC
>NW_012154614.1:1762-2198 GCF_000956105.1 Propithecus coquereli | reverse complement strand
TTTCTGGGCAAGTCACATTCTCATGTCCTTCTATCTTTCCTTGGTAAATTAACTACATAAGGAGCCTTTACACTCAATTGGTAGGGACAGACCTTCATTTGGACTTCTACAGAACCAGTAGGCCTATCCTCACATCTCCCAGAGTATCAGGTACAAATATTGAGTGGTTAAAAGAAGTAGGAATAAGACTATGCCAGGCCAGTGGGCCCCTCCGACTGTAAAGCCATAATTAGGAGAAATCAACTGGTTTAGGAGCTCTCAGAGTTGGATTTGTTTAGCTACTCTTGATTCTGAGTCAGATTTGTTTGGGTAACTAAGAGACTGGTCTTCCTTCTTCAACATCTGAAACACCTTAAAGAAGGCCTGTTATGTATCTACCCAAAGCCTAGATAAGACTCACCTCTGGCAGACCCGAGCAGGCAAAGACTCATTAGTA
>NW_012154614.1:0-436 GCF_000956105.1 Propithecus coquereli | reverse complement strand
TTTCTGGGCAAGTCACATTCTCATGTCCTTCTATCTTTCCTTGGTAAATTAACTACATAAGGAGCCTTTACACTCAATTGGTAGGGACAGACCTTTATTTGGACTTCTACAGAACCAGTAGGCCTATCCTCACATCTCCCAGAGTATCAGGTACAAATGTTGAGTGGTTAAAAGAAGTAGGAATAAGACTATGCCAGGCCAGTGGGCCACTCCGACTGTAAAGCCATAATTAGGAGAAATCAACTGGTTTAGGAGCTCTCAGAGTTGGATTTATTTAGCTACTCTTGATTCTGAGTCAGATTTGTTTGGGTAACTAAGAGACTGGTCTTCCTTCTTCAACGTCTGAAACACCTTAAAGAAGGCCTGTTATGTATCTACCCAAAGCCTAGATAAGACTCACCTCTGGCAGACCCGAGCAGGCAAAGACTCATTAGTA
>NW_012154613.1:26268-32598 GCF_000956105.1 Propithecus coquereli | reverse complement strand
GTGGTGGTGGTTAATGGGGAAGGGTGGTGAGTGGTGGCAGTGGTTAATGTGGCACGGGGAGTGGGGAGCAGGCCTAGGCATCTTTGCATCTATGGTGAACACAAACTGTCAAGTCTCTGGATGGACCCAGCTGAGCTTTATGCCCTCCCAAGAACTGTTACTTCCTCACTGGGCTCTGAGCACCATCAAGATGCTTGGTCACAGGAAACAGAATGCATAACTCAAACCAACCCAAGACAGAAACATATTGGCTTATGGCATGGAAATTACAAGGCAGCTGACTTCAGGCATGGCTGGATCCAGGGGTCATATATTCGTTGGGTTTCTCACTTGCTCATGCTCTTTCTCTGTCCACCGTGGGGTCTTTCCCAGACAGGCTGTCCCTGCAGCTTCAGGCCTATTTTCTACATGCTTATTCGAGAGGAAGCACCATTCTCCCTGTAGTTGCCACAGAAGGCCCTAGATTGAGTCCACCGGACTTGCATGGGTTGCGTGCCTGCCCCATCATCCAGACTTAGGGGGCGGTATTTCAGGGTGCTGTTAACAGAAGAAGGGGAAACAAACTCTGAGCAGAAAGAACCCAGAGATGTCCACTGCTATTTGTCTACAGTTGTTTCCTTAGTAACTGGCAACTCTTACTCACCCCTGTAATTTGAAGGCATCAAATTCTTAGAAATGCCCGAAACAGCCTCAGTCTAAAAGACAGGTTCCCATCCTGCAGAGATTCCTTTTTAAATAGTACCTAGATAGAAAATTGAACAGGATATTTTCTGCTTCTAATCTCTAAGTTTTTCTGATGGCCAAAAATACACACTGGCTATAAAAAGTTCCGTCATTATAGAAATATGTGACAAAGAACATGAAATCCCCTGGAGATGACACCCCCTGGGAAAACTTGTGTGAACGAAAAGTTTGTGAATTTTTCTCCAGAGCCTTTTGACTTTTTGCCTCTTAGCAATAAAATTCTCCCACTTTGGCCCTATTTGCTTATCCTGGGAGAGGGGAGGGGTTTGAACTTTGACCAGAGGGCCCTCCTGTCCTCCCACCAATCTGGGTTTTTGTCCCTGCCCTCCATGTGCCTGTACCTCTGCTTAGCCTTCTGGAAGGTTTTATTTGGGGGCTTGGAGGCCCGATGGGGTCATTGATTGGCTCATTCATGCATTCAACAAATATGGATTGATCTGGGCGCCCACTCCAGGGCGAGTTGCTGGTGGTACTTTGGAGGACAGGATAGATAGAGCCGTGCCCCAGCAAGCACTCACGGTCTGGTGGGGGCCTTGCCTTTTCTTCTGATTTCCCAGGTACCTCTTGCTGCTCCTTAGTTCTCGTTGCCTCAGTTTACCCTACCTGCAAAGTGAGCATAATAGTATCTTCCCTGTCTGAAGGAAGGGGATGGCTCCTCCATGCCCGGAGGCCTCTTCCAGTTTCAGATCTGTCATATCCAAGGGTCTCCTCCTACAGGAAGTTCCCCTCAAATCCAGCCAGCTTCTTCCAGCTGTCTACCTGTGAGGGACTAGGCACGGGCAGGGCCCTTGCTTGGTAGCCTCACTGCCTGGGTTCACCTGTTGATAGAATAACTGACTGTCCCAGTTTGCCTGTGGCTGTCCTGGTTTTAGCACCAAAAGTCCAGCGTCCAGATAACCCTTTAGTTCCAGGTCACCCAGGACAATTCATTGCCTCTTGGTTCCACCTCTTAATGTGTGTGCTTGCGCAAATCCCTTAACCTCTCTGGGCTCTGGTCTCCTCATCTCTGGGGATAAGAGCTGTCCCTACCTCCTAGGGTCGTTGGGAGATTAAATGAGATAATACATGTTAAGTTCTTAGAACAGAGCCTGGCACGGAGTTCACGCTCTGATTGTTGACTGCTGTTATTCCCCTCTCCTGCCCAGGCTGGGGGCCTTAAGGAACATGCTCCCGTGGGTAACACGTGGTTGCAGCCCAGGAATGGGAGTCCTACAGCCCTGGGTCCTGCTGCTGAAACTGCCACTTTCTGTGTATGACCTTGAGCAAGTTCTCTCCCTGAGCCTCGGTGTTCCTCATCTGTAAAATAGGGATGATAACAGACCCACCTTCCCAGATGGCCCCGAGCCCTGTGTTTGGCTAAATATTCGATCAGCGTTATTACTGATCAGTAATCTGAGTCCAGCGTGATTCAGAACATAGAACTTCTGTCTGTGTGACCTCGATAACTCACGCAGAGAAACAGCGTTTGAATCTCTCAGTGCAGTTTGTTTTGTATAATTTTTACACCGTGTGGATGTAAGTGGCTGTCTTGAGGTCCCTGAGTATGCTAAGCACAGAGGCCTCGGACCCCCAGACTGGACAGGGCCTCAGTCTGCACCTGGGACCCCGCCCCAGCGATGCCGCCTTCATCTGGCCTCCTTTCCCCCAGCCTCAGCCATCTGCCGCTGGGCGGCTCCACCCTGGCCGTGCTCACTCAAGGACTAAGCCACATGACCCTCCTGCAGAGCCTCCGGTGAGTGACTGAGTGACCCGTGGGAATGAGTGGGCAGACACGCCTGGCTCTGTGGGAACCACCACCCAGGGAGCACCGGGGGGCACCTCCCTGGGACCTCCACGGCCCCCTCCCCCGCACATGCCCATGCCTTCCCAGGTCGATGCCCCCTGCTCTTGCCTTCCTTCTAATGCCACCAGCTTCCTCCTGGTTACAAAAGTGACCTGAAAGTCTTAGGCCCAAATCCTAGAACAACTCTCCATGTGTACACAACTCACCTTGGGCTCTTGTTAAAATGCTAATTCTGATCCCACAGGTCTGGAACTCTGCCTAGAGTTTGCTTTTTTTATTTTTATTTTTATTTTTATTTTGAGACGAGATCTCACTGTGTCGCCCAGGCTGGAGAGCAGTGGCTATTCACAGGCATGATCATAGCACACTGTAGCCTCAAACTCCTGGCCCCAAGCGATCCTCCGGCCTCAGCCTCCCAAGTAGCTGGGACTATAGGCATGCGCCACCACGCCCGGATTCTGCATTTCTAACAAGCTCCCACATGATACCAGTTCAGGGGGCCACAGACCACACTTTCAGTAGTGACGGTCTAGACTCAGATCTAGTGGCTTTCGTATAATCCCTCTGTGATTTCACTCTCTGCCCACTTGGATAAACAAATGTCACACTTGCTTTTAGTGTGATTCTCAAAATATGAAATATTGTGACTAAGCACAAACCCCAGCAGTGACACAAAGCGTGCTTTATTTTTATCCAAGTCCCCACCACCGCACACCCCTCCCCGCCTCTGGCAGGGTAGAGTGGGGAGGAAATGAGGTTAGAGAGTTTGGGAGGGCATATCATGTAGCACCATTGCACCCAAAATGAATTTACGGAAAGGCAGTTCACTAAAATTTAATTTTCAAAACAAAAGAAAGCAAAACAACCCTCAGATAAATTCTTAGCGAGGGGCTAAGACGGACCTGTTTGCCCCTGTAGTTTTGTTTTGTTTTGTTTTGTTTTCCCCACTTGCTGAGGCTGGGCAAGGTTAGGGCGCAGAAAAGACAACAGCCTGGGTTGAGGAGAAGCCCACCATTTGCACAAATGACAACACCATATGCCCGGAGAACTGATTTGCCCGAGGCGTGGAACCCGAGTGAACTTGGCATTCAGCAGCGCTGGCCTGCAGACCCCTGGTGCGGAGGCTGAGGCAAGACCTGGCAAAGCCAAAAACTGTAGCAACTGCTCCCAGGCCAGGGGCTCTGGGTGTCACCTCCGCCCAGCCTGCAAGTCACTGTCATGCACAGCTCACTCCTGAGCCTCAGTTTTCCCACCTGGACACTGGGGACAGTCTTCCCACCCTGCTCACCACTGCCCCAGCCCCAGAAGTTTTGTGACTGGCACAGGATGAGTTCCTGGGTGTGTAAAGGCTTTGCAAACTGTAGAGTTCTTAGCACAGCTCCTGCAAAGACCTTTGAGGTCCTAAGGCCTCTTGGTCTGTTCCCTGCTTTTCCAGACTGAGCAGGAACAGCATCAGTGATCTCGGTTGCTGCCACCTTTCTGAGGCTCTCAGAACTGCCACCAGCTTAGAGGAGCTGGGGTGAGTTGCCTGTCCTTCCCCCAGACCCAAGACAACTTTGGCAGGGAAGGATGGCCAACGCAAGAGGCCACTTGAGCACACTCTTGACTTCTTAGTCTCTTCCTCTTCATCCACTTCCCCCTTGTGTAACCAACCCCAGGCCTAGGACCTTGGGAGACCCGAAGATAGGATATAGGAGTGTCCACTGCAGCAAGGGGGATTTGGGTCAGACAACAGGGAGAACATCTAAACAAAAGCCAAGAGTTGGGAGCCCTCACCCAACATGGGGTGATGGGGCTCTTGCAGTGTGAGCTGAAGCCCTTTTGGGACTTCAGCCTCCTCTTCTGTTCTGGGCGGGGAGTGTGGACAAGAGGAGGTGGCGGAAGGCTGAGGAAGCTGTTCTCTCCCCAAGATTGAGCCACAACCAGATTGGAGACGCTGGTGCCCAGCACTTAGCCGCCATCCTGCCGGGGCTGCCCGAGCTCAGGAAGATAGAGTGAGTGGCCAGCCCTACTGAGAGGGGCCCGCAAGGGTCACACCGTGGTCCTGGGAGACACCGGCCCCTGGCTCAGGCCAGCATTGTAAAATGTCCCCTACCCCAACCTCAGGGTCCAGGCGGTGGGGCTGGGTGACCTCCTGGCTGTGACCGTGGGACCTAAAGCCACCCAGCCCCTGCTCTTCTCTGGGCCTTTCCGTCCCACCTAGCTGGGAAGGAACGTGGGGGGGGGTTGTCTCTGAAGCCCCCTGCAGCAGGCGTGGCAGTCCCCAAGGTGCACCGGGCTGGGGCAGAGGGGATCTGATGGCTGTCTCCGTCCTGCAGCCTCTCAGCGAATGACATCGGCCCCGCTGGGGGAGTGCAGTTGGCAGAGTCGCTCACTCTTTGCAGGCACCTGGAGGAGCTGATGTAAGTGTCTGCCCAGGTGCCTCTGCCCTCTGTGTCCCCGCAGGCCCACCTGGCCCCCTTCCTTCTCCAGTGGGCACAGGGCAGCGCGGGGTCCTGGCGGCCGGCCCGGTGCTCAGTGCTCATTCCTCTCCTCTTGCAGGCTGGGCCGCAATGCCCTGGGAGATCCCACGGCCCTGGGGCTGGCTCAGCAGCTGCCCCAGCACCTGCGGGTCCTGCAGTGAGTGGCCCCTACCCACAGTGCATGCAAGGCCGGTGGGCGGGGGCAGGGGGTCCCCTGGGAGCAGTGGGCTCAAGGCTGAGCTGCCCTGCCTGAGGGTAGCTGCGGCAGGTCCTGGGGCTGGCTGCCCCTCTCCCGCCTGCTCCCCCCAGCCTCTGACGTCCAGAGCAGGGAAAGCAGGGGGCCCAGGCTAGTCCTGGCCCTGCCACCACCCCGCTGCGTGCCCTTGGCTAAACTCCTGCCCCTTCGGAGCCTCAGTTTCCTCGTCTGCAAAAGAAATATGATGATCCCAGCTCGGCCTGCCCTGTGAGCCGGTCTCTGAGGGCGAATGAGAAATGTCAGCAAAGGGCTCCGTGGGAGAAAGCACGAAGCAGCACGGCCTCGGCACTTTACAGTTTAAGTCCGTGGCCTCATTTGACCCTTGTGGCAACCCCGTGGGGCCAGGAGTTTTATGTGCTCCCTTTTCTGGGCAAGGGAAGGTGGCCAGGGCAGGTGTGGAGGGCTCACCTTACCAACGCACGAAGGAGCCGGGCGCTGAATTTGGGGTCTCAGACCCCAAAGCTCGGCCTATGCTACCTGCGCAGGCGCCGTGTGCACGGGGAAGGGGCTCAGGGCGGCAGTCACACAGAGGCCATCCAAGATCTGGAGCTGCAGCCTGAGACAAGGCTGGGGGTGGCTCAGGAAAGGACCCCAGCGCCCCAGGCTGCCCTCACCCCTTCCCTGTTCCCCAGCCTGCCGTCCAGCCATCTGGGCCCGGAGGGGGCGCTGAGCCTGGGCCAGGCCCTGGATGGATGCCCACACGTGGAAGAGATCAGGTACGTAGGGGCTGCCCGGCCTGGGCAGGGGGACAGGCCAGGGAGGGTCCGAGGGTTCCTCTCACAGCTGTCTCCCCGTCCTGCAGCTTGGCAGAGAACAGCCTGGCCGAAGGGGTCCCACATTTCCGTAAGGGGCTCCCGCTGCTCAGACAGATGGAGTAAGTCACCTCCTCCGGCTGGGTGGGGACCGGCGGCGGCGAGAAGGGGAGCAGCCCTTCTCTGGCTGAGCCTGACACCCAGGGAGCCCCTGGAAGAAGCCTCAGGGCTGGTGTAGGGGCGGGGTCGAGAAAGGAGCGCTACTCCCAGCCTGCCCCGGGGCCTGGCGGCTCTGCTCCCTCCTGCTCTGACTGGGGGAGGACGGGACCTGCC
>NW_012154613.1:12918-15888 GCF_000956105.1 Propithecus coquereli | reverse complement strand
CCAGCATTCCCACTCAACAGCAATAATCTGCTGGAGCCATGTGACTGTGCCCTTTAGATGGGGCACATGTCCCCCAGTTTGCTGCAGTCCCCACCACTCCCCATCTTAACACCCCCACCCCACTTTCTGTGGCTTGCCGGGTCCTTGCAGAAGCCTGCAGACCTCTGGCCTAGAGGGTTTAACATGGCTTTGCAAGTCAGACAGGCACGGAATAGAGTGTGACTGAACCCCTTGCGAGCTGCCTTTGGGGGCAGTAACTGTGTGTGGGTTAGTAACACCCCCCGACATGTCCCCCAGGACTGTTGAAGAGGTCAGGGAAGCAAGGTGTGCAAAGACCCTGGCACAAAGATGTAAAGACTGGTCGCATGCTAGTCCCCTCCCCTTTTTAGGGTTGACTATCATAGGACGGGGAGAGATGCCTGCAATGACAGATGAGCACCCTCTCCTGCATGTGGGTAGAGCAAGTTCATCTTCGGGGGAGCCTCCCGCTCCATTGTGAAAAAACGGGGCCCGGAGGGTGCAGTTACGTCTGAGCACCACTGGAGGGCAGGCTGGCCCACTGGCGATTCCTGAGATAACTTGTGCAGCGTTGGACCCAGAAGGAAGTTAGGAGGTGATGCTAGCGGCTGTTCCCGCCTGGCCTAGGAGCCTGGGATATCCCGGCCTACTGGTGGCTCACCCAGATGACTTGGCCCCGACTTTTGCCGCCCTCCACGTTGTTCCCGGCCCCCCTCCAAGCACGAGGAGAAAGTCCTCCGGCGGAGTGCTAGGCACCCACACCTCATGCAGGGACACCCTTATCGGGCCAGGGTCAGGGCACACCTGGCATCTCATGGGGCCATCAGCCTGGTCATGGGGGAGGAAGCAGGCAGGTAGAGAAACCAGGAAGTTTACCCGGAAACCCTGGGCCCCGAATTCTGTCTCCCTTTCCTGGGACATGACACCAAGTTGACTTTGGGCCTTCACAGCGAAGGGGTGGAAGGTGCCTCCTCTCCTTGCCCGAGGCTGCAGGATGAGCCCCTCAAAGCCTGGAAATGCCGTGACAAGGGAGTCCAGACTGAGGAAGGGACAGAGAGCACCAACCAGAAACGCCCGGCCAGGTGAAATGTACCCAACGTGGGGGGACCCAGAGTTCTGGGACCCTATTTTCATTTTCTGCGCACACATTTTGCTTTTCTCTTTTTTTTCCTCATTGATCTCTGCCCAAATTCTGCACTCCAAGAAAC
Organism: Propithecus coquereli; assembly: GCF_000956105.1. NCBI lineage: Eukaryota > Metazoa > Chordata > Mammalia > Primates > Indriidae > Propithecus > Propithecus coquereli. The sequence continues at coordinate 14,662 of NW_012154613.1, read as the reverse complement.
TTTCAACAGCTTCCCTGAAATAAGCCACAGTATTGTCAGCAGGCAGAGCTGGCTGGGCCCGTATCAAGTTGGTGTGAAGTCGCGTTGTTCATTTTATTAAGAAACTTGCTCACTCTCCTGCCACCTGCCTGCTTGGAGGCCTTGACTGTTTTTCTCTCCAACACTGATGTGATCCAGTCTCCCTGCCCCCTTCCTCCCAAAAGTAGGCTCAGTTTAAACACATACATGAAACCAAAATTCGAAGAAAAGTAAGGCTATGTATGGGCCAGCAAGCAGTGCGACCAAAACGACACGTCCGGTTTCCGCACGTGACCAGGCTGGTAAGTACCCACAGCCACCTGCAAGGCTGGGTGGGATAAGCTCATGTTGCTACGTTGTCACTTGGCGTCCATCCTATGACTTTACAGATTGAAGGTCCATCTTTCTGACGGTTGTCACAGAATCTTCCTTGCCATCTGCACACACCTGAAGTCCTCCCAAATTGCCTCCTCTGTCCTTGCCCCAAACACACAGCTGTCCGCAATCCACTGTCCAGCCAGTGCTTCCCAAGCTGTAAAACTGCAGTTATAGAAACTGTAACGTGCACCGAGTCACCTGGGGATCGTGTCACTATGCAGATTCTGGTCCTGCAGGTCCGGGGCAGGGCATGGGATTCGCATTTCTAAGGAGCTCCCCCTCCAAGTGACGGCCATGCTGCTGGACCCCACTTAGCTTAGTGGGCCTGTAGACTGAGTGGATTGCAACCCTGATCGCGCATTAGAATCACCTGGGGAGGTTTCAATACACCTGTCTTTAAAAAGGAGTCTTTAGAAAGCTCCCCGAGCGGCTCTGACGTGCAGCACAGTGGAGACCCACTGGTCTGGAGTGTTCTGTCTCTTGGAGAGGCTGGCAAGCCTCTGCGCCTAGTCCCCTGACTTTGTCCTGAGGATCCTTGTGACCCTCCTTGCCCAGATGAGGACACTGACCCCAGAGATTTTTCCTAACTTTCCCAAAGACACAGGGCTGGTAATTGGTAGCACCAGGAATTGAACCTGGGTCTTTGTGATTCTCCGTGCTCACCCACAGGTGATGCCCCAATTTCCTCACCTGTATAGTAAGGGGTGAGCAAAATGAGACAAGGCACAAGGACCTACTTTCTTTGGCTGCAAAGATGACCTTATGACTCATTCCTATATCCTCCTGGGGAGAGTTCTGGATCCTCTTATGTCCCCCGCCCTGCCTGGTTATTTCTGTAGAGCGTCACAGTGATCTTCTATAGCCCCAGAACAACAACCACAGGAACAATCTCGTCCATTTCGCAAATGAGAAAACTGAGGTGCAAAGAGGGATGACGATTTGCCCAAGGCCACGCAGCAAGTATTTAGTGGGGATCGGATTCCAAGCCTGGCGCAGAAAGGAAAGGGAGACCATGAGGCATCCTGGGCTGGGGATTTAACAGCCTGCAGGTGTGGGTGTTCCTCAGCCAGAGAGGGGCCCTCGGGAAGGTGGGCGGGCCACGCACTGGGCTTCTGCTCTCAACTCCACCCTGCGTGGCCAAGGCCAGGCCTGCGGAATGGTGGCCCCAGCCAGAGCAGGACACGCCCTCTGGACACGTCCGGAGGTTCCAGGAGAGACCATTGAGCGGCTGGTTTGGTAAAGACCCTCCCAGGGCTGGGCTCAGGAAGTTAGCTCCAGGGACAGCTGGTCTTCCTCCAGCCTCCCAGCCACCCAAGTGGAAAACTCCACCCCCACCCCCACCCCGTGT
>NW_012154613.1:0-425 GCF_000956105.1 Propithecus coquereli | reverse complement strand
TAGAAGGGGGGGATGGGTTTCACTCCCCCTGCCCTTCCCCACTGCAGGACACAGTGTGGGCTCTGTGGGGGCCGGGAGGCCGGTTCACCCTGTGCCGGCAGCAGCCGGAGAAGTCCACGATCAGATATGCCTCCCCCGTCACTGTCCAGAAGGGAGGATGTGGGGTCCCACAGTGCCTGAGGGCTGAGCCGGGATCAGAGGCGCCTCCTGGCTCCAAGCCCAGTGTCCTCTGCCTTCACTGGGCCACCCAGCCTTGGCTCCTGTAGCGGAGTCAAGGAGACTGCTGTCCCGTGTCCTGGAGTGTCTCTCCGCTCGCCCTGTCCACACCTCCTTGCTGTGGGTCTGAGATGAGACTAGTTAGCGGGGGTTGCATCACTGTTTCGTCACCCGGCTGTATTTTTCTCGGGGCATTTGCTACGCTCTAA
>NW_012154612.1:1643-2474 GCF_000956105.1 Propithecus coquereli | reverse complement strand
TTTTGAACTAAAATAAAATCCTAAGCCCTCTTACTGCCCTCCCTACTCCCCTAACTGAATGGAGTCCCTCTTGGCCAAAGGGAGCCAAGAGAAACCTTAAAACTGAGTTCCTAGCCAAGAAAGGATGGGAGGTCAGATGTGCCTCATTATCTTACCTCCTCCCTTGCTAATGGCATCAGGCTTTTTTCCTTAAGGCCTAAATAGGAACAAATCTCATGATCCAGGCCAGCATTCTTTCCTGATAACAGACCACCAATGATGGAGTGGTTTTAACCAGTCCAGGGAGTATGCACAGAGGGGTTTTCATAGCCTTTGCTCCACCTTTTGACATCAGAGGGCTACCATTTTCTGAACATGGACCGCATGAAAAGACATAAAGCTCGATTGTGCATGCTCAAGTTGTTCTCTCATAAATATCCATGACTCCTCCTATGACTTGTTAAGTGTGTATATTTGGCCACTCCCAATGAGCATAAATTTCCATTCCCATTGTCCCTCCCTCAGAGCATATGTTTCTGCCTTCTGGCCAGGGCTTTGTTTCCCAGGCTATCAGAATGGCTACCCACATACTGCAACTCTTTATTAAAAAAAAGTTTTCCCTTTCAAATTTATGTACCTCATCATTTTCTTTGGTTAACAAAATTATAATTGTTTTAATGTGTTTTTTCTTTGATTTTTATCTACCGCATCACGTGTGCTTATCCTTTTGTCAGAAAGGATTTTATTTCTTAATATAATGCTGCTTGAAGTGTTTTCTTCAAATCCTAACCTTTTATTCCAGTTTTTAATGAGTACAATTCAATACAAAATTCAATAAATAATTGGAACTTC
>NW_012154612.1:330-615 GCF_000956105.1 Propithecus coquereli | reverse complement strand
GATCTCAAATATATCATTGATTCTATTTTATTCAAGTTCAGAAAAAAGTCTGATCTTAATGGAAAATATTTCTAATTTTGTAAATACATTAAGTATTTTTATGTACAATGGCACGTATTTGTTTGAATTTATAATTTCAGTTGCAAACTTCTACCCACTAACAATATTTTTTTACCTATACATTTTTCACATGCCTCTCCAATTTATCCCAATTGATCATGAAATCTCTGTGTTTGATTCAAGCACTTTGCTCATATTTTTCCACAGGCACTTCGCTACCTTATT
>NW_012154612.1:0-280 GCF_000956105.1 Propithecus coquereli | reverse complement strand
TGAATGTGGAGCAGTTAAACTTACCTCATGAAAGCAGGCATAAATTTAGAAAGAAAATGATTTTTAATGTGTGATTCAAAACTATCTAAAACAAAGGGAAAATTAGGAAAAATTCTTGGGAATATTAGAGTGTGTCCTATATCAGAGGAATGTTGAGTGATACAGAGTTCAGAATGTATGTTTTATGGAATTGAATCTGGGGAAGCTGATTGACTTATAATTAACCCACAAGAAAATGATGAGCTACCAAAAGTTTCTTAAATAATAATGAAAACACTTA
>NW_012154611.1:12606-13518 GCF_000956105.1 Propithecus coquereli | reverse complement strand
TAACTTACAAATATCCATTTAATCTAACGACACCTGGAGTACCACATCTTCCCACCTACTTCACTGCTGGTGCATAATGTTGGGGAAAAATAGTATTAATTTTAGAGAAATTCCAAATCCAAATGTGAGGGAAAGAAAGGACAGCTCAGGAGGATTAACCTTGGAGGTCATTAGAAAGAACTAACACTGGGTTTGTTCCAGTGATCTGCTCAATTTACCAATATTCTCAGTCCCATTCAAGATACCCCATCCTACGTGGCTTCATTTTAAGTTCCACTTTTGAAGAAAGAGAGAGAGCTCTTAAATGTTTTTAATTCAAACATTTTTCAGATGGCTACAAGGGATGTTGATTACTCACAAATTTTTATTCCATTTATTATGTCCTGGAATAGTTGAGATTCAACTATGAGAGTTCTAACTAGATCTGGAAAGGAAGGGTGGTACAGGAGAATAAAAATACAAAGTGTGCTACCCTCTGGAATAGAGCAGATCTAGATTAAATTTTCCATAAGAAACTAATGTTCAGCACTAAATTTCTTCTGACCTGGCAAGAAGGGAACTAAGAGTCAGAAAGCTAAAAAGAGGAGTTGGTAAAATGCCAAAGGCAAGTGTCATCTACACTGAAATGTCCCCAAGGAATGACTTAACCTTCAGCAAAGAAAGAGAAAACAATTCTCTTCTTATTCTCCTCTTTGACATGTTCTATCCTCCTCTTCTTATATAACATGACCCCAAAAGGTCTGGAACCCTAGAGTATTGTATTTCAGCTACATAAAAGAGAAAGTCCTTTACTGGGTGTCCTGAGAATGAATCCAACCTTGCTTATAATGTGATGTTATGGCACTATGCTTTCCGTGTTCCAAGCTGTATGAAAATGACTTTGAAGGCGTGCCTCCCAGGTAAACTGAAGAT
>NW_012154611.1:807-1156 GCF_000956105.1 Propithecus coquereli | reverse complement strand
AAAAGAAAGCTTAATTCTGCATTATCATAGGCTATAGGCAAATATTTTATATCTGTCTCACTTATCAGACTGTAGTGACCATGGGTTGAGTTTGTGAGGTAAAGATTTTTTAAAACCTTACCAGGTTATATTTGTAAATATTATATGTCTATGGATTTACTGAAGGAACAAAAAGAAAGCTTAATTCTGCATTATCATAGGCTATAGGCAAATATTTTATATCTGTCTCACTTATCAGACTGTAGTGACCATGAGTTGAGTTTGTTTCTGTTACATTTTCAACCTTATCCCACAACCCCACTCCATTGCACTTCTGATGGAATCTTATAAATAAAATTGTTTTAATAAA
>NW_012154611.1:0-757 GCF_000956105.1 Propithecus coquereli | reverse complement strand
GAGTTGATTAATTTCACCACATTTAAATAGACAATTTCAGGTTATCTTGTAGAATGTTTTATTTTCCAAATAGATGTCTAGTTATAATTTTCAGAAATATTAATTATTGGTACATTTCTTTGCCATTTAGAGTATATGTGTCTATCATAATTTAATAGGACATAACTGAAGATAAATTTCAGTTGTCTGCTACTGAATAAAAACTATTTTCTTTTAATTTTCTTATTTTTTCAATCACATTCTTTTTTTTCTAAAGAGGGAACATCAGAAGTTACAGACTCAGGTAAATATTTACTTTCTCAGAGGAGGTAAGGTAGAGTTGTGGAAACAACATGTAGATTTGAGTCCTTACATAACTGTATAACATTTAGAAAATCCCTTAATCACTCAAATTTCTGGGTTTTCTCATCTATAGAACAGGCATAATGACTTCCCAAAAGGCTTGTTATGAGGATTAAATGATATAATAAATGTTGCATTCCCACCACATAGTTGTGGCTCATTAAATAATGGCTTCCCTCTCACTCTTGTCTGGAATCATAGTTGAAGAAGATTAACAATCAACAGAGACTGTTTTGAAAACTGTGTCCATGTTTTGCTTGGAGATATTATGTGACTCTTTCATTGCTTTCATTCATTAATTTACTTATTGGGCATCCATCATGCCAGCCAAATCCTTATTTCCTAAAGATAACAATTGAAAATGTGGATGTTTTTCCTGTTGTTTCTAATTTAAATGTATTAATAAATGCATGGT
>NW_012154610.1:10398-10660 GCF_000956105.1 Propithecus coquereli | reverse complement strand
GGGCAAATGGTACAGACATTTCTAGATGTGTATGTCTATGTACACATGCATGCTAATTTGAAAAAAAATTTTACTCTGTAATCAGAGCTGTGCTAATTAAAGCAACAATATATCCTATTCGCTTATTAGATTAACAAAGGTGAAACCAAAATAATACAGTATACCCCATGTTGGGAAAGTGTCATGGCAAATTTGATAATTTGTTTCAAAATTTCATTAAAACCTTTACCCTCCAATTCCATTACTGGGAATTCATTCAAAG
>NW_012154610.1:8897-9628 GCF_000956105.1 Propithecus coquereli | reverse complement strand
TTTAGGATGTTTTGGCCTCCCTGTTCTCAGTTTCCTAACATGAAACAAGAGCTACTTTTGTTAAACGTTACAGTGACAAACCTAGCCCGTACTTTCCATTTGCCAGACATGCACTTTTTCCATAAACTTAATCTAAATCAGGTATTGGTGTAGAGGCCAGTAGAATCTTACATCTCACTCAGAGGCCCTATGTGCGCCCAGCCCCTTGGCCATGGCTACACCCTAGCACTGCTGCTGCCACCGCCCTGCCTGTGGTGGCAGCTGGAATTATATGTGAGCCTACTTCTTTGGGGGTTTCCAACTCTGAACTCGGTTGTCTGAGGGCTGGCCCCATTTGCCCACATATGTAACATAGACTACTTTTTGATTGTCTCTCATTGCACATTTCTCAAACTGAAAGTTTGTAGGCAAGACCTGGGTAGCTGCCTTCATGTAGTGACCCATTCCCAGTGTAGGGGGGACCCAAGCATGAAATGGAAACAGAGAACTCTTCCTACCTCCCTCTTGTGTTGTTATATCTCTTACTTCCATCCTGGGAGCTGTGGGCTGCCTTAAGCCTTTATAAACACACAATGGGAACTGTTTACCATTCTGCCATCTTCTAAAAAAACTGGCAGATTTGCCTACTGCTAGCAACTATTTCAAAGCTTTATTTTTTATAAATTAATTAATTAGCTAATGAATTAAATAAACATTGTGCTATATTTCTCACATTAACATTCATTCCATTT
>NW_012154610.1:0-702 GCF_000956105.1 Propithecus coquereli | reverse complement strand
TTCCTCTTCCTGACTGCTAAATGTTGGTATGCCCCAGGACTCAGTTCTCAGACCTTTTCTCTTCGCTACTTTGCTAGGTGATCTTACATAACCCTTACTAAGTGCCCCATCTTAATACCTCCTACCCCCCAACTTAGAGTCAGATAAGACCGTAAGTTGTCAAGGTATGTTTAGTAATACCGATATATTAAAATAATCAAATTAATATTTATCATTTTTAAGATGCTCTTACAAGAAATAATTACTTTTCTTATCTTTGTGTACATATACTCAGATCTTAAGGCTTATACCACATTTAAATCTCTATCATCTTATTTTGATTAAAATGGTACGTGGATAATTGATTTTATACAGATTTTAGTATTATCTCTAAGCTGACTGGCTTATCTGTGCTTTATCTGTAGATTCAACACCACCTTCCCCCAAATTGAATTCAGTGTTTGCTTTTAAATACACAAAAGTGAGATCACTTTGGAAGAAATAAAAATATTCTCAGCTCCAATTACCTTGCTGAATCCTTTCAGTACAATTCTATGGAAATATGAAAACCATTTATCCAGAGATTATATCAAAAGCTGACTTACCAATATCTCAATGTTTGGATTTAGCTAGGTCTTGAAGTGACAGACCAGATCCCACAATCCTTAGAATGAGAAAGGTGTATTTCCTCTTGTCAATGAGGTTATATTTAAGAAGAGTTAG
>NW_012154609.1:12418-12715 GCF_000956105.1 Propithecus coquereli | reverse complement strand
ATCATCCTCAGGATTGCCATCTATATAATAATATTTCTTATAAATGTGGAATTATTATTTCTTATAATTCTTTCTGCAGTTGTTGTCTTTGCTACTACCTTAAATATGAAACATGAGTTATTTCCCCATGTTAACGGTTAGTCCTTGTTCTGGTCCATACGTTTTAGTTACTCTAATAGTAACAGATAATGAGTTTTAGCACCAAGGAAACACTGGATAAGTACAGCTGCCACTTGTTCTAATAAGCTTAGTTGTGTTAGCTACAGCTCAGATGATTATGTGATTAACATTTATTTT
>NW_012154609.1:1696-2258 GCF_000956105.1 Propithecus coquereli | reverse complement strand
GAGAAAAACATCTGTGTAAGGAAAAACTAAAATTAAAAAATAATCTGAAATATACTTTATCAATTGTAGAAAAGGCTAATTTTCATTATAAAATAGCTCGTTCAAATATTTGAGAACTAGCAAGACCTCAATAGATGAATGAAAAAAATTATATGACAAGAAATGGAATTAACGAATTATTAAAAAGATAAAATTTTCTTGTAAGTGAACAAATAAAGTTACCGTTATATGTAAACAACTTAAAATGGTAACTCTAAATGTTCTTGGAATTATGATAAACTTGTGTTGTATACATAGAGACTGCTATTCTCAATGCAAATTTTTATGTCTGCTTGAGAAGAATGAGATAGTTAACAGAAGTAACCATTAGAATTTTCAAACTCTTTGACAAAGTTTCAGAGGCATAAGAATTTATCCTAAGTAAATAATCAACCAAAGAAAAAAGTCAGGCATGGTGGGAGAATGGTAAAAGAAATTATAACTACCCACCTTATAGAGTAGCAACCTAATTATAAAAACCATGCCACAACCTCATCAGATTTTTATTATATAATATAAAATG
>NW_012154609.1:0-311 GCF_000956105.1 Propithecus coquereli | reverse complement strand
AAATCTCATTTTGGGATGTCAATAGATGATTCCTAAAACTGAAAAATCAAGAACTAACAATATAAGCCCTTTATTTATACAACTGGACATAAATATCAATAAAAAGTAGCTAGAAATGTAGAGAGCAGATAACACTGAAGAATGGAAATACCAAAAGGGTACCAGCAGGGGACTTATATTTTATAATAAGCCTCATAGATTTATTTTGCTGTTTAAGCTATATGTTTGTATAAAATGTATTAAAACAAAAATATTTAAAAATTTATATCTAAACTCCTTACAGAAATATTCAGATGGATCAAAAATAAAGC
>NW_012154608.1:13877-14502 GCF_000956105.1 Propithecus coquereli | reverse complement strand
TAGACTATGCACATTAACACCAGCAAAGAATTTACCAAAGACAAAATCACACATTTGCAAAATATTTGACAAGGAATAGTAAAATTCCCAGAATTTTCTTCCATAAAGTTATATAAAATATAGCTTTAGAATTTTAGCTTTTAAAAATTTTGTTTCTCACTTTATGTTTTGAGGCACGCAAGGTATGTTCATGGGATTATGAATATATTCTCTGTGTTAGTGGAAATTTTACTGGTCCAGAAATAGAGAAAAATGAGTTCAAAGTAGGATTTGTTACAATTCACTCTGTCAGTAATTTGGGGCAGGTCACTTTAACTTCTCTGAATCTCTTCATTAATGGCATTGACAATTTAATGAAATGCTGTCTGAGGACCCTTCCAACTCTAAAATTGTATGCAAGTGTGACCTTAATTTGTTATAAAGACAAAATTTTGAAATAATGCTGAGTAAACTGAATTATTTTGGTATTATATTAAATGGATTGTGAATTATTATTAGAAATTATGGTGAAAATGTCTTTAAGCATTTACGTAGCACTTTTTCATTAATAAACTCATATATGTCTGTTGCATAATCTAAAAAAATGTTGATAATTGAGATACACATGGCAAATATCAAGGAAAAA
>NW_012154608.1:2219-2917 GCF_000956105.1 Propithecus coquereli | reverse complement strand
GTGACTATCTGAAGTATTTTGTTACAATAGAGTGTTAAGAGACTTCGTTGTAAATGCTAGAATATAGTTGTCTTGTTTCCATAACTACTGTGTGAAATTTAATTTTGAGAAGCCTTCTTTCAAATGCATGCATTTACATATATTGGAGGATGGGGCGTATTTGCTAAAAGACGAGGAATCAATCCAGAGTACAAATAAATTTGGGATAATTTATCAGCACTACTAGAAAATGGATTCTGAAAACAAAAATACAATTATTTTCATATGTATCTCTCTATGATGCTTCCTATTATGCTATTCAAAGAATTTAGTAAACAAAGATTGATAAGCATCTTCTGTGATAGGATGCTTTTGGAGGAATAGAAATACTGAGTAAAGAATAGTGATAAATTTATGTTTCTGATGTTGCCTCATGTCAGAATGCTTTTTCATTTAATTATGTTATCAATAAATGAGTCTTTGAGAGCTAATTGGAAGAATACACACGGTTTTACCCAGATGGGACAGATTGGACATGATTCTCTGTAGTGATGTCCTCAGGTCAGTGACACTAATCAGTCAGCAAATTGTCATGGTTTGCTTCAATCCCTCATACGACATGCTATTATAGGGAACACCTCTGATGCATCCCTGGACTTCTTTACTGTTTTTGGAGTTAAAGGCTGCTCGTTCAGGTAAAAAATAAAGACAAACAAAGG
>NW_012154608.1:0-488 GCF_000956105.1 Propithecus coquereli | reverse complement strand
TGCAAATTAATATGCTACATTTGCATTATTACTTTTTTCTTGACTTTGCCCTTTTTAGCTCAGTGATTTTTTGGATATTGACTGTGTTCCATCATTTATCTTTTCCATTTTCTTTTATATGTTCAAGTAACTACCTTAAATTCTATGCTGGAAGAAATAGAATATTATTGCAAACTGACCTAAATTGATTTGGCCATTGATAATTAGTCTGTTCTTTTTGGCAAATACCAGTATCCTCCTGTGGGGGAAGATATTGGCCTTCTAACACATAAAATCTATAGCTGATAAAAAAGTCATATCAAAGGCTAATTCCAAACAAAATCTGCTACACATACAATTGTTTACTAGCAAATAGGCAGGACAACTGTTACTCCACCTTCATTGTAAGTTAATAAACTCCTTGAACTCTGGCCTTTTATATGGTAGGAAAGTACTTTGCATGACAGGTTAAAAAGAAGCAGTGATATTCTAGCAACAAGATTCATCCA
>NW_012154607.1:506124-546016 GCF_000956105.1 Propithecus coquereli | reverse complement strand
AATATGGATTTTGATCCAGCAGGTCTGGGATGGGGCCTGAGATTCTGTGTTGCTAACAAGCTCCCAGGGGATGCCAGTGCTTCTGGTTTGTGGACTGCAATGTGAGTAGTGAGGACACAGCCGATGATGGAGCCCAACTTCTAGAAGATGTTGAGCATTCTGCTACTGGGTCTCTGAGCTCAAAACGTGAGGCCTGTTCTTCCAGAAGTTTCCTGAGGGGTCAACAGAGACCCTTTCTAGGTGTGATTCACCACGTGAATAGTGGCAAATGTCTCCTTCCCTCTCCTACATCAACCACTGAGAATATGTTGCAAATTCTTTTTTGGTGGAGTTTAAATAATGAGGCAATGTCTGCCAATGTTTCAATAGCTCAGTTCTTCCTTATGAAATCAATCTGAACCCAATCAACAATGGCATTGATTATTCCCTACAGCCCTAATCTCTAGTCCACATGCTTCATGTAATACAAGAGACTGTCTCAATCTGATTAACTAACCTCAGCCCACACTGCCTCTTTCCTTCCACTGGAAGTTAATTATACTGCCGGTGTTTCTGAATCACAGTGCTTATAGCTGCCTAAAGATTTTTCAGAAAAGAATAGGAGTAGTAAGTGTCAGGAAGCCAGCTTTCTGAACTTCTGTTATAATGCAAAAGGCAAGTAAACCAAGTGGCATTTGCATTCAAAATTTGTAGGTTCCCTGGAATTTGGAGTTCAGGAATTTCGCTGAACCTGGCAGGGCAGGACTGGGGCGACCTGTTCAACACCACAATGGTTAAGCTGACCCAGGGGTTTATTATGTGATGGAAAAATGCTTCTGAGATAATCTGAAGTGAAAAGGGTCTGCAAATTGTGAAGACAATACAACTGCAACGCTGCTAAATGCTCGAACACCAGGTAAGGAAGAAAGGCTGGAAGGAAACACTGAGTGATAAACTCAACTAACTGGTTAAGTCTGAGTGGAGGATATGAATATTTTTCCCTTTATAATTTTTTTGTGTCTTTTAACTTTTTAAGTAATGAGCATGTATTGACATGACAATGAAAAAGAAAATCTTAACTCTAAAAAAAAAAAAAAGACTCGATTAAGAATGCACCCACCTTCTGTCTGATTTGTTAGCCGCTTCAGTGTTCTTTCTTTTTGTTTTATTCTTTTGGTCTCTGTCCTCTCTGCCTGTTCCGGGCGAGGGCTCTCCCCCAACCTGCTGGAAGTGATCTGTGTTCTGCAAGCACCGTGAAGGCAGGGACTGCTGGCGTCTTTCTCCCCAGCCAGATCAGGTTAGCTCTCCAAGGATAATAAGGAAACAATTCTCTGGGTCTCAAGGACATATTGAGCCCGGCCTTGCATGAGGCAGGGCCTGCTCAGGGGTGGCAGCTGCCCCCAGAGGCAGGAGGCATCTGTGGCACCTCCCACCCGCAGGCTCCCTGGGCTCTCCCTCCTTCACTACCCCCGGCCAGCCCGCCCGGCCCCTGCAGACCCACCTCTGTAACACGTGGGGGGGGGACCTCGTGCTTTGTCTTGTTTCCTGCTAGCTTTCCATCAGCTTCCAGAATGTCTTTTTTAAAACTAAATCTTACCGTGGCCCCTACTTCAACCCCGAAGAGGCTCTACAGAGCTTTGAGGCCTGACATGTCACGGAGAGCGTTTGAGGCCGTGGCTGGCCGGGCCGACTCCCAGCTCTGCCCCGAGCCCCGACGCCCCCCAGAGAACCCGCTCCCCTCCCTGAAGTCCCCCAGATGCGCCCTCCAGGCCTCTCCTGCAGGACCGCGGCCTCCGCCCCGCGTCCCTTCCCTGCAGTCCAGGCCGCCCTCGCCAGGCGCTCGCACAGTGTGCGGGGTCGAGGCTGCTGTCTCCGCCGGTGCGGCCTCGCGTCCCCGCCTCCGGGGCCTGGACCAGACCTTCCCGGGACACTCCCCGGGATGTCCGTGCCCCCCGCGCGCGGAGACCGACGGTCGGCGAACCCGGCCCGCCTCCGGCTGGCGGTCTCTGCGTGGCCTTGGGAGCGGGCAGGGGAGGCCCGGGTGCCTCCTCCAGAACCCGCGCTCGGGACACGAGCCGCGTCCCTCGGCCGCCCCGCCGCGCGCCTCTGAGCGCTGCGTTTCCAGCCGAGTGGGCTCCCTCCGCCCCTGGCCCCGGCCGGCAAGCAGACGGCGACCGCGAGCGCGTCCGGGGACCTCAGAGGCCACCCCCGGGATGCCCGGCCACGCGGAGTCCAACCCCGGCGTGACAGCAAGGGGAACGCGGACAGTGGTGGTGACGGGCCAGTCCGCCGAGAGCCCGGCCGGGCCCGGGCTCCCCGGTCCCGAGACTCCCCGGGAGGGGCTGCCCCGGCCGGCGGGGGCCTCCTCAGAGGGACACTTCCCTTGCTGAGGGCGGCCGGGCCGCTAGGGCTGGCGCAGCGAGGACGGAGGGATGCCCGGGCTCGTCCTTGAGTCCCCAGACCCGGCTGTGGTCTTCCTGGGGGCCCCTTTGCTCCGGGAGCTGGGAGGCCTCCGTTGCCCCGGGGGCTGGGGCTGGATTCGCATCTGCGTCCTGCCGCTTGCAGAAGGAAACCCAGGTCACCGGCCCAGGTCTCCCCGCCGGGCCGGCCCGGGCTCCCGGAAGGTCGGCTGGCTGCTCCGGAGGTGGCGGGCGCAGGGCGCTGGGCGCTGACGTCTTCCAGGCAGGAAAACCCTGGCTGCCCCAGAGGCTGCGGCCAAGGCCCAGGGCTGGGCCGAGCAGCTCGTGGCGGGCAGCGGCTGTGGCCGGACTGGTCTACATCAGACCTGTGCACAAGGCCCTTCTCCACTCTGGGGCCCCCGCAGACGATCCTCAACACTCCATGGGGTGTGGAACACCTTGTTTTTCTCTCAGTTTCCTTTTCAGGGGTGAAATGTTCTAGAACTGAGTGTGCTGATGGTTGCACAACTCTGTGAAAATACTAAAAACCACTGAACGGTACATTTTAAATGGGTGAATTGTACGGGATGCGAACGGTATCTCAATAAAGCTCAACCTAGAAACAGACCCACACAAATATGCCCAACTGATGTCTTAAAGGTTCAGAAGCAATTCGAGGGAGGAAGAAGAGCCTTTTCGGCAATGGTGCGGGAGCAACTGGCCATCCAGAGGTGAAAGAATGAACCCAAATCCTCAGGGCCTAGGGCAACATGGAGTCCGTGAGCTGCACGCCCAGAACCAGAGCCGTGAATGAGAACTGGGAAGCCGGACTCCATCCGGATCACAAACTTCTGTTCAGTGCGAGACCCTTTTAAGAGGATGAAAAAGCCACAGACTGAGAGAATATTTGCAAACCACATGCCTGACAAGAGCTAGCATCTAGACTATGTAAAGAACTCTCAGATTCAGTGGTAAAAAAATAAGTGAGCCAGTTAGGAAAGGGCTAAAAGACACGAAGAGACATTTCTCCAAAGAGGATATACAGTTACAAACGAGCACATGCAAAGATGCTGATTAGCCGTCGGGAAATGCAAATTAAAACCTCGAGGAGATACCACTACACACCTGTCAGGACAGGTAACAGACACCCCACCAAATAGTGACAGCACCAAATGCTGGTGAGGATGCAGAGAAACTGGATCATCATTGTTGGTGGGAATGTAAAATGATACGGCCACTCTGGAAAAGAATTTGGCAGTTTTTAAAAAAACTAAACATGCAACTACCATATGACCCAGCGATTGCACTCCTAGGCATTTATTCCAGAGAAATGAAGACTTGTGTTCACACAAAAATTTGTACATACATGTTCATAGCAGTTTATCTATAATAGCCAAAACCTGAACACAATCCCGATGTCCTTTGATGAGTGAATGTTAAAGGAACGGTGGTGTTTCATGTATATCACATGTTCGGTCTACACCATGGGATACTACTCAGCAATGAAAAGGGATGGGCCCTTGACACACACTAACCTGCATGGGCCTCCAGAGAAGTGCACTGAGTGGAAACAAGAGCCAGCCCTGAAAGGTTGCCTACTGCATGATGCCACGTATATACAACATTCTTGGATGACTAAATGGTAGAAATGGAGAACTGACTAATGGTTTGCAGGGGTCAAGGAAGAGGCGAGGTGGGAGGGAAGTAGGTTTGGCAATAAAAGGGCAGCATGAGGGAGTATGGTGGTGATGGAACTGTTTTATGTGGTGATCCCCCATTATCCTTGAGGGGTATGTTCCAAGACCCCCAGTGAACACCTGAAACTATGGATAGTATTAATAACAGACCCTAGATATACTATGCTTTTTCTTTTCTTTCTCTCTCTCTTTTTTTTTTTGAGACAGGGTCTTGCTCTGTCACCCAAGCTAGAGTGCTGTGGAATCATCATAGCTCACTGCAATCTCAAATTCCTGGGCTCAAGCAATCCTCCTGCATCAGCCTCCTAAATAGCTAGGACTACAGGTATGCACCACCAAGCCCAGCTAATTTTTAAATAATTTTTTGTGGAGACAGGATCCTACCATGTTGTCCAGGCTCATCTGGAACTCCTGGCCTCAAGCAATCCTCCCACCTAGGCCTCCCAAAGTGCTAGGATTACATGCATGAGCCACCACGCCTAGCCAAGTTTTTTCTTATGCATACTTACCTATGATAAACTTTAATTTACAAATTAGGCACAGTCAGAGATTAACAACAGCACTAATAAAATGGATTAATTATAAGAATGTGCTGTAATAGAAGTTATATGAATGTGGTCTCTCTCTCAAAATATCTTATCAAACTGTACTCTCTCTTCTTTTTGTGATGATGTGGAATGATACAATGCCCACGTGATGATATGAAGCGAGGTGAACGATGCAGGCCACCATGACATAGTGTTAGGCTGCCACTGACCTTCTGATGACTCATCAGAAGGAGGATCATCTATTTCGGGTGATCCTGCGTTGTTGAGCCATGATGATATAGATGGCCGGATGTCAGGAGCAGACAATATTCAATACTTGAAGTTTTTTTTTTTTTGAAGAACATTGTATTCAGAAGTAGTTGTCTCTTTTTAACTTGTCAAAGTATTGCTGCAGAGGTTGTAATCCTTTGTTGATCATATGACTGACTTAATACTGCATTCCATTTGAGGATTGTATTGCATAGTTTTGCCCTTTAATGAGTGTGCAATTTGAGACATTTTGGGAAATTTCAGTAAAGTCTACATTGTTGGTTCTGCTTCACTTTCTGGTTGACGTAGGTAACGAAACTGAGGAAAGTGAAACCACAGATGAGGGGGACTACTGTATCTGCATCGGGCTGTGTTCTGTGCCCCTGCGCAAACATCAGAGCATTGATGGGCGTTCTGCTTTCGGCTCCATCAACGGATGTTGGGACCAGAGCCGGAAGCCTCAGGGTTCAATTCTGGTATTTCTTCATTGATTCGTAGAACATCGCTCTGCCTCTAGTTGTATATAAGTGACCTCTGCAAGTGTCAGTTTCTTCATCTCTTACATGTGGTAAAGATAAAAGGAGATGACACCTGTAACCTGCGTGTCACATGACCTGGCACTCTGGTGGGAGGGGAGTCGTGGCGGTAACAAGGCAGACACGGTGCGAGGGCTGGCTGGAAGCCACAGACAGAATGGCTTGCGTTGGGACTGAAGAAAGTCGTACTGCAGGAAACACACATACAATGATATACTTGCAGCCATTAAATCAGGCATAGAAATACTTGATAACTTGGAAAATGGCTTAAGTTATCCTGTTACGTAAATGAAGTATTATCTCAATTCTGCATGTAAAAGATACATTTTTTAAAAAGTGAGGATGAAATCTGTCCCAGAGTTGACAGTATTTGTCTCTGGTTGGTGACCTGTCCTTTGATATCTCTCTTCAAACTAATAATATAGTGAGATAGTGGAGGAAAAGAACAAAAGAAATGCACACGTAGACTCTAAGCAGACTTTGTGGGAAGCTTCCCAAGAGGGTAGAATGGGATCACCCCTACCCCTCCCGAGGACAAGCCGTGCAGAAGCCCTAACACAGGAGAAAAGAGAAGCCAGAACTGAGGGGAAAGTGGGGGTTCTAAGTGGTTCTCAAATCGAGGAATGGAACCTCAAACGAGAGCGCTATACCGGTTGGCTCAGGTTGTCATAACAAGGTACCACGGTCTGAGTCGCTTAAACAACAAAGGTTTATTTTCTTACAGTCCAGAAGTTTGAGATCAAAGTGTCTGTAGGGTTGTTTCTTCTGAGGCTTCTCTCCTTGGCTACCCAGATAACCATCTCCTCTGCTATGTCTACACAGGCTCACTCCCCTGTGCATGTCTCTGCTCAAATTTCCTCTTCTTATGAAGACACCAGTCATAATAGATTAGAGCCACCTGAAAGACCTCGTTTTAACTTAAGTTCTTCTTTAGAGACCTTATCTCCAAGTATAGTTACCTTCTGAAGTACTGGGCATTAGGACTTCAACATATGAAATTTGGAGAGGCACAATTCAGCCCATCACAAGCATAAATACTATATGGCCAAAGTGTCCATAAACAAAGTTAAAGACAAGCGACAGACTGGGAGAAATGTTTGCAACATGTATAACATACAAAGTCTTCTTATCCAGAATACATACTGAGTTTATATAAATTCATAAGAAAAACATAGCCCAGTAGAAAAATGGGCAAAGACTATCAATAGGCAATTCACAGAAAACGAATACAAAATAATAAACATGTAAAAAGATTTTCACCTTCATTTATCAGTTTTATGCAAACTAAAGCAAAATGAGATCTTTTTTCACCTATCAGACTGGCACAAACTAAAACAACCTGGTAGTAATAAGTCTCAGCAAGGATGTAAGGCAGTGGGAACTCAAAAACACTAACAAGAAACATAAATTAGAATGTCTTTCCTGAAGACCACGTATATCAAATTCTGAAACGTACGTCTTTGGACCCAGTGTTAAAATCTTTCAGCAATCAATGTTACTGAAATAGTTGCACTTGTGCTAAAGAGTATATATAGCAGGACTTTTCTCTCTCTCTTTCCCTCTCTCACTTTCTCTCTATTTTTATTTTGCTGTAAATGTCAAAAAGCATGTAATGTCCATTCAATGGGTGAGAAGTGAAATGTGGTCATTATACACCCCTGCGATGAATGCAATATAGCCATTAAAAAGAATGAGACAGGCCTTCATGTACTGAGATTAAAATAAAAATTTTCAAGGGAAAAAAGAAGCCAGTTTGCAGAACTATGTTCTGGTGTGGTCCATTGAATGTTTTTATAAATGTATATCTGTACGAGTATATACATATATATATGTAAGTACGTAAACAGTTTTGTAAAGATATTTGCCAAACCGGCTAGTCGTTACCTCTGCAGGTGAACGAAGGTGCGACTGGGGCAGCCGCAAGGGGACTCTTCGCATTTTGCTCTGTGTCCTTCTGTATGAGTTAATTTCCGTACAACCTGAATAAATAAAAACTGGCACGTTCCATTTCACCCTCTCGCCAGCCCAAACACACGCAGAGGCAAGGGAGGAAAGAAAGGCGTCTGCTTCTGAAGACCCGCACGGGCCTCAGGTCCTCTCAGGCCGCCGCCCTCACGGGAGCCTTGACTGCCACAGCTGTTTGCTTTAATCAGCGCAATTAGCAGAGCATCAATTAGGCTAGGAGGCTGAAGGCGCTGAAGCCTTTTGATTTGCTAGGGCTGCGTTCCTCCTTGCTGCTCTGTGTCACACTCCTCATCTTTCTTAAGTGGTTTGTCGGCGGCTCTGACTTGCAAACTTTTCTGCTGTTCTCCCAAACTGCGTCTTCTCCTGTTTCCCAGCGAGAAGTACCGCTGCGTCCGGAGTCACGAAAGCCAGAAACCTGTGTGTTATCATCGCCCCGCCCTCATGCCCTGCCAACCCCTAAAGCCCATGGAGCCGACTCTTAAACATCCCTCAAGTCAGGTCCCTTCTTCCGTCTCTGCTGCAGGTACATTATTGCCTCTGACCCGGATAGATTTCCACTCTCACCTTTTACCACTCCATCCTCCTTACCGCTGCCAGAGAAAGCTTTTATAAAGCAAATCTGACCATGTCGTGTACAGCTTAAGACATTGCTGGTGCCCCATGGCCTGTTGGATAGAGCCCAGACCCCTTAACATGGATTTCAAAGTCCAGTTCCAGTGGCCAGCCAGCCCATCAGCCACGGCAGGCATCCCGGTGGTTCCCACTGCCCTAGACCTTCACACACCTTTGCCTTGCCTATGGTGTTCTCTCCTGCTGCAGGTCCTCAGGAACTCTGCTGATTTTTCCCTCCACTCCTATTTTCTGTGGTGCCAGCACCCAAGGAACCACCAGCCTTGCCTCCCGGTCCATGTGTGGTTCAGATGAGTGACTCCAGGCTTCCCTTCCCCCACTTCAGCCCAAGCCCAATCATTTAGCTTCTCTCTTCCTAGAATTTGAATTTTGAACACTGGAAAAGCCTTGAAGAGACAGTTCCTCTCTGGCTCAGCCTCGCTTCCTGAGACTAATGTTTTAGCTTTCTTCTGATTCAGGGAGTTGCCTTGTATAAAACGTTCGTACCAACTCTTTTTTTGGCTTAAGTCAGTGGGTCATTTCTGGTGCTTGTAACCGAAGAATTCCCAATGAATCTGCCTTTCTGCACCAAACTGATACTCATTCTTCAGGCTCCAAGCCAAGTGTCCATTTACTCATTCACTCAACAAATATTTGTGGAAAAAATTCTGTGAGCTGGGCACTGTGCTACATGTTGATGATAAATGAAACAGGTATGGTCCTGACCATACTGAACCTTGAAATATTTCCCAGTGAACGACTTTAGGGGGACTTCAGATGCCGAGGGTAGAAGTTAATTATATTCCTCTCTTCATGGTACCCTATCAGCATTGGTCTGGGTAATTGATTAATTACCTCATGTCCATATTCCCCATCCTCCTTCCTCCCCCACGGGTAACCACATTAATACATTTGCTAGGTATTTGAATATATTCTTGTGAAATTCATACTTTAGTTTTGTGGGCATGTGCTTTTAATGAACACAAATAGTATTACACACTCCGGTTTATCTTTAGATCAAATAAATCTTTTGCCTTTTACAAATAGTATTACATTATATATTTCTTTTGGTTTCCTATTTTTCTTCATTATGCATGTGTCTTAGTCTGTTTGTGCTGCTATAACAAAATACCCAAGACTGGGTAATTTATAAATAACAGAAATTTATTTCTCACAGTTCTGGAGGCTGGCAAGTCCAAGATCAAGGTGCTGACAGAATTGGTGTCTGGCTAGGGCTGCTCTTTGGAGAGGGGAAACTGTGCCCTCACGTGGGAGAAGGAGCAGAAGGGCAAGAGCATCATGCTCCCTTCAAGCCTGAGCCCTTTTATAATGGTGCTCACGCCATTCATGATAGAACCCTCATAATTTAATTACCACTCAAAAGCTACACTTCTTAATAGCGTTGCATTGGGGGCTACATCTTAACATGAATTTTGGAGGGGACACACTAATTCAAACTGTAGCAGCATGGCATTAATAGCATGCCGGAAGTCTTTGAAATGAAGTCTTGGGCCTTAGAAGTCAATGTAAGAATTTTGGGTATTTCTGGGAGGCTGAGGTGGGAGGATCACTTGAGCTTAGGAGTTCAAGACCAGCCTGAGCAGCAGTGAGACCCTGTCTCAAAAAGAAAAAAGAATTTTGGGTTTTAGTCTGAGTGAAACTGGAAGCCATTTGAGGGTTTTGAGCAGAGGGGTGAATGGTTTGAATCGGTGTTTTACAGGAAAACTCCGGCTGCTGTGTTGATACTGATGATTCAGAGGCGCGAGTGTGGAAGGAGGGAGGCCAGTTAGGGGATGTTGCCATAATCCAGGGGAGAGCTGAAGGTGGTTTGACCTACAGATGTGTTATGCTATGCAAGAAACTTCTGCATATAAACGAGAACAAAACCCAAAGAGAAAACTGGCAAAAAATACAACAGGAAACCCCCAATCTAACAAACAACGTGAGATGCAAGTCGCTGCTAATCAGAGAAATGCCTATTAAAACAACGGCAGGACACTGTATCTGCTATTCTGACAATCATTAGAAAGCCAACATTGCCAAGCGTCGGCTCAGATGTGAGGACTTAAGAATCCTCTTGCGCTGTTAATGGGAGTATAGAAATCAAGCAGCCATCTGACCTGCCTCGTTAAGTGCACATATACCCACGACACGGCAATTCATCTCCTCCTTACATATGTGTGTGTGTGTGTGTGTGTGTGTGTATAATTTTTTTTCTCCCGGAGACATTTTCGCACGGGATCCCGAGGGAATGTGTACAAAGATGTTCATCGCAGCAGCGGGGCGACAGGGCGGCGAGGGCAGCCCAGGTCGCCATCCCTGGGAGAAGGGACGGGCAACAACGTGTGCGTTGTGATAGGCACTTTCATGCGTTATTTCATCATCTTTTCTTTACAAGGCCCTAAGCCAGTAAAATTTTTAATAGCCTCCCTAGTTTACAGGCGATAAAACAAAAACTCTCCTCCCCTACGCACAAACGGCGGCTTATTTTCCGGGACATTCTCCCTAGTTTCAGGACGAGGACCCCGGAGTCCGGGGCCCAGCCTCGGAGGTCCGCACGGGCCACGCCGGGCCCGGGCCGTCGGCACCAAGGACAGCGCCGGCCGCGGGGGCGGGGCGGCCGCGGGACGTCAGCGCGCGCACGGTCTCGGGGGCGCGCGCCCGCGGGCGGCCGCGTCACGTGAGCCGGCGGTTGGCACGGCGCGCCGCGCTCCCCTCCGCGCAGCCCCCGGCCTGCGGCCTCCGGACCTCGCGGCCGCGCCGACCCCCGCCCTCCCGGTGAGCGCGGCGGCCCGTCCCTGCGTCCCGCGCCGCCTCTGCCGCCGCCTGG
This sequence comes from Propithecus coquereli, assembly GCF_000956105.1. Taxonomy (NCBI): domain Eukaryota; kingdom Metazoa; phylum Chordata; class Mammalia; order Primates; family Indriidae; genus Propithecus; species Propithecus coquereli. The sequence goes on along the minus strand of NW_012154607.1, from coordinate 535,204 downwards.
GCCGGCCCCGCTCCCGGGTCCTGGGGCGACCCCTGAGCCCGGCCGCGCCTGCGGGGGGAGGGGAGGAGGACTTGACCTTGGCCCCCCGCCCGGGCCGGCCGCCGGCCCCAGGACCCCGGCCCTCGGCGCGCGTCCGTCCCGCGAGCGCAGCGTTGAGCGCGCAGGGGCGAGGCGCTGAGGGCGCGGGCTTGGAGCCGCAGACCGCCCGCTCTGCGTCCGCGGCCTGGGCAGGGGCCGGCCGCTCGTCGCCCTCCCTCGGGCGGGGCCGCGGGACCCGCGGGGGGCGGGAGGTTCCTGCGGTTTGCGGTTTGCGCCGGGCCGGACCGCAGGCGTCTTCCAGGTCTTCGAAGGCCGCGTACGGACGGTCGTGACCGCGCTCTCCGCGCACAGACCAGGAGACCCGGGCCCTGGGGGAGGCTGGCCGGGCCTGGGGTCGCAGCCGGAGTGGGAAGTGCCCCTCCCGCCCCCAGGGAGAGGCCGGGTCGCTCGGAGGCCCCCGCAGGTGGCGGTGGGCATTACCGACCCGAGGGCCCCCCTGACGCCCTCGCAGCCCCTCGCTCGCTTCTGGCGGCGCCTTGGGACAGACCTCATCAGGCCGCCTCTACTTCGGTGCTTTCCCCACTTCCGGCCCGGCCCTTCGCCTCTGCCCAGGAAAGACACGTGCCTCCTCCCTGCCCTGCCCGCTGCCGTGACCGGGGCCTGCCTTCTCTTGGGTTCAGCAAGCTGGGGTTGGGGTTTGTTCCTGAGCAAACCTCGTCCAGTTCTCAGCACGTGGGGCCAGGGCAGGCCTGCGGCGGCGAGAATCCAGGCTCGGCTGCTGCCCAGCTTAGAGGTCTTGGGGAGGCCCCTCGTTAGCAGATCTCTGCAACGGCACGGTAGCGAGCAGTCCTCACCAGGGCGCTCGGACCGGGCCCTGCGTGTGGCAGTCTCAGTGGCCATGAGCTAATGCAGTTGTTTTCGTTCTGGGGCTGGGCGGGGCTGGGCATGCTGTGTGACCTCGTGCCCAGGAAGACCCCCTCAAGAACTACCCAGGGCAGCTCTGCTGTGCTGGGCAGGGGGTTGCACAGGGCTCCTGACTCTGGCTCCTTGCCGCCGGCCTTGACAATTCTGAGCCCTCCAGGGCTCCTGGGTCCCCAGGCCCTGCTGGGGTGAGGCTGGGGGAGGCTGGCTGGCTGCCCTCCTGCAAGGCCGGTTGAAGGCCACAGCAGTGTCCTGTGGCCTAGACCGTTCAGTGTTTGTGAAACACAGTGTTCCTGCACTGGGCTAGGCTGGATTCAGTTGGGCTTCATCCCTGCCTGGCCTGAACTGCCCCATTCCCCGCTGGGGCTGGGGTTGAGAACGGAGCGGCTCCGGCTGCAGCTGATGGGAAGTGTTTGTTCCTGAGAGGACTCTGGGCTTGCATCTTGATGACCAGGGAGGAGGGCACAGGCCCTGGGACCACACAGAGCGCTGTCACTCGCCAGCTTAGCTTCCTGCACCTCAGCTTCCCTGCTTGTAAGGAAGGGCTTATACAGGTGCCCCGTTGATGGACTGTTGAGAAGATTAAACGAGCGCAGTGGCTGCCCCCGAATCAGTCCTCCCTGCTGCGCGCTTGCTTTTATTCCCGCCGCGAGGTCTCGGTGCCTCGTCTCCCTGGCGGTGGGATGGGGATGGTAAAGCGTCCTGGGTGCTTGTTTGGGTTCCTTTCATGGCCCAGAAGACTCCCCTGTCCTTCAGGAGCTCCTGGGCCTGGTGGCCAGCTGGGCCTCCAGGGACGGGCAGAGCAGGGGTTGGGGCCCTGGCTGTCTGTCCGCAGAGCCCGTGCCCTGCTCTCGGAGGTGCTGCTCTGGGGGGCCCGAGTGGTCCTCACTATAGGGCCTGCGTCAGGGCCAGTGGGGCTGGACACACAGCCCGAAGCTTCAGAGGCTGAGCATGTGTGAGGGAAGCTTGGGGCTCAGAGTCCTGCTAAACCCGCCTCTTTCCTCCCTGTTCAGACTTAGTGCTGGTTGCCCTGAGGGCTGCCCGTCTTCCCACCCCCTGGCTCTCATCAGTGGGGAGGGAGAGAGGGCGGAGGGGAGGAGGGAGGCAGGCTGGGAGGGCTGTGTTCTGTCCTCCCACAGGGCTTGACCTTTTGTGGAAAGTCCAGCCAGTGGGTCCCTGGGGCCTTGGCTGAGCTGAGGGCAGAGGTTGGGGGCGGGGGTTGGGGGAGGCGACCTGTTGGCTGAGCTCGCCTGGCTGGGGACATTGGCCCAGGCAGGACCTGGGAGCTAGTTAGGCCCCAGGATGCACATTTTCTGGAGACCGAGCTGTGCAGGGGGCAGAGGCTGCTTCTGCCTGGTTGACCCTGGTAGGGGGCTTTGGCCCTGCGTCCGCTCTCAGACTGGCTGTCGGGGCAGGAGGGCATTAGTTAGTATTCAAGGGGAGCAGTTCTGTGTCCAGACGCTGGCTGGGCTGGGGCAGAGGAGGGGGTTCTGCTCACAGTCATAGGGGTGGGGGAACAGAGGTCCCACTTTACACACCCTGTGTAGGACAGGGCGTCACTGTCAACCCCCAGCCTGCCTGCATAGGAAGCCCTGGGGGTTCTCCGGGATCGGAGGAGGGTCTTAGAACTCCTTTCCTCTGGGGGAAGAGAAAGTCCCCCCCACTGAAAGTGCATCACTTGGAAATTTTCCCTGGGAAAGGCAGGTGACATGATGGGATGAGACGAGCTCCAGGTCCTGGGTCCTCCCAGCCTGGGTGGGCTTCGGCCCGTACGTACCTCCAGGGCTGTTACCCGTCCTGAGCGGCATTGGTCCTGAGTGGGAGCTCTGGGGAGGGGTGGGAGAGGGAGGGTGGCTCTAGCCTGAGAGCCGGGCCGGGCATGGCGCTGCCTTCCCTTCTGCCCCCTGCCACTCCTCTGGACCTTAGTCGTCCCTGCTGGGAAGTAGGGCCGTTGTTGAGGTCTGTGTCACAGGCCTCTGGGCTGCGCCTGGGAGGGGGGACACAGTCTGGACCAGTGTTGCAGTTAGAGGGAATCACTGGTCACTTTTGGTCACGATGACTGGAGGCCCGGCAGGGCCGTGGGCCTCCTAGGAGTGTGTCCCCGTCATCCCTCGTCCCCCCGCACCTTTGCTTGCCAGACCTTTCCTCCTGCTGTTTCCTGAGCATGCACGGCACACCCCGCCCCTGTAAGACGACCTGCTTGGGTTCCAGGGTGGCGGGCCGTGTGGCCCACTCCTTCTTGGGGCTACTGCCTGTACATGCCCTGTGACCCTCTAAGTGGGCTCTAGGACCTAGGCTGGGTGTTCTCCGAGGCCGGGCCTGGGTGGTGTGTCTCTGCATCAGCCTCTGGGGACCTACAGGGAGGGGGTGCAGGCCTGGTTGAACGGGGCTTAGCAGGGCTGGGGCTCAGGGCCGCTCAGAATCTATTGATGGAGGTCATCGGGCCTGGATCTCCCACTAGGCAGTGAGCCCAGGAGGGCTGGGAGAGTGTCACATTCACCTGTCACATCACTGCCCAGCCCGGGGCCATCGGTAGGACCAAGAAGTGCAGACTGAGTGAATGAGTGGCCGTCAGAGCCTCCTTCTGCCCTGGTCCTGTCGTTTATGCCTCTCCCTCATTGCCTGTGTCCAGGATGAGTCAGCTGAGGCTGCTGTCGTCCCGGCTTGGGGCACAGGCCACCAGGCTGCTGTCTGCACGTGATGCCCCGGGGCCCAGCTGGCGCAACAGGTCCTCTGGACCACCAGCCGCCTTCCCAAGCAGCAGAGGTGGAGGCGGCTCCAGTTACATGGAGGAGATGTACTTCGCCTGGTTGGAAAACCCCCAGAGTGTCCACAAGGTCAGCACCCCCACCACTGCATGGGAGGGAAGCCCCTGGGGCCAGGCTGTGCTGGGGTGGTGGGGAGGAGCAGCTTGCCTGCTGTGTGACCCTGGGCAGATTTCTTTGCCTCTCAGGTCCTCAGCTGTCCCTGTTTGTGAGAGAGCCCGTCCTCATGTTGGGTGAGGGGAGCCCGTTGCTTTCCTGTTTCTGAACCAGCCAGTGGGTCGTGGTCTCTCTGGAGAGGCCCTGGCAGTGCCCTGCTCAGCCACACCTGGGACCTGCCCTGCCCCTTGTGCTGTGCTGTCTCCAGATGGCCCCTTGTATGTAATTAGGGGCATACATATTTATGTATACAGTGACCTGAGAAAATAAATATTTGCTGATGGTAATAAAAAAATTAAATCAGATGAGAGGGTGAAAAGTGCAAAGTGGAGTGGCTTCGTCTCCCCTTCACTCACACGCCACAGTCACGTGACCCCAAACCAGAAAGGATGACAGGTTACAGTCAGAAGGCTCCCTCCCAGCCCATCCCCCAGTTTGTTCTTAGTTTCTTCTGTGTCCTTTCCGAGACTGTCTTGGGAAAACTTACTGCAGACGTAGATCTGGACTTACCCCCTTTCACACAGAGTAACGTACAGCATGCACCGTTTGCCCCTGCTTTTTTCACCTGGTGACACCTCTCCAGGATATTTCCACGTCAGCACGTACGGAGCCTCGCTCTCTTTGTGCAGCTGTGTAGTCGTCCCGGGGTACCGGTTTATTCCCGGTGTGGCTGTCACGGACGGTGCTGCAGTGGATAGCCTTGTACATTCGCCACCTTGCACGTGCACAGCTGTGTGGAGGGTAAAGTCCCCATCGTCGATGCCTGGGTCCAAGAGGATCTGTGTGTGTCATTTTGATGGGTGTTGCCAAATTGCTTTCCACAGGGGTTGTACCAGCTGATGCGTCTACCAGTACGGCATGGGAGCGCGTGGGGACAGCACACGAAGCTCCTGCTGTGCAGTGACATCTGCTTTTTGTCTCTACACAGACGGCAGCAAGCCACACACGCTCTCCTTTGTCCGCTTTGCAGCATGTCTTGGTGATATTCCACATCACAGTACTGAGTGCACCTTACTTTTTTTAAATTTCAGAATATTAGGGAGTTACAAATTTTTTTTACACCTTTTTTTAAGACTAATCTTCCAGATTCTAAATGCACAATCATTATTTAACCAGTTTCCCCATTGATAGTCACTTAGGTTGTTTTTACATTGTCATTTTTATAAACAGCCCTGTAGGGAACTTCCTCATAGGTACACCGAGGCACCTTGGGAAGGCCCCGAGAGCCGTGGTCTCCAGGAGATACCCAATGCCCAGCCTGGGCCACCCGACTCCTCCCAGGCCCTGACCCGGCTGCATTCTTGCTTCTGCCCTGCCTAGTCCTGGGACAGCTTCTTCCAGAAAGCCAGTGAGGAAGCCTCTTCCGGCTCTGCTCAGCCACGGCCGCTGTCCGTTGTCCGTGAGAGCAGGCCTGTGGTGTCGGGCCGGACCAAGACCAGCAAGCTGGTGGAGGACCACCTGGCAGTGCAGTCCCTGATCCGGGCCTACCAGGTGAGAGGCAACTGCGGCCGGGCTGGGAGGCCGCGCTGGCTCCGGACACGGCCGGGCGCCGGGGGAGAGGGGCCTCGCTCAGCTCCAGCGGCGTCTCTCCGGAGAGCTCTTCTTCCAGTCTCCTACCAGTGGCACCCACTCCTCCCGCTGGTCTTTGTCACGTTGTCATTCAGAGCACTGAGCAACCCCAGGTACTTTTTGTGCGTACTGATTTATTTGCTTGGGGGTCTGTCTCCTGGAATGCTGTCTGTCTTGTGCACACCGCGCCCCAAGTCCCTGGAGGAGTACTTAGTAAAGAATCGATTCCAGACATGTTGAACGAAGGGCGAGTAGATTGACCCTTGTTAGTGTCTGTTTTCTCCTTTAGACTGGGCATTCCAAGACAGCAGGGACTGGTACACAGCAGGTGCTTAATTAGTGTTTATGGAATGAATGAATAGTTCTGTAAAAGCAGCTCCTTCTGGAGACTTAGGCTCTCCCAGGCCAGGCCCCTGCTGTGTCTAAGAGACTAGATGACGCTCCGTGTTCCTGGTCTTGACGGAGCAGGACTAATCTGAGCGCTGCTCCGGGCGTTCGTTCCGTAGCAAGCACAGGCGTGCGGGCTCTCTCTGGGAACGGCAAAGTCCACATGCAGAGGGGGTGGCAGGGGCTCCTGGGGCCCTCGGAAGAGGCTCCGTGGGAGGAGCAGCATGCTGCGCAGGCCTCGCAAGTGGAGAGGACGCCTGGCCTCTGAGCGAGGTGCCCTCTGTGCGGGTGGAAGGAGCTCCCCGTGCAGCAGTGGTCCCGCATGGAAGGGGGAGGTGAGTGGGGCGGGCTCCCTTGCGGGCCTGAGTACCTGTTGTTGAGGGCAGCCCGGGAGCACGCAGCAGCTGGTTGCATTGTGGTTCTCCGGGCTGGCTTCAAGAAGCAGAAGTTATCTAACCACTGACTTTGGCGGTGCGGGGCGTGGAATGGAAGCTGTGTATTGAATGCGGGGTAGCGCCTGGGGTGCTGCTTGGGGGCCTGTCTTCTAAGCACAGTTCTCAGCTCTTCAGCAGCTCTTCGTTCTTTAATCAGCCCAGACCAGACACTAGCGAGTCCTCCCAGCAGGGTGGTCCCTGGATGCAGGCGCGTTGTGTTGTTCTCGCGCCTGGTGTGGGCGAGCTCCCACCAGGAGGGCTGCGGCCCTCACAGGCCAGATGAGGCAGAGTTCTGGTTCGACTCACCTGCACGCTGTGCCGAACAACACCGCGGTATTGTTGTGGACGTTTTCACCCATTTAAAGGTAGAAGAATAGGGTGGTGACCCCCCCATCAACACATGGCCAGTCTTGGGTCGTCTATTCTCCCCTCCCCCTTGATCTCCACCCCCTGCTGGATCATTTTGAGGCAAATCCCAGATGTCACTGTTTCATTCATGGGACATTTCACTGTGTGTTTCTAGAGGTAAGGGCTCTTTAACAAATGTGCCATGATATTCTCATATTTAAAAATAATGGTAATAATACTTAATACTAAATATGAAGTTGATATTCATGTCGGCCTTTTGTCTTAGGTTTTTTAATTGCTTGTTTGAAGCAGGACTGAAATAAATCCACAGGTTGCCATAGGTCGATGATGTGGCTGTGAAGTCTCTCCTGCTCTGCTGGTTTCTCTCTCTCTTTTTTGTGTGACTTGCCATTTTTTATGGAAAAACCAGGTTGTTTGTCCTGTGGAGTTTTCCTAGGTCTGGATTCTGCTGACTGCATCCCCATGGTGTCATTTCACCTGTCCCATTGTCCCATGGAATTTCTGTTCAATGGCAATTAGATGCAGAGGCTTGATCGCCAGTGAATTTGATTTTTCTTTTCAAAATCAGCTTCCTGGTGGTGATGGTGCTGGCACTTCAGCAGGCGGCAGCACGGACAGCCATTTCCCAGCTCCGTTAAGGCACGGGGGCTTGCAAAAATGGCGATACTACAATTCTACTTTTCCTTCTTTGTTTATTTTATTACCTGAAATCCTGCTATCGGGAGAAACTTACCTTTGTTGGCTCTGCTTATCACACATTTTATAGGAAAGGCAGGATCACTGCTCGAGTTTTCCTTTTATTGACTGATTTTCACAATTATGAGGTGGTTCCCTAGCATCCTCCAAAGGTGACCAATGAAGTTTTTCCTTCCTTTTTCAGACTCATTTGAATGCATGAATTTAAACATACTTGGTCAGTTTCCGTCTGTTGTAAATATACTGTCCTTATTGTTGCTCAAAATGCGTCCTCATTCCCAGCTCTAGTGGCGTTTGAGCACTCCCTTGATGTCTGGCATAACGAGACGTGCCAAGTTCAGCTTGTACATTTCTGCCCAGCCCCGGAGCCATCCAGGTCTCCAGATGGGGATGTTCACTGCTTTTGTTTTGGTCGTTACTTCTGGGCCCTCTCAGTCGTCAGAGCCAGGAAATATGTATTTCTAAAAAAGCTAGCAGTCTATGGCCATACCGCCCTGAACACACCCGATCCCATCTGACCTCAGAAGCTGAAAAAGCTAGCATACATACGGGTTTCTACTGCTGCTTCTACGTACTTGAAATGCAGGACTCAGGGTTTGCCCTTGACCTCGTCAATCTTACGGCACCATCTCCTTTTAAACTTGTCAAAAATAGAGGTTCTCAAAGACGTCAGTACAAGGGCTTATTTGATTTTCCCATAAACTCCATGTAACAGTCTTGGAATAACAATTGTAGCACTGTCGCTACTGACTGGTAACAGAAAAGAGTTTGTGAATTTTTTTTCTTGAAGTTCTGTTTCTCTTTGGGGAATATTCTATTAGTCAGTTGGAATAGTTCCTCTCTGTGTAGTTATACCACTAAATGGACATACTTACTCATTTGTTTCATTTTACTTTAAATTTTTAAAACTTATTTTTTTATAATAACGTAAAGCATTTACAAGGTTCCAAAGTCAAATCTTCAAAGTAAGATATATTCTTAAAAGTCTGCCTTCTAGTCCTGCCTCTCTAACCTGTCGTGCCCCATCCCCAGAGATGATAATTTTTCGTATTTTATGGTTTTCTTATTTTACGATTTATTCTTCTAGTGCATATATTTACTTGTACGTGTACAAGTACGTGCAAATGCATAGATTTACTTGTGTATCCCCTTTCTTAGATATGGGTAGCTCACCACACACACTTTTCTAGAATTTGCTTTTTGCTTAACAGTGCTTTGCGGAGATGACCTTGCAGTGTCAGATGGGGATTTTCCTCCTTCCTTTTAACAGCTCTGCCGTCCCCCCTTGTGGATTGCCCACGTCCACACGCCGGTCTCCTGTCGATGGACAATGGGGACATTTCTAGAATTTGACTGTTACTAATAGTACTGCAGTGGGTACCTGTGTGTATGGGTCTTGTCTGGATTTCACCAGGTGCACATGGTACTTTTAAACTGGGTTGAGCTCCTGCCACCTTTGTGGCCGTGGCTGGGGTCTTGTAGGCAACAGCGCAGTGGCTGTGGGGTGGAGGCGTGGAAACTCGAAAATCCGAAGTGGGAAGTGAGGGGCCTGGGCCCAGAACCTTGGCCTTGGCGAAGGTCTGTCCAGCCGGCCCCAGCCCTGCCTGCTCTTTTCCCGTCCCCCAGATCCGGGGCCACCATGTGGCCCAGCTGGACCCGCTGGGCATTCTGGATGCGGACCTGGACTCCTTTGTGCCTTCAGACTTGATCACGACCATCGATAAATTGGGTGAGAGTTGGGACCCTTCCCTGTTGCCATGGCAGTGCTGGTCAGGTGGCTCAGTAAGGGGCTCTTGGGCCCTGCGGTGCCTCGGGGTCCATGCAGCCCAGACAGCAGCCACAAGGTTTCCCTCTGACCTTGCCTGTGTACGTGTCTCCAAGAGGGACGTCCCCTCCTCCCCAGCTGGTGCCCCGTGCTCAGCAAGCTTGAGAGCCTCGTCTGAGCCCACCCTTGTGGCAGCAGAGCCACGCTCCGGCTCTCGGCCCCGCTGCCCAGGCTGGCCCTGGAGGGAGGGTACTGGGGAGACTGAGGGACCCCACTTGGGCCTGACCTCCCTCCCCACTCTCTGCCGCCTGGGCTCCACTGCGCCGCCTCCTCCAGCCTTCTACGACCTGCAGGAGGCTGACCTAGATAAGGAGTTCCAGCTGCCCACGACCACCTTCATCGGGGGCTCTGAAAGCACCCTCTCTCTGCGGGAGATCATCCGGCGCCTGGAGGTGAGCAGGGGCAGGTGTGTCGGCCACAGCTGATGGAGTTCTCTGGAGTGTGCTACGGGGAGCCCCAGACACCAGGGCTGTCGTCCCTCTTCCTGGCTCCTGGCGCAGTCCCCGCCTGTCCCCCCAGAGCACCTACTGCCAGCACATCGGCCTGGAGTTCATGTTCATCAACGATGTGGAGCAGTGCCAGTGGATCCGGCGCAAGTTCGAGACCCCTGGTGTGATGCAGTTCTCTAGCGAGGAGAAGCGGACCCTGCTGGCCCGCCTGGTGCGCTCCATGAGGTCGGCCCCGCCCCGGGCCACGCGAGTGGCTGCAGGGCCTGCTCCAGGCCTCTACCAGTTGTCCCAGGCCCTGGCTGAGAAACTAGGCGGGTATCTGGCCAGGGAAGGCAGGACTGTATTGGCCTCCCTCCCACCCTCGCTGTGGAAAGGCCCCTGGGAGGAGTGTTGGGACCAGGTGCTCAGGCAGTTTGGCCAAGAGCTGGTCAGGTGGGCAGGGATGGGCTCCGGAACGTGACAGCAGGGGTGCTCTGAGCAAGGGCAGACGTCACAGGAAGTGGCTGTGGAGCTGGGCAGAGGGTGCAGTGAGGGTGGCAGCACCTCCTGGCTCTGGCTGCGGGGCTCCCTGAAGCTGGGTCTGCCCAGGGCTGGGGAGCTTGGAGCAGCACCTGGCCCGGCTGCCGTGTGCAAAGTGGATTCCTGAGCAGCGGGTGTGGGCTGGAGCCCGCATTCAGCTGGTGGAGGTCTCTGGGGCTGGCAAGGCAGCCCTTTGCAGTGTGGCTGGAGGACAGCGGGAGCGGGTGGGGTCTGGCTGTGAAGAGGAGGAGGGGGCAGCAGGAAGGGGTTCAGGCGGAGGCCTTCGGTTCACCTGGGAGGGCCCAGCCTCCCCCTCCTTGCTGGTGGGAAAAGCACAGTATGTGGAGGGGGTCCTGCACCACGCAGATGGCAGCGGCGGTGGCCTCGAAGTTTCCTCTGTCCTGGGCGCTGGGCTCCGAGTGGTCATGAGCTTCCCCCGCGGGCCCCAGCCCTGTCCTCCTCCATCCCTTCCTGTCTCCTCCCCACAAGCAGGTTTGAAGACTTCCTGGCCCGGAAGTGGTCCTCGGAGAAGCGGTTTGGCCTGGAGGGCTGTGAGGTGATGATTCCGGCCCTCAAGACCATCATCGACAAATCCAGCGAGATGGGCATTGAGAATGTCATCCTGGGGATGCCACACAGGTGGGCCTCTGCCCCCCAGCCTGCCCTCTGTCCTCCAGCCCGGGGAGGGAGGATGGGACGGCAATCAGAGCAGGGGCTTGGTGGGAGCCGCCAGCAGAGGGGTGGCCTGGAAAGTTCCCAGAGTCCCTGGGCCTGGCCTGGTCCTCCCAGAGCCACGCTGGGCCAGGGACTAACCGGTCCTCTGAGGCTCCCTTTCCCTCTGGCTGTGTCGCCACCGTTCCTCGGAAGGCTGGGATTTCAGAAAGAGGTGCATTGTGCTTCTCGAGGTTCCTGTGGACAAGGAGTTGTGGAGAGGCTTCTCCCAGGGAAGTGAGGGCACGGCCTGGGCAGGTGGCCCTGGCTGGCCCCCCTGGAGGGAGGTCTCTGGAGGTGACCCGAGGATCTCTGCCCTATCTGCAGGCTGCCTGCCTGTTTCCTTGACCCTGATGAAGACTTGAAAGGTTTGCCCAGCAGCTAGATTTCCCTCTGAGCCTAAGCCTGAGGGCTACTGGGGAATGCAGCCTGGGGACGGGGACCATGGTGGCCAGGAGTTCTGAATGGCACACATGAGGATGTGCTGAGCAGTCTTGGGACAACATCCTTGGCCTCCCCTGTGACCCAGGGAGCTGCTTGCGGTCAGGCCAGCCCAGGGCTGCATCAGCATGAGGGACATTCAGGTGCATGGTGCAGAGCGTCCCATTCCGTGGTTGGCCTGCCAGGAGCAGGGTTTGTCTGTCCCAGGCTCTGTGCTCTGATGGGTCTGGAAATGCCCAGCGTCTGGTCAGAGGGGCAGGCAGAGCTGGCCCCGGGGCCTGAGGTGGCTAGGATTCCTGGGGCTTCAGGTCTCGGGCTGTTAGAACAGCAGGAGAGGATGGCACTTGGTGGCCAGGGGTGGCCTGAGGAGGGCTCTGGGAACAGGGGGCTGTTCTAAGCCAGGCCAGGCCCCCGTAGTTGGGGAGGGGACTCCTGTAGCCCCACAGAACAGGGAGAGGCTGACCTGGAAGAGGGCCGCGCTCCCATCGCAGGGCCACCTGGGGCTGGAGGTTGGGCCTGGTGCTGGTGGGCTGTGTGGGGCAAGTTCTGAGCAACCTCTTGTGTCCCCATCAGGCTGGTGCCCACCCCCAGTTAATAGCCCCGCATGGGAAGTTCAGGCTGGGCAGGAGGATCCCTGGTCCCTGGCTGCCCTCCTACCCTCCTACCCTCACACCCCAGACCTCAGCTGCCCTGGACAGGTCCTCTGGTGACTCCTGACCTGAGGGTCAGTCAAGTCCCCTCTCCCCTGTCCTGCTGCTGGCATCACGGAGGGCTGCGTGTCAGCGACTCTGACTCATCAGTAGATTAAGCTGGGGGCAGGGAGGTACCAAGGCACTGGGTTGGGCTCGGCTTTTGGGTGGGGGTGAATGGGCAGCTGCCACGCGGCTGGGTGGCCCCTGCTCCTGAGGGCTTTCTGACTGTGACCTGCTGGGCTGTCTGCCTGGAGGGAGCTGGCTGGCTGGGCCCACTCACCGGCCTTGCAGACCGAGGCAGGATGGGAGGGCTGGGCCTCACTTGGGCTCTACCAGGGAGGGGCCCCACCCCTACTTGCTGACTCGGGTAGGTCGCAGGTGGGCCGGCGGTGTGGTGATGCTGGGCTGGTGGGGGAGGCAGCCTTTGTGCCAGGTGATAGCCTGGACCCCTCTGGCTCCAGGGGCAGATTGAACGTGCTGGCCAATGTGATCCGCAAGGACCTGGAGCAGATCTTCTGCCAGTTTGACCCCAAGCTAGAGGCAGCAGATGAGGTGGGTGCCATGCCCAGGTCCCGGCGCCCCTGGGAGCCTGGTATTTGGGAGGTGGATGAGGAGGGGCTGGGCCGGGAGCTTCCAGGCTGAGGCGGACCTTGACATGCACAGCCGTGGAGAAGAGTGTGGGAGGGAGGCTGGATGCTTGCGGGAGACCCTTGGGGCTTTTGGAGCAAGGGCTGCAGTTTGCGATAGCTGGGAGGGCCCTCGGATGATCTGGGCCAACCTCTCGAGTTCTAGCTAGGGAAACTGAGACCCAGAGAGGTGCAGGGCGTTGCCAGAAGTTTCTCACTTCAGCATGTGGGCCCCGGGAGGGCCTCCTCGCTCATTTGTTTGCCCAGGAGAGCCGTGGGAGGGCAGGACGGCTTCCTGCGCCCTTCAATCAGCCGAGGAGACACTGCACCTGCTCCCACCCCTTTCCTGGCACGTACATGCGCTGCACACCCGGGCCTCGGCCAGGCCAGGCCCTCAGCCCACACCGCTGTCCCCTTCCCCGCGCTCTGCCTCTTTCCAAGTCCTACCCATCTCCCCCTGCGGTGGTTCTCCCGGTCCGCTGGGTAGTGAGCCCGTCCCTCCCTCCTCTGTGTCCCTTTGCTCTCAGGACTGTCTCTCCTCCGGCTGTTCCTGGCCTGCCCTGTGTGCGTGCGCATGCATGTGTGTGTGCGTGTTTTCCCCTCCAGGCTGGTAGCCGCATGAGGTCAGGGACCTTGTCCCTGAAGACCCAGCCCCCAGCAGAGGTGCTCGGTTTGTTGAAATGAATCGCATTACATGACTGCTCCGAGGGCACCAGGCACACCGGGTCGCAGCAGGGACTGGACCCCATCTGCCGGCTCCCAGCCCAGAATCTGTCTGCGATCCTGTTCGTTTCACTCAAGCTCCCTCCCTCTCCACGCCCGTTTGCTTTTCTGTAAAACGGAGTAAAACACCTGCCCCAGGATGGCAGGAATGGTGAGGAATCGAAGGCATGTGTGTAAACTGCAAAACCTGGCCAAAGGTTAAATTTAAAGTAAAATTACTAATTTCATTTCAATTGAAAAAGAAATGTGAGCATTATAGAAAAAAACAGCAAAAAGTTACATGATGAGCACGTGTTTCCTACATGAGACTGTTCACGGGGCCATCTCTCTGTGAGCGTGTGTTGTGTTCAGGTGCGTGCGTCCAGAAACGTCCCACACGGGCGCAGACACGCATTTGTGCCGTGTGTCCTTACGCATAAGAGGCCGCAGGAGCAGCTGTGACGCTGTTGGGCGCCTGCTGTTTGCACTTAACAAGTTGTCCTTGTGTCCACCGCACTTGGGGAGCTGCCCCCGCTTCTCACAGCCGCAGAGTCTTCTGGGCGTTAGGGTGAGAGGAGGTCCTCGCTCGGGTCCTTGCTCACGCGTGGGCAGGGACATCTGTTAGATCTGTCTGGGAAACACGACGGCTGGAGCTGAGGTGGGACAAATGACCCTCCAAGCGCTCGCAGACGTCGGTGAGGCCCCCGCGGCGTGTGCCGGGGACCACAGGGCCCTCCCACGTCCTCCCTTACTCTGGCCGGGCCTTTCCCCTTTGCCAGCGTGGCAGGTGCCAAAAAGGATTTTGTTGTCATGTATTTCTTTGTTATGAATTCGATGAAGTGTCTTTTCACATGTTTTTGAGCCATTCGCGTTTCTTTTTCTGTAATTCTCGTCGTTCATGGCTTCTGCTCATTTTTCTCTAGGGTTTTGGGGCTTTGTCTTAACTGATTTGGAAGGTGTTTTGCATGTTGAGGGAATTAGCTCCTTGCCTGCATGTGTCTTACTAACAGTTTTCTCAGCTTGATTTTTTCTCCTAACGCTGTGCATGGATTTGCTCGCTCGCGACAGATTTCCTAGATCTTAGCTGTTTTATCTTGTATGTTTCTAGGCTTTGGATGCTGTTTAGAAAGTGAGCCTGCCCTACTCCAAGACCATAAAACATGCCATGTTTGCTTCCAGTGCTACGCTGGCTCCGTCCGTCGTGTGCGTGTCGCGTGCCGTGGGGGGTGGGGCAGGGACTCCACTCCAGCGTTTCCCCGGGGGGCTGGCCGGTGGCCTCAACACTGGCACTTAGGAGTCGTCCTGCGTCCCCTGCTGTCATGCTGCTGCTTGCTGGGTGGCCCTTCCTGCGGGTGCTTTAGTCCTGTCCTGCACCCTGCTCAGTGTGCCGGGAGGACGCAAGCTGAAGGTGCAGAGGGGGCTCTGAGGAGGACTGGCTCGACGTGGCCCCAGCCAGGCCCCGCGGCAACCTGCCTCCCTCGGGCCGGCCAGAAGGGCCCGTGTGACGAGGAGTGTGCGGGGCATGTGCCGGCCCGACTGTGGGCTTGAGCCCCTGCCCGTCTGGTGTAGGAGGGGTGGGTTTGTCACACGCCCACCTCCGCCTTCAGGGCTCCGGGGACGTCAAATACCACCTGGGCATGTACCACGAGAGGATCAACCGCGTCACCAACAGGAACATCACTCTGTCACTCGTGGCCAACCCCTCCCACCTGGAAGCCGTGGACCCCGTGGTGCAGGGCAAGACGAAGGCAGAGCAGTTCTACCGCGGGGACAGCCAGGGCAAGAAGGCGAGCTTGCCTGGGCTCTGGCGGGGGCGCGGGCCCTGGGGACCCGGGTGCTGGGGCAGAGGCTGCGAGGCCGCGTCCCACACAGGCCGGGGTGTGGGCCCCTCCTGGCTCACACCCTGCCCGCCCTGCAGGTCATGTCCATCCTGGTGCACGGGGACGCCGCCTTCGCCGGCCAGGGCGTGGTGTACGAGACCTTCCACCTGAGCGACCTGCCGTCCTACACCACCAACGGCACCGTGCACGTCGTCGTCAACAACCAGGTGAGGGCACGGGCCCCGCTGGGCTTTGTGGGCATCGCCCCCTCCCTGGAGACCCATTGAGGGAGCCGAATTGCTGCCCCGGTGACGCGCACGTGCCCACGTACACCGGAGAAGGGCGTGAGGGCGAGAGGAGTCCCGGGTAACAGGTGCCTCGCGGAGGCTGCTGTGGGGCTGGGTGTCCCTTAGCTCTGCGGACGAGCTGGTCTCAGGACGGGATCCGGCGCCCTTGCTCTAAGGCAGCCGTGGTAATGGCAGCTTATCTCTGGACCCTAGAAAATCCCGTGTTAACTGCCTTCCTTGCATTAAGCCGTTTAATCTCCCTTGAATAATCCCGTGTGGCAGGAATTTAACGAGCTCTTTTTATAGACGAGGAAGCTGCGGCTTTGGGAATGTAAGTACCTCGCTGAGGTCGTGCGCCTAGTAACCGGCGGGACCGGACTCCCAGGCCCGTGTCCCTCACTGCCGGCGTATAAAGTGACTGGCAAAGGGGCAGGCATGACTCCCCCGGGGTCGCTGCTGTGCCGTGGGAGCTGCCGCCGCGTCTGACTGCAGGGCTTTTCTCCGACACCCCGCGACGTCCCACGACCCTCCCCAGCTCCGCGACCCGCCCAGTCTCTGAGGCCAGCACCGTCTGCCTCGCTCTGGCAAACAGAGCAGCGCCGCCGGTTCTTCCTGCTTCCGCAGATTGGCTTCACCACGGACCCCCGGATGGCCCGCTCCTCACCGTACCCCACCGACGTGGCCCGGGTGGTCAACGCGCCCATCTTCCACGTGAACGCAGATGACCCCGAGGCTGTGATGTACGTGTGCAGCGTGGCGGCTGAGTGGAGGAACACCTTTAACAAAGACGTCGTGGTGGACCTGGTGGGTCTGGGGTGCTGAGGCTGAGGCGGGGCTGGTGGCCCATCCCTGCTGTGCCGAGCTGGCCAGGTCTCTGGCATCGTCAGCATTCAGGGCGGGGAGCACTTCTTGGATGGGAGATTTAGGGTCGCCAAGAGCAGTCCGCGCAAAGCCCTGGAGGTGGGACCTTCATTCAGTGATAGGTGACAGTGGAGGTCTCAGGGGCATCGAAGGGTGTGCCCTGCCCGATGTGGCCCAGTTTTGCAGGGACAGCGTTGACCACGTGGTGTGGGGACGGGAACCGAGCCCCTCCGGCTGCCCCTGCAGGTCTGTTACCGCCGGCGCGGCCACAACGAGATGGACGAGCCCATGTTCACGCAGCCGCTCATGTACAAGCAGATACACAGACAGGTGCCTGTGCTGAAGAAGTACGCGGACAAGCTGATCGCTGAGGGCACGGTCACCCTGCAGGAGTTCGAGGTGGGCAGGCGGGCTGCGTGGCCACTCAGGGCAAGCCTCGGGTGAGGGCCCTGGGGCAGTTGCAGACATTACCAGCTCAGTGCTAGGGACTCAGGATTTAAAGATGTAGTGAATATGGTCTTTGTCCCCAAGTGTCCCCAGTTACCAAAGGGGACAGAAAACTAAGGACACAGTTATAGCCGAGTGAAACACAGCATTGCAACGTGGGGGAAGCCCAGCCACGGGCAGGAGTCCAGGAAGGCTTCCTGTAGAAAGTGGCCCTGAGCCGGGGTTGTCCCCACAATTATCCGTGACGTGTTGGTCCTCCTACCTTCAGGGAGCTCTGAGAGTAAGGACTGAGAGTCTTCCCTGGGTCTCCCCCCACCCCTTGCCGAGCACACAGCAGGCCCGCCTGACCTTGGGGTACCTCTCCAAGATCCCCCTGAACTCTGAGGCTTTGGCCTCTAGCCAAAGACAGCCCCCAAGCCAGCAGACAGAGCGTTCCAGGGTCCCTGCCTCCATTCAGACCTTCATCCTGGTTGCAGGAAGAAATCGCCAAGTACGACCGGATCTGTGAGGAGGCTTATGGCAGGTCCAAGGACAAGAAGATCCTGCACATCAAGCACTGGCTGGACTCCCCCTGGCCCGGTGAGTGAGCGCGTGTGGCTCGGGGGCGCCCCTGGGCCTCAGGGCCTGGTGCTGGGACCAGGACTGGAACGGCCCTGGGGAGAGCGGCCACTGCCCAGCGCAGGGACTAAGACCTGTGTCCTTGAGACTCCCAGGCTGTGTGGGGACGAGGTCTGCAGGTCCAGGATGGCATCGCCCTCGGAGCACGTGTGGCCAGTGCCTCCTGGAAGGGGCGGCCGGGCCAGGTGGGGGAGGAAGCGCTGGAGGCAGGCGCTCAGGCCAGATGTGCTAGCTGCGTCTCCGCGCTCTGTGCCGCGCTCAGAGGGCCTCCCTGTGGGGCAGGCTAGGTCAGCTGTGACCCTGGGGACCAGGGGCCGGTGTGGGAGCTGCAGGTGTGGCTGTCCAGCTGCCGCAGGTCCCGAGGTGGGCTCGGGGTGAGTCCAGGTGCTGGCGGTGCTGTGAAGCTGAGGGCCCCTTAGGCCCAGGGGACAGGCTGACGGGGGGACCAGAGCCAGCGCCGCAGGGACTTGGATGGAGCTTCTCTCCCTCAGGCTTCTTCAACGTGGACGGGGAGCCCAAGAGCATGACGTGCCCGGCCACAGGCGTCCCCGAGGACGTGCTGACCCATATTGGCAACGTGGCCAGCTCTGTGCCCCTGGAGGACTTCAAGATCCACACAGGTGAGGCTGAACAGGCTCCAGCACGGGCCACTGTCCCAGTGCCAACACCGTGCCCGGCAGGGAGGGCCGTTGGGATGCCAGGGGAGGGGCATGGCGTGTCCCTGCCTGGCCCCTCGGCAGGTCAGCGCAGCTCTGGGAGCCTCGTCTGTGCTCCTGTGAGATGCCTGTGGCAAGAGCTCGTCTCAGGGTGGGCGCGTGGAGTCGGGCAGGTACGGACGCCGTGCTCGCAGCTGGGTGCCAGCGCCTGGTCTTAGGTCAGCACCTTGGGTTTTCCAGATGCCTTTGCCAGGGCATGGCTTGTCCAGGCGTGGAGCGGGAAGGCAAGAGCCTCCCGTGGGGGGCGGTGGGTCTGGGCTGTGGGCAGGACTCTGCAGGCAGGGAGGACACAGGCTTGCTGGCGCCCTGGTGACCGGGGCAGCCCCACCCCTCTGGGGCTCCTGGGCTGTGGGTGCTCACTGACTGCACCCCCTCGCCCCTGTAGGCTGTGGCCACTGTGGCCTTTGGGAAGTCTGGAGGCCCCGTGGCTGTATTATCGGGGCACTGCGTACCCTCTGAGCAGCACACGGCAGTTCCAGGGGGGTTCCTTCACAGTGTGCATGGACGCCCAGGTGTCCTGAGGCACCCGCTGATGGCGTCTGGGCTGAGCACCTGCTCTGTGCCCGTGTCACAGCTGGTTCTGTGCGTGTGGGGCCGACCGGAGCACGGCGTAACAGCACGGGCCGGCGGACCCGGTTCAGATCTGAGCACCACGGCAGTTGTGTGGTCTTGAATAAGTGACTTCACTCTTCCGAGCCTCGGTCTCCTCTCCTGGAGGGCGGGGAGTCTGCCTCCGCCCTGGGGTGGCTTTGTGTCAGGGCAGTGTCTGACTCGGAGGCCAGCCCCTCGTGTGGGCTGCGGGGGGAGCCTGGTGCTGGGCCAGGGCCCTGCCCTGTGGGAGGTGTGCGCTGGGCACATATGTACCCTCCTCAGGTCCCACGACTGTCCCAGGCGGGTTGCCAGGCCCCCGTAGTCCTCAGGCCGGCCCTTCCCTCCCACAGGCCTCTCTCGCATCCTGCGGGGCCGCGCAGACATGACCAGGAATCGGGCGGTGGACTGGGCGTTGGCAGAGTACATGGCCTTCGGCTCCCTGCTGAAGGAGGGCACCCATGTGCGGCTCAGCGGCCAGGACGTGGAGAGGGGCACGTTCAGGTGAGGGCGGGTGGTCTCCTGGCCCAGGGCATTGGCCTTGTCCCCATCGAGCCCATTCAGGAATTCAGAGTCAGCATGGGAGATCTGGAGTGGGAGCCTGCCCCTCCTCCTCTTCCTGGACCCGGGGGACCCCAGAAAGGGCCCTTGTCTGGCTGAGGTCTTCGCTGGTAATCACATCAGCAGCCCCAGCCTCTGCCCTCAGGCCAAGTCACCAGAGGACCACTGGGCCACCTCTCATCAGGTCCCCTTTGTGGGTAAGAAGCTGAGACTCGGGGAGGTGCCACAGCCCGCAAGTCCTGCCCCAAGACCCGCCAGTGCACTGAGTGTGGGCGCAGCAGGCAGGGGCAGGGCTGGCGAGGCTCGGTGGGGGCAGCCTGGAGGCCTTCCACGGCCTTCTCGGGTGCCGTCCCGTGGGACCCTGCAGGTTTCCTGGGACGGTGACGAAGGCTTGCCTGCCTCCTGCTGCCGGCTGCCCTGCTGCGGCTGAGCAGGTGCCAGCCCACCGGCCTGGTCTGTCTCTCCCCAGTCACCGGCACCATGTTCTCCATGACCAGGAGGTTGACCGCAGGACGTGCGTCCCTATGAACCATCTGTGGCCTGACCAGGCCCCCTACACCGTGTGCAATAGCTCCCTCTCGGAGTACGGAGTCCTGGGTGGGTCAGAGCTCCTGCAGGTCACGTGGGCCCTGGGGCGCCTGGGCACCAGAGATGGGCCAAGGTCAGGGCCTGGGAGAGGCTAGAGAGGCTCAGAGGCCCCTGGTGGGGGCAGGTCCGGGGATGGCCCTGAGGGTTGTGGCTGGGCTGCCCCCACCTGAGGCCGTGTGGATGATGAGATCCGTCCCATCTGGGCCTCGTAGGGGTCCCAGCCGGGGGGCCCTGCTTGCCTTGAGGGGGACTCTGTGGGTACCAGAGCCCCTTCTCTAACACCAGCCACACTGGGCCCAGACGGGGAGCAGCAGAGTCTGCCGTGGCCACAGCTGCCGACTGTCCCTGATCCTGGCTCGGCCGTCCCCACGCTCCTGAGCCCCATCTTGCCTCCTCTGCCCTGCATCCCAGCAGCCCTGCACCGCGGTCCCGTCCCTGGGCCCTGTGCTGTCCTGACAGTGATCCCTGTGCACACTCTCCCGGCTCATTGGCGGGCTGGCTTCCTGCCTCGCTGCCGCCCCCAGAGGACAGCCAGCCCCTCTGGGAGACGCAGCTGGGGCTGTTCCTGCCCCGTCTCCTTAGCAGCTCTGCATGTGTTTTGGGGTTCCTCTTTGCAGATGGTCCCTGCTGCTCCCTAGGATATCTTTAGATACCCTGATTTAGATGAGGCTGGACCTGGCCACGTGCGATGTCAGGGCTGAGGGTGACCTGTCTAGCATGTTGCCAGCTCCCGGGAAGGGACATGCTGCTGTTTGAGTCCCAGGGAATCCCTGGGCTCTTCCTGGCCTGTTGGGAAGGATGGGCTGAGACCGGGCTGGGTTTGACTGGAGCCACTGCCACTTGGTGACAGTGCACAGCAAGCTCTATCTCGGTGTCTTCTGTTTAGGCTTTGAGCTGGGCTACGCCATGGCCAGCCCCAACGCCCTGGTCCTCTGGGAGGCGCAGTTTGGCGACTTCCACAACACGGCCCAGTGCATCATCGACCAGTTTATCAGCACCGGCCAGGCCAAGTGGGTGCGGCACAACGGCATCGTGCTGCTGCTGCCCCACGGCATGGAGGGCATGGTGAGGGCCGCGGCGGTGGCTGGTGGCCCAGTGGGCTCCGGCAGCCTGGGCTTGGTGGGATGGACACTGGCCCCTTGCTGGGCTGGGTGGTAGATGCCTTCCGGAGCCCGGGAGCACCTGGGCCTGCATACCTGTGGGCTGCAGCTGCTGCGATGACGATGTCGCTAGCAGCAGAATCAGCTGCCACGTGAGAGAGCCTACTGTGTGCCGGGCACTGTTAACACCTTCTCTGTGTGTTAACTCTTGCAGTCCATGCAACAACTTAATGAAGTAGGTCTGTTCCCACTTTCCAGAGGAGGAAAACTGAGGCACAGAAAGGTGGGGTAGCTTGCCCAAGGTCACACAGCCAGTAGCTGGGATTCGAACCTATACTGCCTGTCCTCGGGCCCCCTCCTCCGTGCCTGCCTGTGCAGCCACACTCGGGGCAGAGGGAAGGCGTGCAGGCTGGGTACACCCTGGGGCAGGGAGGAAGGAGCAGAGTGTCATATGGTGCCACCTCCTAGGCGTGTGGCCTGACTAGGGGTGGGAGACAGGCAGGGGACAGGAGGAGCTGGCTGCGCCAGCGCAGGGAGCAGGGTGGGCTCTGCCGCTGCCTGGCTCTGACCCAGGGCAAGGCCTTCTGCGCCCATGGGTGGGCGGGCTCCAGTGCATGTCCCTGAGGTCCCACTCAGCAGGGACTGGCCGTCTGGTTAGGGCTAAGCGGCACCATGTCCCCACGCGGCACGTTCAGTTCTGTGCACCCCACGCGCCTCGGGCCGTGGAGCCCCACGAGACTGGGGGCTCCGTGAGAGCAGTGACCTGCCCGAGGCTGCCCTGCTGGGAAGGTGGCTTCTCAGGAGGTGGCGCGTGGGCCAGGCTGGGTGCGGAGGGCGGGGCCGGCCGGTGCCTGTGGTGCTGGGTCCTTGGGCCGCCCCCACCAAGGGAGCGGCTGGTGGCCGTGGGACAGGCCATCTCCGTCCCTTGGGAAGCCAGCCTGGAAACAGCAGAGAGGCCCCGTGGTGAGGCCCAGGCGGGCCGGGTCTGCCGCTCCGGCTGCGGGGCTGCGGGTCGTTCCTTGTCTCCCTGCGCCCTCCCCGTCTTCATCCGTGAAGGCAGGGACAGGGTGTCTCCCCACAGGGCTGCTGTCGGGATTAGTGAGTGATGCAAGTGGGGTCCCTAGAACTGTGCCTGATGCACAGCACGCGCTCAGTCGTGGCAGCCGCTGTTCCAGAATGTTCAGAGAAAGAGTGTCTCAGCGTGGGCCTTTTGCTTTTCCTCCCACTCTGCACATTCACACGCCGCTCGCTGGCCCTGGCGGACCTCACTGCGAGGGTGCCCGTTCTGCTCTTCCCCCACCGTGGTCCTGGTACTTTCCCGTGGTTCATACTCCAGAGCGAGGGCACCTCCCCCGAGAAGCCCTCCAGACTCTGCCCTGAGCCTGGGGCCCCTGTGTCTGTCCCGTGTCTGTCCGGTGGGGGCCAGCCGGGGCCGTGCGTTTGCTTTCAGGGCCCAGAGCACTCCTCGGCGCGGCCTGAGAGGTTCCTGCAGATGAGCAATGACGACTCCGACGCCTACCCTGTGAGTGCCGCCCTCCGCGCCCAGGACGGGGTGCGCCCTGCTGTGCCCGCAGGGGTGCAGCAAGCAGCCACCCCCGCCACCCCCGTCCGTCCCACAGGCGTTCACCGAGGACTTTGAGGTGAGGCAGCTCTATGACTGCAACTGGATCGTGGTCAACTGCTCCACGCCGGCCAACTACTTCCACGTGCTGCGCCGCCAGATCCTGCTGCCCTTCCGCAAGCCGGTGAGCCTCCGCCCGTGCGGTGCGTGTGGGACCGGGGCCGGGCGGGGCAGCTGGCAGCCGCGCGTGTGTTTCCCTTCCAGCTGATTGTCTTCACGCCCAAGTCTCTGCTGAGGCACCCAGAGGCCAAGTCCAGCTTCGACCAAATGGTGTCCGGTACGTGCCTGGCCTGGGCGTGTGGGGCAGCCCACGCTGGGGTGGGGGCCCATGGAGCGGCTTCTGCTCCTGGGGCTCTTCCGTCCTCCCCGCTGTCTGTGGCTCTGCTGGCCCCGCAGCAGCTCCCGGCACAGTCCCCACCAGCAGGGGTTGGGAGGTTGGCGTGGTGGCCGGCTGAGGCAGGCCGGTTCGGGTCACTTGGGCTGAGCTCCAGGGCCGGAGGAGAGCACTGGGTCCCCCTCAGACCCTAGCAGGGCTGGCTGAGGCCTGGCAGAGGTCTGCCAAGCTTGCAGGGCACTCAGTAGCATTCATTCATCTGTCCGTTTTTTAAATTCACGAGCCAAACAGACATTATTGGCCCTGGGGACCTGGTGTCCCCTCCAGTAGCCCTCAGCCTCCTTTGCCTGGGAGTCAGGGGTCAGATAAAACACCTGAAGGTGCTGAAATTGAGATGTGACTCAGAGGAGAACCAGAGAGGGACAGGTGTGAGCCTGGCCGAGCACAACGTCTTGGCAGATGGTCCTGGGCCATAGGGGAGGGTCAGAGGCTGCCAGGAAGGGCCTCAGCGTGGACAGGCCTTGGTTTTGTGCCTGTGTGTGTCTGGCTGTCCCCTCTGGTATGGACGGGCACCTGCAGTGGCAATTCAGAGCTCTGGCCTCAGGACTGGGCCGCTGGGCTGACTGTCTGGCTTTCCTCCTGGGCCCTGGCAGCCGTTCACCCGCTCTGCCTCAGTGTGGGGACGCAGGGATGTGGGGACTCTGCAGTGGCCTCTTGAGAGGTTTTGCAGCATGCTTGACCTGGTGCCTGGCATGTGGTGTGAGCTCAGGAAGGGAAAGTGGACAGGCTTGGAGATGGAGGCTCGCCTGCAGGGTTGAGGCAGGAGGACTCTCAGCGGCCTCCTGCGACAGCTGCTTGGTGATGGGGGCCAGAGTGCCACGCAGGTTTGGGGGCAAAGGATGATGTCATCAGATGGGTCCCTCTTGTCACCTTCTCTGTTTCCTTCAGGGGCCATCCCCCTGGTACCCCACTACCCGTCCCCTTAAATGGTGCTGCTCCCAGGGCTCTGCCCTTGGCTACTTCCCTGTCTCCATTCCTGTTGCTGTGACATCTCAGGGTGTCATCTGCCGCGCTCCACCTTTTGAGCAAGAGATGCCCACCGTAGCCACAGGTTCAGAGCTGGGGTTAGTCTTAGTGGCCAGGGAGAGCCTGGGCAGGCGGGGCTGTTTCCGGAGCTGTCGAGCCCCTCTGGGTACCCATGCCCCGTCGCTCCTCCAGGAACCAACTTCCTGCGGGTGATTCCTGAAGACGGGGCCGCGGCGCAGGCTCCCGAGCAGGTGCGGCGGCTCATCTTCTGCACGGGGAAGGTGTACTACGACCTGGTGAGGGAGCGGAGCGGCCAGGGCCTGGAGGAGCAGGTGGCCATCACGCGCCTGGAGCAGGTGTGCCCCAGCCCCTCGCCTGGGCAGAGTGGTGGGCAAGGCCCCTTTGCCAGCCCCTGCCCTGGGCAGTGTGCCAGGCAGGCCAGGGAGGGGGCCGGTGAGGGGTGGGCAGGCCCCGTGGCTCCCATCCTGGGGCCCTGGGCACACTACCCCGCCCTGGCTATGTTCCTCTTCGTTCCTGCCTCCCCAGATCTCTCCCTTCCCCTTCGACCTGGTCAAGCAGGAGGCAGAGAAGTACCCCGGCGCGGAGCTGGCGTGGTGTCAGGAGGAGCATAAGAACATGGGCTACTATGACTACATCAGCCCACGCTTCATGACCATCCTGAGCCGTGCCCGGCCCATCTGGTACCAGCCTGGGCGCCTCTGCTGGGCCTGCCCAGGGCTCTCAGGCCCCGAGGCCCTGTTTTGACTCTGCCCGCCCCATGGGCTGTGCCTCCCAGAACTGGCCACTGCCCTTCTCTGAGCCACATTTGAAAACTGAGCAGTTGGAGCCCACAGTCCCTGCCGACTGTGTGTGCTCCATCCTTGGCGGGACGACTTCCCAATCAGGACTGAGCGTCGTCGATACCACTTTACAGAGAGCAAACCTCCGTGCTTGTTCTGTAGCCAGAACTGAATCCGAACCTACTGCACGGCCCAGACCTCCTTAGGCCGGCTATGTGGCCCCGGGGGGCCTTAGGCTCTTCAGCTCTGTGACAGGGTGATGCGAGCTTAGACTCAGAGCGGGTATAGTCCCGTGAGGTGCTCGGCACATAGTGGGTGCTCAATGTTGGCGTGGGTTGTCCTTGGGAAGGCAGGGAGGGGCATGAGCAACTCATGAGGAGCATTTGCCCCCAGAGCCTTAGGGTTGTGGCCCCATTTGTTGTCCTCATGGACAAGTCCAGTGACACAGAGGTGACAGTTTCTCCTGTTCTGTGGCTGGGTAACAGCCTGGGCCAGGCCCTGCAGCTCTCTGGGAGTGGTACCGGGGCTGAAAGGCCGGGCCCTCGGCTTTGCCGTCGACCTTCCTCACCTGCTGCCCCTGCAGTCCTGGGTGGGTGCGGACCCGGCCCGGCCCTGCCCTTAGCCCGTCTCTCCTCCTCCAGGTACGTTGGCCGTGACCCAGCAGCGGCACCAGCCACGGGAAACCGCAACACTCACCTGGTGTCGCTGAAGAAGTTTCTGGATACTGCCTTCAACCTCCAGGCCTTTGAGGGCAAGACATTTTAGAGCTGGGCAAGGCCGGCTGTGGGGTGAGCTGGGGACCCGGGTGGCAAGGGGCAGGGGCTGCGGGGCCCGGGATGAAACAGGCTCTCGCAGTGGACGAGGCGAAGAGCGGGCCCTCCTGGCGTGGGTGTCGTGCCAGCCTCAGCCTTCACGCTCGTCTCAGAACCCGTCAGGGCTGAGGAAGCCAAGGGGTCCGATGGAGAGGATGCGGTTCTGGAGTGTTCCCCCAGCTGCTCTGATCTTTCTGGAATTTCTTGTGTGGCGTCTCCATCTGTGTTTGTGTCTCAAGACACACACCCGGGAGCCCTGCGTCTTTGGTCTGTCCCGTCCTGGCGGGTCTGGCCACCACACCCCATTCTCATTCTCCTGCAGATGCAAAGGGCTGTTGTCTTTTGTGCTCTTAGAAATAGGCGTTTCAGCAACAACGGCCGGACGAAGCAGAACCACGGGGGCCGATTTATATGTGCTCTGTTTTATGGGGCGTGTCCTATGAGATATGTCAGCTTCTGTGTGAAATGCAGCCAACAGCTCATGTGTACCAAAGTAGGAAACCAAATAACAGAAATAAAAAAAATGCTTAAGAGAGATTTGCTGTTTTCATTTCATATTGTAAAATCCCAGGAGAGGCAGATGCTTGAGGCGGGGAGTGGGGAGGAAATCATGGCGGGGATAAAACAACCCACCTCCGTGGGAGAGGTTTGCCTTTGAGCACCAGGGAGTGTTTGCAGATGCGTTGGCTTCTTGAGCCTTTCGCTGGTTGTGCTGCCCTGGGAAGATGCTGAGAAAGCCGCAGCAGAGGAGGGCTGTTTGGCTTTCAGCGCATCATTTGTTCATTTATGGCCTTCTTGGAGCACTCCCTCTGCGCTAGGGGTCGGGCCTGGGGTGAAAGGCGCGTGTCTATGTGCAGGAGTCAAGCTGGGGCGACGTGCACACAGCCTGGTTCGCCGGGTTGTGAGCTGTGGTGGCCGTTCTGGAGTTGGCGGTGGTGCTGCAGAGAGCTGTGCGGGTCGGGGAAGGCTGACTTGAAGGAAGGGAGAGGGAGACAGAGATGAGACTTGGCGGAGCAGATGCGGAAATGCTGACCATGGGGGGCGGCTCGGGGCAACCTAAAGGAGCAGTTGGCTTGAGCTTGAACAGTCAGCCTCCAAAACAATTTGTTGGGGTACACATCGAATCCTGCCTCGCGGGCATTCTAAGTCGCAGAAAGTAAAAATATTTACATTCCCCATTCACAGTGTGTCTGCTCCGCCCTGGGCCTTCTGCTGGACATTATGCATGTATAACCTTCACTGTGGCTTTGCATGTTGGGAATGTGCCCATTTTACAGACGAAGAAATCGAGCTTCATGTAGTTATTTGCCCAAGGTCACTTGCTGAGGAAGTGGTGGTTTTGGACTTGGCCTCTGTCCACAAGACCACATGGCTTCCCTTGGGAAAGAACTCTTCCCGTGTCGTGCATTCCTGGCCCCGTGGAGATCCAGTGCAGCCTCGCTGCTGGCGCAGGAAGGCTGTGGACAGGCTGGGAGGGGCCCCTGCAGGAGGAGGAGCAGCCCCCATCACCAAACTGAGGGAAGCCAGCCACACAGAGAAGGGCTCCAAACCCTATACACGGAAGCACTATGCTGGGAAATAAAATGAGCTCGTGGAACAAATAAGGCTTTAAATGAACCATAATAACTTCAGAGGGCAAGAAGAATATTGCACTACAAAACAATAGCAAACTATTTAAAAACTAATTAGATATTTTGAAAACATGAAATATTGCCAAAATAAAAACTTTAATAGATGGGCTGAGTAGCAGAGTGAAATGCAAAATAGTAAGTTTGGAGCTAAGGCCAAGGAATTCTCCCAAGAAATGAACGAAGATACATTCTTTAAAATTCTTTAAAGAGATGTGGGGAGCATATGGAGCTCACAGTTCTGACGTGCGTCTAACAGGACTCCCAGAAGCGGAAGACACGCGGATCCTTGTGGTGATGCCTTTTGCCTGTCTCAGAGTCAGTATGTGCTGCTTGTGATGATGCTAGAGTTTTGCAAGATGGTATCATTGGAGGGAAAGACTCCGTGTGATGCAGTTCTTACAACTACATGTAAATCTACATTTATAGCAAATAAAAATATTTCATTAAAAAATGAATTGTTTGTGTTATTGAGTTGTAACAGTTCCTTATATAGTCTGGAAACCAGTCTTTTATCATATCTATATATTTACAAATATTGCCAGCTTACGGCTTGTGTTTTAATTTTCTCTGAAAGATTTTTATTTTCACGAAGTCCAGTTAATCACTTTTAGTGGTTTGTGTGTTGGGACTGAGTCTGCTCCGGTTGCTATAACATAATACCATAAATCAGTGGCTTATAAACAACAAAGGTTCATTTCTCACAGTTCTGGAGGCTGGGAGATTTAAGATCCGGTATCCTTCTTGCTGTGTCTGCACAAGGGGGAGAAGCAAACACGCCCCCTGGGGCTTTTTTTTTAGGGACACTTCCTGTTCACGAGGGCCCCGCCCTCATGACTTACCCCCCAAAGGCCCCACCTCTGGATATCATCCCCTTGGGGGTTAGTATTTCAACATACGAATTTTGGAGAACACATTGAGACCATGGTAGTGTCCTAAGTAAAAATTTGTTTTTTAACTTACTGTCGTAAAGATTTTCTCCTGTATTTTCTTCTAGACAGATGATAGCTTTGTCTCTTACGTTTATGTCTATAAACATACATTTTAAGTTATTTTGTATATGGTGTGAGGCGAGGGTCAAGATTTATTTTTTCCTGTGCAATGCTCAATGGATCTTGCACCATTTGTTAAAAAGACTATCCTTTATTTATTCATCGAATTAACTTAGCACCTTTGTGTATGTATATGTTATCAATTACATAGCATTGAAAATGATAAAATATGTACAAGACCAGTACGAAAGCATAAAATATCAGTAGACAATAAAGTATAAAAGAAGATCAAATAATGTAGAATTATACCAAATTCACAGATTAGAAGGCTTAATGCTGTGAAGAATCAATTCTTTCTAAATGGATCTATAGATTCTATACAATCCCCATCCAAATTACGTCTAGCTGTTTTATAGAAATTGACAAGTTGATTCTAAAATTTATATGTAAATACTTAGCCAAAATAAATTTTTAAAGGAAGAACATAGAAGACTTATATTACCTAATTTCAAGATTTATTATAAAACAATAATAAACACTTGAGATTTTGATTGGTATTGTGTTGAAGCTGTATATCAATTTCAGGAGGAATGATACCTTTCAGTCCATGAGTATGTTCTGTATCTCCATTTATCTATATCTTTTGAAATTACACTCTGCCATGTTTTGTGGTTTTCAGTGTACAGGAATAACATATATTTAGCTAAAGTTATCTGTAAATATATCAATTTTTAAAGCCATCATAAACAGTATTTTTAAAATTTCAATTTCTAATTGTTCATTGTTAGTGCATTGAAATACAATTGATTTTTATATATTGGGACCATTCCTACTGGTTCCAACAGTTTTTGAAAAACAGATTCCTTTGGATTTCCTATAGAAATCATATCATCTGCAAATAGAATTTTATGTCTTCCTTTGCAATCTTTATGCTTTTTTTTTTTTTCCTTACTGCACTGGCTAGCACCTCATATAATATG